>NC_084797.1:88682755-88989978 GCF_963169125.1 Humulus lupulus | reverse complement strand
TTTATTGAAAATGGCTGTAATAATCTATGATTTTTTTATAACTAATCAATTGTAAACTTATTTTAAGATGTAAATAGTTTTCAAACCTCATTTTGGGATCCCAAATGTTAAATACTAGAAGTTTTATTGAAACAACGCATTTTTCTAAGATTACAGCCCTAACTTTTAATTAGTCACAGTTTTGTTTCAAAACCTCGGTTAGCGAGTTCATTGCACACTGTTTTGTCTTAAAACTCACTTGGTAACGGCCCTAAGGTAGTAGGGCGTTACACTCAAGGTGGCAATGAGCAGGCGCCTGCATGCCAATGCTCGCCACCTTTACAGCCAGCTCCTGTGGCAGGCTCTCTACTCACCATCCGCGGAGGCCCACACCTTGCAGGGGACAGTGGGAAGGCAAGAGAACGATACTCTCGAATCCTATGCCACGACCAGGACATCGAGATGATGAGTGTGGAGGATCGAGCACCAAACAATGCTCGAACAGAGGAGTTGATAACCTTCTCTGAAGATGATGCCCAGCACGTACGATTCCCACACTCCGATCCGCTGGTCGTAGACGTGAAAATCGCCAATATAATGGTGAAGAGGGTGTTGGTTGAGACAGGAAGTTTGGTCAACATCCTATACAAGTCTTCAATGGAGAGAATGAATATGTCCGTTAAGGACCTAGAGCCATGCAACCAAACCATCTATGGTTTTTCCGGCGAAGATCTCGCCCCAACTGGGTTGATTAGGCTTCCAGTTACAGCAGGTACTGCACCAGCTAACAGGACATTACTCACTACTTTCATAGTAGTTGATTGTCCTTCGGCGTACAATGCTGTAATTGGGAGGCCAATTCTGGTCGACCTACGAGCCTTCACTTCAATATGGCACCTTGCCATGAAATTCCCAATAGATACAGGGGTAGGATGCATATTGGGAAATCAGCGGGAAGCAAGGAAATGCTACAACACCTCGATAGCCAAAGCAAAGAAAGGTGTGTTGAGAGATGTTCCCGAAAAGGAGTTGCAAATGGCAGTTGATGCTCAGGCCCAGTCATGTGATAATGTCACCAAATAGGGCATTGCCCAAAGGGAGGATAGAGACTTGGATCCTTGCTTTGGGGATTTTGAGGAAGAAATAGGGCCCATCAAGGAGGTTGAAGAGGTCCAACTCGATGAAGAAAATCCGACCAGGGTTGTGAAAGTTGGTAAATACTTAGAGACAACAACAAAACAAGCACTGGTGGAGTTTTTGAGGAAGAACCAGGAAGTCTTTGCCTTGTCGCACAAAGACATGGTTGGAATCGACCTTGCAGTCATCAGCCATGTCCTGAACATCGACAAGAGTTTTCTACCGGTGCAACAGAAAAAGAAGGTTGCTCGATAAAGATAGATCAAAGGCCCTAAAAGAAGAAGTCGATAAGCTGAAGGAGAATGGGTTGATCAGGGTGGCATTTTATCCATCATGGGTCTCTAATCCCGTACTAGTTCCTAAGCCAAGTGGCAAGTGGTGAACATATGTGGATTTCACAGACCTTAATAAAGCCTGCCCTAAAGATTGTTTCCCACTCCCAAGAATCGACCAACTAGTTGATGCCACTGTAGGGCATAAGATTCTCTCTTTCCTGGATGCATACTCTGGATATAATCAGATTAGTATGCATCCTCCTGATGAGAATCACACTAGCTTTCGGACTGACACAGGGCTTTATTGCTACAAAGTAATGCCCTTCTGT
This sequence comes from Humulus lupulus, assembly GCF_963169125.1. Classification (NCBI taxonomy): domain Eukaryota; kingdom Viridiplantae; phylum Streptophyta; class Magnoliopsida; order Rosales; family Cannabaceae; genus Humulus; species Humulus lupulus. The sequence continues at coordinate 88,988,258 of NC_084797.1, read as the reverse complement.
TTGAAAAATGCTGGTGCGACTTACCAGCGACTAGTCAACCACATGTTTAAGGAGATGATCGGCACAAACATGGAGGTCTATGTCGATGACATGCTGGTGAAGTCAAAGAAGGAAGAAAGGCATATAGAGGATTTTCAAGAGTGCTTCAACGTCTTGAACAAATATCAGATGAAGCCGAATCCCCTCAAATGCTCCTTCGGGGTAGGATCAGGGAAGTTCTTGGGATTTATAGTTAACTCGAGAGGAATTGAAGCCAATCCCAAGAAGATCAAAGCCCTGATCTATATGAAATTTCCAGCAAAGATTAAGGATGTTCAAAGTTTGACTAGAAGAATTGCCACTCTTAGTAGATTTATTTCGAAATCAAAGGACAAGTGCGTTCCATCTTTTAATATACTTAGAGACAACAAAAAAATTGAATGGACGGAGGAGTGCGAGCAGGCTTTCCAAGCATTAAAGACTCACATAGCGCAACCACCCATTCTATCAAAGCTAGTCGATGAGGAAACTTTGTTTGTCTACTTGGCGATTACAGAATATGCTGCTTGTGCTGTTTTAGTAAGAGAAGAAGAAGGCGTATAGAAGGTTGTTTATTATGTAAGAAAAAGGCTAATTGGAGCAAAGCTGCGGTACCCACCTATTGAAAAGTTATCCTATTGCTTAATTTTGGCCTCTAGGAAGTTACGACCTTACTTTCAAGCTCACCCAATCACAGTTTTGACAGACCAGCCTCTACAGCAAGTTCTGCAAAAGCCAGAGGCTGCGGGTAGATTGTTTAAATGGGAAGTCGAACTTGGGCAGTTCGATATCTCTTACTTGCCGTGAGCAGCGATAAAAAGGCAAGCCCTGACTGACTTCATTGCAAAGTTCACTGAACTTACAGATAGCAAGTAGACCGAAGAGCCTGGAGAGCCTGAGTCTCAAAACCAATCTCCCTCATTGAAGTTATTTATAGACGGCTCTTCCAATGAGCATCATGCAGGGGCGGGGGTGATCCTGATTACGCCTGAAGGGCATCGATTTCAGTGTGCAATCAGGTTTGACTTCACTTCTTCCAACAACGAGGCTGAGTATGAAGTGTTGCTCACTGGGTTACGATTAGCCAGGGATATGAATATAAAGGTACTTAACATCTACAGTGACTCTCATCTGGAGGTAAATCAAGTCATGGGAGAGTACCAGGCCCAAGGTTTAAAGATGGCTGCCTATTTAAACAAAACAAAGGATATATTAGTACAGTTTGACAAGTACACCCTTTAGCAAGTACCTTGCGACCAGAATTCAAATGCTGATGCTTTGGCCAAATTAGCAACTGCGAAGGATGCTGATACTCTGAACATAGTGCCAATTGAATGACTATCTGTACCATGCATCCAAGCAGAGGAGACCACTTCGGTGATCCAGGTGGCGGCTACATGGATGGCACCATACGTAGAGTATCTTAAGCAAGACGTGTTACCAACAGACAGAAACAAAGCTAGGACCCTTCAGCGACAGGCTGCTAGGTATATCCTGCTTGATGGAATCTTGTACCGAAGGGGATAATTAATGCCACTCCTCGGATGTATTTCGAAAGAGAAGGGAAAAGAATTAATGAAAGAGGTACATGATGGCTTTTGCGGGGACGACGCTGTGGGGCAAAGCTTGTTAAAAAAGATCTTGAGGCAAGGGTATTTCTGGCCAACAATGAATGAAGACTCAATGGAATTTGTACGGAGGTGCGACAAGTGCCAGAGGTTCTCCAAAATCCCGCGAGCTGCCCCTAATGAACTGAAACAGATGCAAAGTCTGCGGCCATTTGCAATGTGGGGTATAGATTTAATTAGATCTCTGCCCACAGGAAAAGGCGGCGTCAAGTATGTTGTGGTTGCCGTCAATTACTTCACTAAATAGGCTGAAGCCGAGCCACTGACAACCATAATGACCAAGAAGGTACTTAGAGTATTTTTCAAAATTTTGTATTTTGTTAAATCAATCCAAAGTACTATGCTAAGTTCGGTCATGCGAACAGATGTTATAATAAAATGCAGGTATTATAATATCAAAAAAGAAACCTTTTACACCGCGAGCAGTGCTGCTCGGATGTAATTGTTTGACTAAAAGAAAAAAGTTGTCCATGCAGCAATAAAAGTTAAAACAAATAAAATTGTTTTTACATCATGACCCGTAGGCCATGTAATTCAAAAGTAAAGAAAAAAGATAAAATTATGAAGTTGCAAGGGGGTCTTGTAGCAATTTCTGCTGCTGCTGGTCGATTGCATCCCCAGCCTCTTCTCGGGCGCCTTCAATGTCGGTAGCTAAAGAAATTTCTGGAGACCTTGGAATTGTTTCTTCCTCCTAGCGAGCAACGCACCTAGCCAGCTCTGCCTCCTGTTATGGTCTTGAAGATAGGAGAAGTTAGCATTGGGGTTGTTCTTCCAGAACAGGTAGAAACACTCGAACGACGCCCCTTCATTATCTTCAAGGTTGCGGGCATTCTGTTCCTCCAGAGCAGTAACTACCTTGCAGCTTATCGCCAGCTCATCTTGAAGCTTGTGGGCTTCCAGATAATTATTGAGCGAGACCTCCTTGTACTGCTCCTTGGATGCAGTAATCCTGGCAATACTCGCATCCTTCCTCTTCACCTCTTCTTCAAGAGAAGTGACTTTGGCCTCAGTTAGCTGCAGCGCCTCGAGGTGTTTTTCCTCAGCCTCCTTGAGGGCCTTGGTATGCTTCGCCTCAGCATCCCTAAGCACCTCAGTTTGCTTCGCCTTGACCGCCTCCAGCTGCTCAGTGTGGCGTGCTGCCCCTTTCGCACACCCACATGGGGCCATTTTTGTAATAAGCATGCCTTGGTGCTTGATCATTAGTCAAGTCTTGCACCAAGCAACCTCATGGGATAGGGTAGTGGTAGTTTTGTAATATTGCATATGTCTCCCAGACAAAAATCATATATGTTCCTGGGAAGACTTTATTTCCCTAGAAGGCTCCTTAGGGGGAGGTAACCTGGTGACTTAGGGAAGCACCATGGCCATCAGCAGATATGGGCTAAAGCTGTGTACTCCCTTGCCCTATCAAGGCTATATATTAATGAAATAACATTTATCCATACTTTCCCCTGTGTGCTTCCTTGTTGCTTATGTGTTACTTGTTTGTTACCTTCGTTGGGCCATTGTGTGCCACTTGCCTTGTTGTGTGCTTTGTGTTGTGTGGACGTTCCTAGGAATGACTTGCTTTGTGCTTGCTCATACTTCGTTATCGCCCGTTGCATGTCCGAGATGTGTATGTGGCTAACCGCTGAGTTTGTTTGCCTGTAGGTGTGTGTTGTGGGCTGACTTGCTAGCTTGAAGAGTCTGCAAGTGCCGCACGTTCCGTCTAGTTGGAATACCCAAATAGCCGGTCCGTGACAGTTGGTATCAGAGCCAAGTTAGAAAGCGCTTGGCAGAAACACACTATGGTGAGCAACACTCAGAGGATCGAAGCTCTTGAGAAGCGAGTAGGGGAACTAGATGGCCTGGACGAGAGGGTCAGGGATCTTTCCTCTTCAAGTCAGGACTCGGGATCGTCTGATGCAAACAATCGCATAGCTGCGTTGGAGAAGGAGAATGATGTTCTTCTATCCAGAATTATCGCGTTGGAGAAAAGAAACACTCCAACAAGTACTTCTGTTTCCCCTCGGTGGGAAGAGCACATCGTGGCAGTGGAGCGCATGCTAAAGGAACAAGAAGTTTCAATAAATGACACGACGGAAGATTGCAGGGAGGCAGTCGGTGTGCTCAGAGAAGAAATGGCTGAGCTATCTGCCAAGGTAAACCTGACCATGCGAGCGGTTGGGAATGCCCCTGCAACAGGGCCGATAGGTATGGAATATGGTCGAGCCAAAGTACCCGAGCCGAGGCCTTATAATGGGGCCAGAGACGCAAAGGATTTGGAGAATTTCCTCTTCGACATGGAACATTACTTTAGAGTCGTGCGGGCCGATTCGGAAGATGGAAAGGTTGCCATGGCTACCATGTATTTGTCGGGGGATGCCAAGGTGTGGTGGAGGACCAAGTATGATGATATAGAGAATGGCAGGTGTACCATCACATCTTGGGCGGACCTGAAGAGGGAATTAAAGATGCAATTTCTGCCAGAAAATGTAGCTTACATAGCTCGTCGCCAGTTACGAGAGCTTAAACAAGTCGGGACAGTCCGAGAGTATGTAAAGAGATTTTCGGGACTGATGCTCGATATTAAAGACATGTCCGAAGTGGACAGGCTCTTCTGCTTCCTCGAGGGATTGAAACCGTGGGCCAAGCAAGAACTTCAAAGACAGCGGGTGACCGATCTGGCCACCGCTCAAGCTGCTGCCGAACGCTTAACAGACTACACTCCGAAGAGTAGCCTGCCGAAAAGGGCTACCCCTCCAGCCAGCTCAAGTAGCGCCGGGATTAAGAAGTCTGGGAAGTCCTGGCAGGGTAAGAGTGGGGGAGAGAAGAGGACAGCTGAGTCCAATTCTTCCAGTGGGACAGATGCTGCTGTAGGGAAGAAGCCGCTAGCTTGTTGGATTTGCAAAGGCCCACACAAGTCGGCAGTTTGCCAATTCCGGGGCAAGCTGAATGCCCTCATCGGCCAAGAACAACAGGGTGAAGGAGAAGAGGAAGAAGAAGAGTACGCGCACATGGGCGCTGTCCGCCTGTTGAACGCTCTCAAGAAGCATGGCGAGAAAGGGAAGAAGACCCTGGGGAAAGGGCTAATGTTCGTGGATGCCGCTATCAATGGTAAGCCTGCCAAAAGCGTGATGATTGATACTGGCGCCACCCACAACTTCATCTGTGAACTCGAAGCAAAGCGACTGGGACTAAAGCTGGAGAAAGATGCAGGCCGCATGAAGGCGGTCAACTCCAAAGCCTTGGCCATAACTGGCGTGGCTAAAGGGGTAAAAGTGAAGATCGACACGTGGGAAGGGCAGACTGATTTGGTGGTCGTCCATATGGACGACTTCGATGTAGTTTTGGGAATGGACTTTCTAACCGAGAAAGGTGCCATTCCAATTCCTGCCACTGGAAGCTTACTCATAATGGGAGAGACTCCTTCAATGGTACCTGCAAAGGTGAAGCCACCCCCTGCTGTGAAGCTTCTATCAGCTTTATAGTTCAAGAAGGGTGTGAGGAAGCAGGAGCCGACTTATGTAGTTGTACCCACTGTGTTCGAAGAAGTAGTGGAAGAAATTGTTCCACTAGAAATTACGAGGGTCTTGAAGGTGTATGGGGATGTGATGCCAGATAAACTCCCCAAAGCCTTGCCACCAAAGAGGGGGATTGATCACCAGATAGAGCTGGTGCCCAGGGCGAAACCTCCAACAAAAGCGCCATACAGAATGGCACCCCCTGAGCTAGAAGAATTGAGGAAGCAATTAAAAGAGCTATTGGAGGCAGGCTTCATCAGACCATCGAAGGCGCCATATGGCGCACCGGTGCTATTCCAGAAGAAGCACGATGGGAGCTTGAGACTGTGCATCGACTATAGGGCTCTCAATAAGGTGACAGTTCGCAACACATACCCCATTCCTCTAATCGCTGATTTGTTTGACCAGCTAAGTGGAGCCAAATAGTTCACGAAGTTGGACTTGAGATCGGGCTATTATCAGGTGAGGATTGCAGATGGGGATGAACCAAAGACTGCGTGTGTTACTCTATACGGAGCATTTTAGTTTCGAGTAATGCCGTTTGGGTTGACAAATGCACCTGCTACCTTCTGTACACTAATGAACCAAGTATTCCACGAGTATCTAGATAAGTTCGTGATGGTGTACTTGGATGACATCGTGGTTTATAGCGCCTCGATTGAAGAGCATCAAGAACACTTGGCTCAAGTGTTTCAGAAGTTGAGAGAGAACCAGCTATATGTGAAGCGAGAGAAATGCTCGTTCGCACAGGAGAGCATCAAGTTCTTAGGCCACGTGGTGGAACGTGGCCGTATTCGTATGGATCTGGAGAAGGTGAGGGCAATCCAGGAATGGAAAGCCCCCACAAACGTGAAAGAACTCCGCTCCTTCTTGGGCCTAGCCAACTACTATAGATGATTTGTGGACGGCTACTCAAGAAGGGCGACACCCTTGACCGAGCTTCTAAAAAAGGGTGCGATTTGGGCGTGGACTGACAAGTGTGCTGAAGCGTTCAGGAGTTTGAAAGAATCCATGATGAAGGATCCTTTTCTTGCCTTGCCAACTATTAGCAAGCCCTTCAAAGTACAGACAGATGCATCAGATTATGCTCTGGGAGGGGTACTAGTACAAGAGGACCACCCGGTCGCATACGAAAGTCGCAAGCTGTCTGAAGCTGAGAGGAGGTATACTGCCCAGGAGAAGGAGCTCCTCGCAGTTATACATTGCTTGCGAGTGTGGAGGCATTACTTGCTGGGGTCAAAGTTCGTGGTGAAGACGGAAAATGCAGCTGTGAGTCGTTTCCTTACTCAGCCGAAGCTGACCCCTAAGCAGGCTCGATGGTAGGAGTTTGTGGCGGAATTCGACTTTCGTTTTGAGCACAGGGTAGGACGCTTGAACCAGGCAGCTGACGCCTTGAGTCGCAAAGCGGAGTTGGCAACTCTAAAGATCATGGCTAGTTTATCGGCTAGCGTGGTGAACACTCCACTCAAGGAACGCATTAAAGAAAACCTAGAGAAAGACCCAGTTGTCAGGACCATCCTGAAGCTCGTAAAAGAAGGCAAGACTTGCCAGTTCTGGGTGGAGGATGACCTTCTGTGGGCTAAAGGGGGCCGCTTGTATGTTCCAAAAGCTGGATATTTGCGAAGGACATTACTAAGCGAGTGTCATGACACTCTGTGGGCAGGTCATCCAGGGTGGCAGAGAACCCATGCCCTCTTGAAGCAGGGATACTACTAGCCACAAATGCGGGACGATGTAGTGGAGTACACCAAGACCTGTCTGGTCTGCCAGCAAGACAAGGTCGATAGGAACAAGACACCTGGGTTGTTGGAGCCTTGCGAGTCCCAAGCCGACCTTGGGAGAGCGTGTCGCTTGAATTTATCACCAGTCTTCCGAAGACAGGAGATTTAAGTGCGATCTTGGTGGTCGTGGATAGATTCTCGAAGTATGCAACATTCATCCCAGTGTCGAAGTACTGTTCGGCAGAAGAGACAACCAGACAATTTTTCAAACATATTGTCAAATATTGGGGAGTGCCCTAGAACATCGTCAGTGACCGAGATGGAAGATTCACTGGGACGTTTTGGTCTGAATTATTCAATCTCTTGGGGTCACAACTGAATATTTCCTCAAGCTACCATCCGCAGACAGATGGGCAGACAGAAAGATTCAACGGGATGTTGGAAGAGTACTTGCGCCACTTTGTCAATGCCAATCAGAAGAATTGGCCGCAACTACTCGATGTAGCTCAATTTTGTTTCAACTCTCAAAAGAGTTATTCGTCGAATAAGAGCCCTTTTGAAGTTGTTAATGGACAGAAACCACTGTTACCCCACACAGTGGACGAATATCGCGGTCGGAACCCGTGAGCCTTTCACTTCACCAAAGACTGGAAGAAGACAACAGAGATTGCCCGAGCTTATCTAGAGAAAGCCTCAAGAAGAATGAAGAAGTGGGCAGATCAGAAGCGCAGACCACTGGCGTTCAAAGAAGGTGACTTAGTGTTAATCAAGCTGCGACCCGAACAGTTGAGATTCCGAGGGGACAAAGACATCAGACTCGTCCGCAAGTACGAGGGTCCAGTCTCAGTCATCTCAAAAGTTGGCCTAACTTCATACAAAGTCGACCTACCCGCTTGGATGAAGATACACCCGGTCCTTTACGTCAGCAACTTGAAGCCGTATCATGAAGATCCAGCCAATCCAGAGCACAACCAGTCAACCAGAGGAGGAGTCAGTGTTCAGCCAAGGAGCAAGCGTCAACCTGAAGAAATCCTGGCGGAAAGAACGGTCACCACTGACCGTAAAAAGCATAAAATGGAAGGGGCTCGCTGATGACGAAATCAGCTGGGAAAGGGCGGAAGACTTGAAGAAGCTCACGCAGAAGATTGAAGATCTACAAGCTACTTCGTCGAGGGCGCCGAAAGATTAAGTGGGGGAGAGTGTGGCGTGCTGCCCCTTTGGCACACCCACATGGGGCCATTTTTGTAATGAGCATGCCTTGGTGCTTGATCATTAGTCAAGTCTTGCACCAAGCAACCTCATGGGATAGGGTAGTGGCAGTTTTGTAATATTGCATATGTCTCCCAGACAAAAATCATATATGTTCCTAGGAAGACTTTATTTCCCTAGAAGGCTCCTTAGGGGGAGGTGACCTGGTGACTTAGGGAAGCACCATGGCCATCAGCAGATAGGGGCCAAAGCTGTGTACTCCCTTGCCCTATCAAGGCTATATATTAATGAAATAACATTTATCCATACTTGCCCCTGTGTGCTTCCTTGTTGCTTATGTGTTACTTGTTTGTTACCTTCGTTGGGCCATTGTGTGCCACTTGCCTTGTTGTGTGCTTTGTGCTGTGTGGACATTCCTAGGAATGACTTGCTTTGTGCTTGCTCATACTTCGTTATCGCCCGTTGCATGTCCGAGATGTGTATGTGGCTAACCGCTGAGTTTGTTTGCCTGTAGGTGTGTGTTGTAGGCTAGCTTGAAGAGTCTGCAAGTGCCGCACGTTCCGTCTAGTTGGAATACCCAAATAGCCGGCCCGTGACACTCAGCATAGGAAGCTTATGCCACCTTGAGTTGTTCGGTATATCGAGCCTCAACAGCACTGAGCTGATCGCTAAGTCTATTTTCGAATTGAGCATTCTACGTCCTCGAAAACTGCCAGCCAGAAGTAAGGGTAAGCACCCCCTGCGATCAAAAAAAGATAAGGCAGTAAATAAGAGCAAGTTAAAAAGAAATTTCATGAAGTATAATAAAGAAAACAACTTACAGCAAGCACTTCGTTCAGTGCACGGTTGAGGACTTGGTCGACCCCCATAGAGCCAGTCACCTGGATTGCCTCCCGGCTGCGTTGGTGCTTTGTTATTCTCAATAGCCTATATTTGGCTGAGTTGAGCACCACACCCGTGACGTCATCTCCCGATGCCTCTTCTCGGTGACCAGCCGACTATTGAACGGTGGATGCTGGAGGCGTAGGATCGACTAGAGCTGGAGGCGTAGGATCGACTAGAGCTGGAGGCGTAGGGTCGACTGGAGCTAGAGGAGGAGTCTGTCCGACCGGAGATGGAGGATCTGGGTTTGGTGAAGTTGGAGGAGTTGCCTCCCTTGTAGGAGCTGGTCGAGGAGTTGCCCCCTTCGTTCGTCTGTTCGAGATTTTTTGGCTGGAGGATTGCTGTAGCCTTCCCCAGACTGGCGCCTGTGGGACTTTTTCTTGCTCGTTGACTTAGTGTACAAGTCAAAGGCGCATTCAGCAGGCATGTCTGCAAAAAAGAAACAAGCGAACAGTTAGGCAATATAATAAAAGGAACTTTCTAAATTTAGGAAACAAGGACAGAGAAATTCAAAGTATCATTCCCGAGCTACAATTACTGGTTGCTCACTATTTACTTTATTAGTGATACACTCACTTTCTGGCCTGAAGAAGTCTGAATTTAAACCAGGAGGGTATTTAAAGTTGCCATCCCTGTCGAAAAGGTGATAGGGAATTGGCAGACTATCTACAAGAGTAAAATCAGTACCGTTCTTGTCCGACAACTCAAGAATAGGCTCTGGGGCCTTCTTCTTCCCCTTCCCTCGAGGGGCCCGTGCAGCAGCAGGTTATGGGGCACCAGTTGGTTCGTTGATGGTCACCCCAGTTTCCCTCCTGGGAGGAGGTTGTGACACATCTTGCTGTTGCTCGAGGACTTCAGTGCTGGTGGCACTCCCCGCAGTAGATTCCCTCACATCCTGGTGAGGAGCCAGAAGGCCGACCAGTCTCACATTGGCCTATGTGACCAGCAATTTGACACTTTTCTCTATGTCAGTCATGCTGGCCAGGAGGGCTGATCGGACCTCCATGTCTGGGGTGGGGGCTGGTCGTAACCAAGGGCCTGAAATGCACTAAACTTCTTAGAGAAATGCAGGGAGAATCAAAGAAAACTATACGACCAAGGGTGCAAAGACTTTACCTCCTTGTGTGAAGGCCAAGTTGTTCGCGATCGTAACGGCTGTCAGAATGTACTCTAGATGGTACTTCCCCACGTTCGAAATAAAAATTGTGTCAATCAGGAAAGTGTGGCCCGTTTCCTGGTGGCAGAAGTGGAAGAACCCCGTGTTTTCTTGGTTGGGGTTGGATTTTAGGTCGAACAGGTAGTTGACCTCTTGTGGCGTGGGGATCGGCCAATTCTTATGAATATAAAGGATATATAGTGCAGAGAGCATTCTATATCCATTTGGGGTGATTTGAAAAGGAGCGACCCCAAAATAATTGGCCACTCCTTGGAAAAAAGGATGCAGAGGCAGGATCGCTCCTGCCTCTATATGATATCTCGACCAGGTGCTATACGCACCTCCAGGCAAGTTATTCCTTTGGTCTTTGGTGGGATGGACTAGCGTCACCCCAGGACGCTCGTACTTCTTGATATAATTGGCGACATCCTAATCATTACTCGACTAGGAGGGGCGACGTACCATTTGACATACGGTCGAGTGGCACTTCGGAGTTGGACATGAGATAGGATTCTTGGCTCGGGAGTACTCTCAACTCTACCGCTGGTCGAGGGAATTTCTGCATGTGGAGCAGGATGGTGTTCAGAAGTTTTAGTTTTCTTTTTCTGGGCAGTGGATTTGACTCTACCCCATGGCAGAAGGGTTTGGATGAGGTCTGTTAGGTGGAGTTCGAGAAAAAGGGATGTTCGGAATAAGTAACGACGGCTGTTCTACATCCACGAGCAGTTGAGCGAGCAAGTCGTCATCAATTGGTCTCTCACCTCCCCACGGATCTTGCATCAAAATTTGCGAACAGAAAAGGGGAGATGAGAACTTGGAGACTAAAAAGTTATGTTGAAAGTGGGAATAACGTTGCTCGCATATAAAAGCTAGGCTTTTATACGACCAGGAGCATTCTAGCGAAAACATGAAGTTTCTTATGAGCAGTTTGAGAAACAAATTAAAAAGTGGAAGTAAAAAGTTTTTCAGAGAGAACTTTTTCGACTCCGAGAAGGCGGGAAAAACCCAAATTTTCAACTAGCTTACAAATCAAATATTTTCCTTCAATTTTACGCCCTAAATCTACAATCTCGACTACCAAACTGACTCCTAAATCCTATGAAGTGTTATTTCACTACCTTATCAAGCATCGATAACAATACACATTTACCCCAAGACAGTTTCGGTCAAGCAGTCAAGAACTTAGATACGAAACGAATAAAAAGCAACTTTGCATGGCAACTCAAACAACTGAAAGGTTCGTAAAACTTACTTGGATGAAAAGTGGATTATGGGCACGGAAAAATTTGAGCGTCTGAACGGAAGTTCCTTGGATCAACGATGAAAGCTCCTTGGATTTCTAGGCTCTGAAGTTTGAAGTTCTTTGGAGTTCTAGAGAAGGAGATGACGAGTGAAAAGTAAAAAGTAAAAAGTTAAAACGTGAATTTGGGGTATTATTTATAGTGACTGCGACACGAAAAAAGAAGTAATCATGAATTACCTTTTTCAAAGCATGGGGAAGTGTAATAGCCATCAGACAAGTTTTTGGAAAGCCGAAAAGGCGTGATTGGACATGATTAGTTGCCTTTTTCGAAGAGGCATGATGGCTCTGACAAGTATTATGGGGCATACGAAACGTCATACACCTAAGTTTACTTTATGCTGGTCGCAGTAAAGTAAACTTAGGGGGCAAATGTTTACCCAAAAATGGTTGTTGATGACGTGGCAAGGATTCTCACACACGGGTGACACGTGGCAGAGTTGAAGTGAAGAAGTGTTGTTCGATTATCGACTAGCTACTCATTGCTTTATCAAGGCTGACTATTTGGTACGACAAGGCTGGTCGTATGATTTGGTTTATTCCCTTATAAGATTGTGATCTTGTAATAATTATATTGATGATTTCATCTTTATTTCCTTGATACACGGATATTAAGGAGAGTTAAGGCCCAATGGCCCATGTAACCCTGATTGAGCCTATTAATATGCATGAAATAACTCAAGGAAGGGACTTTTTTCTTTGAATCTTTTTCCTGAAGACCGAGAGAGAGAGCTATAGTGCGATTATCCATCGTCTTATTGTAATTCTCCCAAGGTTTGTGAAACTCAAGAACCCAAGTTCTTTGATCACGACACTTGGACTCAATATTAATAATAGCACTAAGTGGACGTAGGTCATTACCATTCTTTCAGGCCGAACCACTATAAATCGTTCGTGTTTTCTTCTTTTCCATTAGATTAAACTCTTAATTTTTGTCTCATTTCCTGTCGTATATTTGACTCCGTGTCTGTAACGACCCAAATTTGCTAATAAGGCTTAAGGGCCTTGATTAGTGTGCCAGGAGGGCATAAATGGGATTTGAGTGAATAGTATTTATTTGAATGAGATATTATGTGATTAATAGTGCTTAAATATGAAATAGACATGTTGTATATTATGTGATTATATGAAATAGACATGTTGTATATGTGAGAACCACATTATTATGTGATAATTCTGCAGCCGGCGACTCGAGGCGATCCTAGGGCTAGATAGCGGGAAAAGTCACAACGGGGCATTATAATTGACTTTGGACAAGTCAAGGAGTATTTCAGATATTGGGTAGACATTTATACTATCGGGTGATGGAAATAAATAATTGGAGATATATTTGAGGTTAGGATGTCTAGGCGGGATTATTGGGGGATTTTACCGTTTTGGCCTCGGGGACGTTTCCGGCACCCCGAGCTTTGGGATTAGTCTAATAACCTAAGGATATACTTGGAGGACTTAGAAAACACTAGACAGAAATTAGACCGACTCTTCCTCAGTCTTCTCTATCACCTCTCTCTTAAGGAAGGAAAACACTGAAACTTGAGGAGGAACTGCTGGAACTAAGCTGTATCTTTGAGAATTGAAGGGAATAATCTGGAGGATTAGCTCAGGAACTGGTCAAGGTCTGAGATAGAGCCAAGGTAAACTTTGAATTTTCGTTTCTGAGGTGAGGAATTTGGAGAAATGGCTGAGTCTTAAATATCTGTGGTTTTGGCATTTAAGGTGGAAATTGAGGCTTGAAACTTTGAAGATAGGTCAGCGGACTCTTGGAGAAGTGATTCTGCAGCTGAGGTAAGGTTTAATTTAAAGTTTGATGGTTGAATTTGAGAGCTTTCATGGCTGGTTTTGAGTTTTGTGGGTTTGAAATCTCAGAAATTGGAATTGGGATTTTGGTGAGTGTTAGGCTAGATTTTTTGTGGAGTTGTTTTGTTTAAATCATTCTAATGTTGTTATTATTAATTGGTATTGAGTTGGGGGCTTTGGGATGGATTAAGGTGAGGTTTAGAGATTGAAAATGGTGGTTTTTTCTTGGTTCAAAGGGTCGGGCCGCAGCATGGTTCTTGGTGAGCCGCGGCCCTTCGAGGCTGTTGCATGCTGAGGAAGGAGGGCGGGCCGCAGCATGGCCCAAGCAATGCCGCGGCCCTTACTTGTTTTTGTGCCTTAGATGGTTCTGTTTGGGGGCCATGCCACGGCATGGGTGACCTATGCCGAGGCGCTTAAGGGATTTTGAGATTTTAGGCTTGGGAATTTAACCTAAGGTGCTCGGAATTGAATCTTTTACCATATTTGGTGAAGTTCAATGATCCGGGGACTAGAACTTGGTTCGGAAACTCATTTAAGATTGTTAATGGTATCTTTCATCATGGTTGTGAGTAGGTGTTAAGCTAGGGCTCGAGGATCAGATCGCGCTCAAGGAGTATCGCACGTAGCTATTTCATCTAGAAGCTAAAGGTAAGCAAACTACACCCGGTTGAATATTTGAGTGGGACTAAGGGCTCCCTAATATATATGATTGAAAGAATGGTATTATGCCATTTAAATTGTAAACCAACGGCCTAAGCGTGCCACGGTTAACTTGTGCAATTGGCACAGCTCGGACACTGGTATCCGAGGACAGCTTATTATGCACTGAGCTCGGTTTAAGCGGGTCGGAGTCAGTGGGTTAAATAGAGGGTGTGACCTAAGGTGTCGACCCTAGTATTTGTGTTAATTGATTATTATATTTGGCTATGAATGTGATTAATGAGATTGTTGAATAATCAGAGTATAGTTAAGGTTACTTGTACCTTGAAGTGTGCTTATATGCTGTGGAATGAATATCTGAACATGCTTACTGGAATGTCTGTTTGATAATATTGTTTATGCTGTGTATGTTGTTTTCTTGCTGGGCCTCAGCTCACTGGTGCTGCATGGTGCAGGTAAAGGTAAAGGCAATATCAATCAGCCCTGATTGGAGAGCTTGGCAGGGTGAATGTACATGTCAGGCCGCTCAACCGCCACGGTTGAGGAGGTTACAGGGACAGGAGGACCGGAATCACCTGTTTTTCCTTAGTAGGGCCAACGTTGTCTTTGACTTTTGTTTTTTTTGTAATCTGTTTGTAAACACTAAATGGTTTCAGGGATCCCTACTGTAAATGGTTTATAACTTATAAAATGTATCTTTTGAGGCCAAAATGTCTTTTAGCCCTAGAACACTTTAGCTAATGACACATTTTGATTAAACAACTTGATTAGCAAGTCTCACACCTTTATAAATACACAGTACAGCGGTCTTGGCTATCCAAGGCATTACAATTTGGTATCAGAGCGTCCTAGGTTTAAGGGTTCCTGAAGACAGGCTGGACATGTACATTCGCTGCTAAAGACAAGCTCAAATCAGGGTTCGGTAATGTGTATATGTGTTTATGTGCCTGAAATGAATTATGGATGCTGTTGTTTATTGGATTATTAGGAAGCATGAGATACTGATAGGGCCTGGCCCTTGACTGTTGTGTGAGAATATTGAGGCATGTTTATTAACATCGTCGTGCATGTAGATGAATATTTGAATGATTAATTGTATATTGTGCATGTATGAATGCCTGTTTCATAGCTGTTGTGCGATTGGATTGGAGGCGTGCTTATTAGCAGCCAGTGCATGAGAATGGATGCTTATATGTGGATTATTTATGGTTGGTGATATTCTATTGGTGGATCTTGGAGAAATTTTACCCTGTCATCATGGTCTGATTGCCGAGTCGTTATTTGCAGATTGACTTGGATAGTTATGCGTCCAAGAAAATCTTCACGACTAGCCGACACTAGGTCCGAGACCAGGGGTGATGACCAGGGCCCGACTCCTCCGCCAGTGCCTGAGAATTGGCAGTAGTTAATGGCTGAGATGTAGGCTCGATTACAGAGTCAGGATGAGCAGATTCATATTCTTCAACAGCAGGCTCCGTCAGGGAGTGCTGCCCCTTTTGTACCACCTGTGGTGGTACCGGTTGTGTAGTCTGGGGAGATTGGTAACAAATGGGAGCTGTTATATGAACGGTTCAGAAAGCAACAACCCCCAATCTTTGAGGGTGGACCAGATCCATTGAAAGCTGAGCAGTGGCTAACTATGATTACAGTAATTCTAGATATTATGAGGATTGAGGGGCATGATAGAGTGGCCTGCGCCACTTATATGTTGAGGGAGGATGCCCGTATCTGATGGGAGGTGGCATCACAAACTAGGGATGTGACTACATTGAGTTGGGAAGGTTTCAAAGATTTATTCAGTCAGAAATATTATAATGTTGCTGTTAGAGCAGCGAAAGTGAATGAGTTTGTGAGTCTGGTTCAGGGCAACATGACTGTTACTGAATATGCCCTAAAGTTCGATAGACTTGCGAAGTTCGCACCAGATCTTGTGCCTACTGATGCAGCTAGGCAGGATAGATTCATTAGAGGGCTGAATGCTATGATAGCCCGAGATGTTAGAATTACAACGGTACCTGGAGGAACAACTTATGCCCAGGCCGTTGAGAAGGCTCTTACCGCCGAGGAAGTAGAGAATAAGATATGGAGGGATAGTGCAGTGAGAAGGGAGGGTCGCAGGGCGGCGCCTCCATATTCTGGGTCTGGTAGGGGCGGAGGCCCCAGTGATTTCAAGAGGAAGACTCATGACACTCCGATCGCTGCTGGTCCTGATAGGAGGGGTCGGGGTGGTCAGGGTGCCGTCAAGGTGGCGGCGAGGCATGGCGGACCTATCCAGAGTGTCCGAGATGTAGAAGACACCATCTGGGCGAGTGTCAGGCCAAGACTTGCTTTGTGTGCGGAGTTGTAGGGCATCTCAGGAAAGACTGCCCAAGGTGAAGAAAGGTGAAGTGGGAAAGGTGGATAGCTTGACTCTAGCTCGAGTATTCACCTTGACTCAGGCGGATGCTGAGACTAGTCCCTCAGTAGTGACAGGTCAGCTTTCTAGCGCTGGCTTTTCTTTTACAGTATTTATTGATTCTGGTGCTACGCATTCTTTTGTTTCTAGTAGAGTGATTGATAGACTGTGTAGACCTAGTGAGTATCGGTCTGCAGGGTTTGGGACCTTGTTGCCTACAGGGGAACTGGTAGTCTATAGGAGATTGATTAGGGCACTGCCAGTAATGGTGGATAGTAGGGAACTCTCGGTATATCTGATTGAGTTAGATTTGGAGGATTTCGATATGATTCTGGGGATGGACTGGCTGGCTAGATATGGGGCTATGATTGATTGCAGGAAGGAGATGGTTACTTTTGAGCCTGAGGACGAGGACCCTTTTGTCTTTGTGGGTGCGGTGTTTGGACCCCGCGTACCCATGATTTCACCATTAAGAGCCAGGGACTTGTTGCAGGGGGGATGCATAGGTTTTCTGGCTAGTGTAGTGGATACCGCTAGAGTTATGCCGGCAGGGCCGGGAGAGACCAGATTGGTATGTGAGTTTCTGGATGTCTTCCCTGAGGATCTGCCAGGGTTGCCGCCGCGTAGGGAGATTCAGATTGAGATTGAGTTAGCACCGGGGATAAAACCATTATCGAGGACACCATATAGAATGGCACCAGCAAAATTGAAAGAGTTGAAGATATAGATGCAAGAACTTTTGGATTTGGGATTCATCAGGCCTAGTTATTCTCCGTGGGGCGCTCCAGTGTTGTTCGTTAAGAAGAAGGACGGGACTTTGAGGATGTGTATTGATTACAGAGAATTGAACAAGTTAACTATTAAGAACAAGTACCCTCTACCAAGGATTGATGACTTATTCTACCAGCTGCAAGGTAAGACAGTGTTCTCAAAGATTGATCTTCGATCTGGTTATCACCAGCTGAGGATCAAAGATGAGGATATACCGAAGACGGCCTTCCGGACACGATATGGGCATTATGAGTTCCTGGTCATGTCTTTTGGTCTGACCAATGCCCCAGCAGCTTTTATGGATCTGATGAACAGGGTGTTCAAGGATTTCTTGGATCAGTTCGTCATTGTCTTCATCGACGACATTTTGGTATATTCCAGTTCAGAGGCAGAGCATGAGCAGCATCTTCGACAGGTTTTACAGAGGTTGAGGGAGCATTAGTTATACGCCAAGTTTACGAAGTGTGAGTTCCGGCTACCAGAGGTGTCCTTCATTGGACATATAGTTGGGCCAGAAGGGATTAAGGTGGATCCATCCAAGGTAGAAGCAGTTAGGGATTGGCCGAGGTCGAGGAATGCCTCGGAGGTGCGGAGTTTCCTTGGGTTGGCTGGTTACTACAGACAGTTTGTAGAGGGGTTCTCGAAGATTTCCTCACCAATGACAGAGTTGACAAGAAAGAATCAGAAGTTCATCTGGTCAGAGAAGTGTGAGAACAGTTTTCAGGAGTTGAAGCGATGACTTATTTTTGCGCCTGTGTTGAGTCTTCCTTCGGAGGAAGGGAAGTTTGTGGTCTACTGTGATGCATCGAGGATGGGTTTAGGCTGTGTGTTGATGCAAAACAAGAAAGTTATAGCCTATGCATCTCGACAGCTGAAGGAGTATGAGCAGAGGTATCCGACTCATGATTTCGAGTTAGCAGCAATGGTATTCGCACTGAAGGTGTGGAGTCATTATCTGTACGGAGAGAAGTGCGAGATATACACTGACCATAAGAGTCTGAAGTATTTCTTTACCTAGAAGGATCTGAATATGAGGCAGAGACCATTGGTTGGAGTTGGTTAAGGATTATGACTGTGATATCCTTTACCATCCTAGAAAAGCCAACGTGGTGGCTAATGCATTGAGCCGGAGGGGCCCAGGGAAGTTGTATAGTTCCACCCAGATCTCGAGAGAATTGGTTGATGAGATGGTCAGGGCAAGGATAGAACGGGTAGTGGGCCAGTTAGCCAACATCACTTTGCAGTCGACCCTGTTAGAGCGGATCAAGGAGGGTCAGTTAGTAGGAAGCATGCCTTAGCAGGGATAGCTAAGGATTATTCTGTTTCTAAGACAGGTTTGCTTCGGTATCAGGGGCGGATTGGTGTTCCAGCTGATGAGAGAATCAGGCGAGAGATACTGGATGAGTCACACACTACACCATACTCACTTCATCCGGGTACCACGAAGATGTATCAGGATCTACGGACATTATATTGGTGGCCCGGGATGAAGAAGGATGTAATTGAGTATGTGTCTAGATGTTTGACATGTCAGCAGGTTAAGGCTGAGCATCAGCGACCAGCGGGATTGCTTCAGCCTTTGGATATCCAAGAGTGGAAATGGGAAGATATTACAATGGATTTCGTGGGAGGATTACCCAGGACAGTTGGACTTCATGACTCGGTGTGGGTGATAGTAGATAGATACACCAAGTCAGCTCATTTTCTATCAGTGAGGTCGGCCTATACAGTGGAGCAATATGTAGAATTGTATGCGAGGGAGATAGTTCGCCTCCATGGGGTTCCAAAGTCTATTGTATCTGATCGAGACCCTATCTTTACCTCCAAGTTTTGGGGAGCTTTACAAAGAGCTATTGGGACTCAGCTGAAGTTTAGCACAGCCTTTTATCCTCAGACTGATGGATAGTCTGAGAGGATGATTTAGGTATTGGAGGACATGCTTAGGGCATGTGTGATTGACTTTGAGGGTTCATGGAGTAAGTACCTCCCATTGATCGAGTTTTCATATAACAACCGCTATCAGTCCACAATTGGAGTGGCTCCTTACGAGATGTTATATGGAAGGAAGTGTAGATCCCCCATTCACTGGGATGAGATGGGTGAGAGAAAGTATTTGGGGCCAGATATGGTTTAGAAGACTAATGAGGCCATAGAGAAGATTCGAGCTAGAATGCTTGTCTCGCAGAGTAGACAGAAAAGCTACGCTGATCCTAAGCGTAGGAACGTGGAGTTCTAGGTTGGGGACCACGTGTTCCTGCGAGTTTCACCACCGAGGGGTGTGAGGAGGTTTGGAGTGAAGGGCAAGCTGAGCCCTCGGTTTGTTGGACCTTTCGAGATCCTGGGGAGGATAGGACAGGTGGCTTATAGGCTGGCCTTGCCACCGTCGCTATCAGAAGTTCATAATGTGATCCACGTCTTCATGTTGCGGAAGTATGTTTCTGATACGACACATCTATTGAGGTACGAGGACTTAGAGTTACAGACAGATTTGTCCTATGAGGAGCGACCAGTTCAGATTTTGGATCGGAAGGACAAAGTCTTATGGAATAAGACAATTCCGTTGGTGAAAGTATTGTGGAGGAATAGTAAGGTCGAGGAAGCGACCTGGGAGTTAGAAACAGCAATGCGGGATCAGTATCCCGAGTTATTTAGGTAAATTTCGGGGACGAAATTCTCATTAGGAGGGGATAGTTGTAACGACCCAAATTCGCTAATAAGGCTTAAGGGCCTTGATTAGTGTGCCGGGAGGGCATAAATGGGATTTGAGTGAATAATATTTATTTGAATGAGATATTATGTGATTAATAGCGCTTAAATGATATTATATGATAATTGGTGATATTATGTGATAATATGAAATAGACATGTTGTATATGTGAGAACCACATTATTATGTGGATAATTCTGCAGCTGGCGACTCGAGACAATCCTAGGGCTAGATAGCGGGAAAAGTCACAACGGGGCATTATAATTGACTTTGGACAAGTCAAGGAGTATTTCAGGTATCGGGTAAAGATTTAGACTATCGGTGATGGAAATAAATAATTGGAGATATATTTGAGGTTAGGATGTCTAGGTGGGATTATTGGGGGATTTTACCGTTTTGGCCTCGGGGACGTTTCCGGCACCCCGAGCTTTGGGATTAGTCTAATAACCTAAGGATATACTTGGAGGACTTAGAAAACACTAGACAGAAATTAGACCGACTCATCCTCAGTCTTCTCTCTCACCTCTCTCTTGAGGAAGGAAAACACTGAAACTTGAGGGGGAACTGCTGGAACTAAGCTGTATCTTTGAGAATTGAAGGGAATAATCTGGAGGATTAGCTCAGGAACTGGTCAAGGTCTGAGATAGAGCCAAGGTAGGCTTTGAATATTCATTTCTGAGGTGAGGAATTTGGAGAAATGGCTGAGTCTTAAATATCAGTGGTTTTGGCATTTAAGGTGGAAATTGAGGCTTGAAACTTTGAAGATAGGTCCGGGGACTCTTGGAGAAGTGATTCTGCAGCTGAGGTAAGGTTTAATTTAAAGTTTGATGGTTGAATTTGAGAGCTTTCATGGATGGTTTTGAGTTTTGTGGGTTTGAAATCTCAGAAATTGGAATAGGGATTTTGGTGAGTGTTAGGCTGGATTTTTGGTGGAGTTTTGTTGTTTAAAGCATTCTAATGTTGTTATTATTAATTGGTATTGAGTTGGGGGCTTTGGGATGGCTTAAGGTGAGGTTTAGAGATTGAAAATGGTGGTTTTTTCATGGTTCGAAGGGTCGGGCCGCGGCATGGTTCTTGGTGAGCCGCGGCCCTTCGAGGTTGTTACATGCTGAGGAAGGAGGGCGGGCCGCAGCATGGCCCAAGCAATGCCGCGGTCCTTACCTGTTTTTGTGCCTTAGATGGTTCTGTTTGGGGGCCATGCTGCGGCATGGGTGGCCTATGCCGGGGCGCTTAAGGGATTTTGGGATTTTGAGATTTTAGGCTTGGGAATTTAACCTAAGGTGCTCGGAATTGAATCTTTTACCATATTTGGTGAAGTTCAATGATCCGAGGACTTGAACTTGGTTCGGAAAATCATTTAAGATTGTTAATGGTATCTTTCATCATGGTTGTGAGTAGGTGTTAAGCTAGGGCTCGAGGGTCGGATCACGCTCAAGGAGTATCGCCCGTAGCTAATTCATCTAGAAGCTAAAGGTAAGCAAACTACACCCGGTTGAATATTTGAGTGGGACTAAGGGCTCCCTGATATATATGATTGAAAGAATGGTATTATGCCATGTAAATTGTACACCAACGGCCTAAGCATGCCACGGTTAACTTGTGCAATTGGCACGGCTCGGACACTGGTATCCGAGGACAGCTTATTATGCACTGAGCTCGGTTTAAGCGGGCTGGAGTCAGTGTGTTAAACAGAGGGTGTGACCTAAGGTGTCGACCCTAGTATTTGTGTTAATTGATTATTATATTTGGCTATGAATGTGATTAATGAGATTGTTGAATAATCTGAGTATAGTTAAGGTTACTTGTACCTTGAAATGTGCTTATATGTTGTGGAATAAATATCTTAACATGCTTACTGGAATGTCTATTTGATAATATTGTTTATGCTGTGTATGTTGTTTTCTTGCTAGGCCTCGGCTCATGGGTGCTGCGTGGTGCATGTAAAGGCAAAGGCAAGATTGATCAGCCCTGATTGGAGAGCTCGGCAGGGTGAATGCACATGTCAGGCCGCTCAACCGCCACGGTTGAGGAGGTTATAGGGACAGGAGGACCGGAATCACCTGTTTTGTCTTAGTAGGGCCAACGTTGTAATCTGTTTGTAAATACTAAATGGTTTCAGGGATCCCCGCTGTAAATGGTTTATAACTTATAAAATGTATCTTTTGAGGCCAAAATGTCTTTTAGCCCTAGAACACTTTAGCTAATGACACGTTTTTATTAAACGACTTGATTAGCAAGTCTCACACCTTTATAAATACATAGTGTAGCGGTCTTGGCTATCCAGGGCGTTACAGTGTCGTTGGCCAAATCGATGGTCAACATAGATATATTCACAATCATAAGCATCTTCATTAACATGGGTCCAACCCGGGTACAGTTTTCTTACCTTGAGTCTCGAGCTGAAGGTGTAAGGCAGTATTAAGCCCGATCCTCAATCCCGAGCCTTAACGCTAAACCTAGTCACAATGAAATAATGGATAACCATTTAAACCTAAACCAATTAAAACCAATTCAGAGTGATATACTAGCCTCCAGGACCTCGAATTCTACTGAACTGAGTAGTAGAATCCTTCCCGAGCACTTAGGTCTCAGTTCCAGAGCCTAAAAACATGGTTTGGCTATTTCTCTCAATTAGAGTTGCGGCCTAGGCCCTAAGGGCTACGATGCCCTACAAGTCAGAGACCCCAAGGTTCTATCTCCTGGGGGACACGGGCTGCAGTGCGCCCTAACCTGCATCGCAGCACTTGGGCAAGTTCACGGATCCCATGGTCTTCTCACGCACACAGGCTGCGGCGCCTAAAGAGCAGGGTCGCAGCTCGAGCCCAAAACCAAGAAATCTCCAATGTTTCCAATTGTAACGCCCTAGATAGCCAAGACCGCTACACTGTGTATTTATAAAGGTGTGAGACTTGCTAATCAAATCGTTTAATCAAAACGTGTCATTAGCTAAAGTGTTCTAGGGCTAAAAGACATTTTGGCCTCAAAAGATACGTTTTATAAGTTATAAAAAATTTACAAAAGGGATCCCCAAAAGTACATTGTTTAAAAGTTGGTTTACAAAATTCAATAGTTAAGAGTAAACATTAGCCATACTAAGGCAAAATACAAGGTTCTGGTCCTCTCGTCCCTGTAATCTCCTCAACTGTTGATACGAACCACGCCAACAAGTGTGACGAAACCCGACACCAAATATGGAACAGCCACCAAGAACACACGAGATTGGAATGGAACCGCGACCCAATGCTTAGCCAAGCATGAACCTTGGTATGAGGAAGACGCCACAAACGGGGATGGAATCCGTTTGATAAGTCAGGATGAACGCCACAAGGAGTCTCCTTGATAAGTTCAAAAGTTTCTTCAAGAACTCAAGAAGAAATAAACTCACAATTTCATTCAACATAATCTCATTTTTCCAAATGTTTTGGCAGTCCTTATAAGGATGAAAATTACATGAAAACAAGACCCTTGGTCTTCCTAATGAAACCGAAAAATTAAGGACAGCCCCTTTGTGTTCCTAATGAAAACCGAAATTAAAGACAAGCTTTTTGTCTTCCTCATGAAAACCGAAAATTAAAGACAAAAGGACTATTGGACTCACACAAGTCAAATGTTTGACTTATCACAAAATAAACAAAGACTAAAAAACGTGACTAAAAATAAAAAGACTCATTAAGCTCCTATACTCAGTCAACTTTGATGAGTAAGACAAGTCTTTGTTCTCCTTCAATGTTGACCACGGTCTCCTCTTGTTTTAGGACTTTGTGGACTAGGCTATTAAGTTCTTCCTTAAATCTCTTGGCTCGTGCCCTCGTCACTGGACCAACTGGAACTTGACTTGATACTTGGGTCTTGGTGTCCTCATCAACTGTGGCGGTTGAGCAGCCTGGCATGTACATTCACCCTGTAGAGCCCTCCAATCAAGGTTGATCAATCTTGCCCTTGCCTTTACCTGCACCACGCAGCACCCGTGAGTCGAGGCCCAGCAAGAAAACAACATACACAGCGTATATGATATTATCAGACAAATATTCTAGTAAGCATGTTCAAATGTTCAATCCATAGCATATAAGCATACCTCAGAGTACAAATAACCTCTTCTATATTTAGACTATTCAACAATCTCATTAATCACATTCATAGCCAAATATAATAATCAATTAACTCAAATACTTCGGCTGACACCTTAGGTCGCACCCTCTGTTTAACCCACTGACTCCGGCCCGCTTAAACCGAGCTCAGTGCATAATAAGCTATCCTTGGATACCAGTGTCCGAGCCGTGCCAATTGCACAAGTTAACCGTGGCACGCTTAGGCCGTTGGTTTACAATTTACATGGCATAATACCATTCTTTCAATCATATATATCAGGGAGCCCTTAGTCCCATTCAAATATTCAACTGGGTGTAGTTTTCTTACTTTTGGCTTCTAGATGAATTAGTTACGGGTGATACTCCATGAGCGCGATCCGATCCCCGAGCCCTAGCTCAGCACCTAGTCACAACCATGATGAAGGATACCATTAACAGCCTTAAATAAGTTTCTAAACCAATTTCTAGTCCTCGGAGCATTGAACTTCACCAAATATGGTAAAAGATTCAATCCCGAGCACCCTAGGTTAAATTCCCAAGCCTAAAATCTCA
Source organism: Humulus lupulus (assembly GCF_963169125.1). Classification (NCBI taxonomy): domain Eukaryota; kingdom Viridiplantae; phylum Streptophyta; class Magnoliopsida; order Rosales; family Cannabaceae; genus Humulus; species Humulus lupulus. The sequence goes on along the minus strand of NC_084797.1, from coordinate 88,963,871 downwards.
AAATCCCAAAATCCCTTAAGGGCCCCGGCATGGGCTATCCATGTCGCGGCATGGCCCCAGACAGAACCCACCATGGGCACAAAAACAGGTAAGGGCCGCGACATTCCTTAGGCCATGCCGCAGCCTGCCCTCCTTCCTCAACACAACTCAACTTCCAAGGGCCGCGACTCACCAAGAACCATGCCGCGGCCCGACCCCTTTGAACCCAAAAAAACCACCATTTTTAACTCCCAAACCTCATGCAAACTCACTCAAAACCACCCAAAATCCACAACTCAATTATCCAAAGACTTCCCACAAGATCCCAACAACTCAACCCAGCTGAATCCTAGGCTAGAAACCCATCAAAGACCCATTTCAATTACTGAAACTTCCTTTCTTAAAAACACAAAACCCAGCCATGGAAACTCTAAAATTCAACCATCAAACTTTGAATTAAAGCTTACCTCAGCTGCAGAATCACTTCTCCAAGAGTTCCCTGACCTAACTTCAAAGATCCCAGTCTCAAATCCAACCTTGAATACCAAAACCACAACCATTAAAAACTCAACCATTTTCTCAAAATTCCCAACCATAGAAACGAAAATTCAAAGCTTACCTTGGCTCTATTTCAATCCTTGGTCAGTTCCTGAGCTAACCCTCCAGATTATTCCCTTCAATTCCCAAATATTCAACTTGATTCTCTTGAAAATTCAGAGTTGTTCTTCTTCCTAAGAGAGAGAAGAGAGAGAAGGCTGAGAGGGTCAGTTTAATTTCTGTGTCTAATATTTTCTAAAGTTTTCCAAGTATATCCTTAGGTTATTAGACTAATCCCAAAGCTCAGGGTGCCAGAAACATCCCCGAGGGCAAAACGGTAAAATCCCCCAATAATCCCACCTAGACATCCTAACCTCAAATATATCTCCATATATTTATTTCCATCACCCGATAATCCAAATCACTACCCGATACCTAAAACACCCCTGACTTGTCCAAAGTCAATTATAATGCCCCGTTGTGACTTTTCCCGCTATCTAGCCCTAGGATCGCCTCGAGTCGCTGGCTACAGAGCTATCCACATAATAATGTGGTTCTCACATATACAACATGTCTATTTCATATTATCACATAATATCATCAATTATCATATAATATCATTTAAGCACTATTAATCACATAATATCTCATTCAAATAAATACTATTCACTCAAATCCCATTTATGCCCTCCCGGCACACTAATCAAGGCCCTTAAGCCTTATTAGCGAATTTGGATCATTACACGAATCCTAAAATCTTTAGAATTTCCTACAAAAAATCTCATTTTCCCAAATATCAAACCCCCAAACAAATTGACTGTGACATATAAAGTATTTATGACCTATAAACTAGCTTAAAACTACATCAAATCTCAAAATTCACACATAAGCTAACAACTCCAAAAACCTTAACTTAATCACAGAAAATTACAAAGAAATCAAGTTGTAAAGATTACTTGAGAAAGGATTTTGAGCCCTGAGAGTGATACAAAGTGTAAACGTTAAAGAGTGAACCCTTAGTGGTTTTTGGTGGTTTTCTCTAATAGCTAAGTCTAACAAAGGCTTAAACAATGACCAAAATTCCCTTATACTTATCCTTAGCCCCTTGATGCCTTTAAGGGCAAACCTGTCATTTACTACATTTTTCGCTAATCCTCGAGTGATCCTACAAATTCCCAATTAATCCTGACGTGCCCAAATAATCACCAAAGAACTACTTGTTACCCAATAAGTTGCAAATACGCACTAAGTCCCTGAAATACCTTAGGCTCAACTCGAGTCGGACATTTGACCTCGTTGTGACTATTCTGCTAATCCGCTCCCTAGGATCGCCTCAAGCCAAATACTGCAAATCTATACACATAATAATGTGGTCTCAATCATTTAACCCATATAATCACATTTATACCCTCAACGAGTCAAAATTACAAATATGCGCTTACAAACAAGAACGGGAACACATATATGTCACGTAGTCACACATTTAATCAATTAATTCCACACATATATACCCAATTATGCCCTCCCGACACACTAATGAAGGCACTAAGGCTTGTTAGAAATTTTGAACATTACAGGAAATCAACTATTTGGTACCCTTTGGTTTTTGCAAACTATCATTTTGGTACCCTTTAATACGAATAATTCTCAATTGATACCCTACAATTGTAAAAGAGGTTAAAAAGGTATCTTTTGATCAAATTTGGTCAACAATTTTTTTACAATGGCGAGATTACCCTCAGTTTTAATGAATTAAGTGATTTTTTTTTAAAATTATAAATATAATTAAAACAAAAATAATTAATAAACCTTCCTTTTTTAATCTCTCCCTTCCTTCTTCCCCTTCCTCTATGGACTCAAACTTAGAAAAATCAAAGATGATGATGATGATGAGTTTTAACAAAATTAGCTTAAACTCAAACCCAAGAAAAATATCACAAACAAGCCCTCTTAAAATTATCATCATCATCATCATCAACATCATCTTTTCTAGACTTCATTCCAAATTTTTTACCAGAAACTTGCAAAATTAACCAAGAGCAAACCCTAACACAACTTGCAAAATCAGCAAATCAACAAGAACACTTCAAAATATCAATCACAACAACATTGAACCATTCAATTCAACCTAAAAAAAATCTTAATATTGATATCCAAATCCTACATCGAAAACATACAAAAAAAAATAAAATATACTAGATCTACGGTCAGAATATCAATATTCATTCGAAAAAATCAAACCCAAATAGAAAATAAAAAGAATAATTCATCATCAATATCATATTTATGGTTAGAGTATCAAGTTACAAATATATCACTACCCCAATATGCAAACCAAGAACAAAAAAAAAATCAAACCTAGAAATTAGGAAAACATGAAAGGTTTGGGCATGGGGCTTTGCCAACAACAATGACGAGGTATGTGCCAACAACAAAAGTGAGGTATTTGCAAACACAGCGGGTGGCGATGAGGTCTGGGCATGGGCCTTCACTTGATGCAACAGTCGACAATGTGATTTGTTCATCTTTGACCTGTGGTTGACTGAGATGGTAGACAATGGATGGCGGTGGTGAGGATTGGTGAAGCTTTTTGGATTGAAGTTCTGAGGAACCTATCTTCGATTCTTCTCGTCGCTGCCATATCAGAGCCCATCCCTCTGCTAGCCCATCTTGGAGTACATCTTGTTGTGAACCCATCCTGTGGCCAAGCACACCCGTCGTAAAGCCCATGTAGCCCCTACCCCAGAGCCTCCATCGCGAACCCAGATGCGCCCTTCGCCGGCATCTAGAACCTACAATATCATAAAAGAAAGTGAAAGGGAGAAGATGAAGAGGAAGAGATAGGAAAACAGATTGGAAAATTTTAGGATTTTTTTTTAAGAAAGAGATAGGGCTTCGATGTTGGGAAAGGGGAGATGAAATATATAGGGGAGGAGAGAGAGAAAATAAAAAAAATCTTAATTTCAATTTTCATTTAAGTTATTTTTTTTTTGTAATTTTAATTTAAAATCAATTAACTCAGTGTAACGAAGGGCAATTCTATCATTGTGTAATTTTTTTTTATCAAATTTGAGCATAAGGTACCATTTTTATCTGATTTAAAAAAATGAGAATACCAAGTGAGAATTATTCGAATTACAAGGTACTAAAGTGATACTTTGAAAAAATACAGTGTACGAAATGGGCACCTATCCTTAAAATAATCATATTACTTAGTTAAGGTGAAAATCTAAGCCTACTTGTGAATATCCTTTAAAACTTACTTTTTGGTAAAAAGTCTCAAAATATTTCTAATTGTTTAAAATTTGTTGAATTTGTGAAAATTTCTAAACTTTGGAAGGCTACAGTGTAAAATCTTTAGACCCAAAAGTTTCCAATTTTTGTTGAGCCATCCTTGGATATCCCAAGAAGTTTTATACCAAATTTTAGAAAAAAAATACACATTTGACCTAGGTGAAAGTTGTCACAAAAAATTATGGTCTGAAATTGTTTAATTTTAAATCTAGATTTTTCCTAAAGATAGGAGACATAGAAAATTTAGTCAGCTTGGTATTTTGATCTGATTTTTCTTAGGTACAAATTAGGAGATAATTTTTGCTCGATGAAAAATATTCACCAAGGTGGCTGCTTAGAAGGTTTTATTTCAAAATCTTATATTTTCTTCTAACATTAGAAGGATATAATTCCTTGACTTTTAATTACATTTTTATGAAACCTTGCTAATTCGTTTTTCCAGTTTTCTTTCTAACTTTAACATTTTATAACTCTCAATATATTAATCACATTTCCATGAAACTTTATAGATATGAACTTTGATTTAACATAAATATTTTCACAAAACTTCATCCGAAAATACTTTGATTTATCCACTAAACACACTGCCCAAAATTCATGAATCCCGTCTGCCAACATTTGTCCAAATTTGTAGAAGTTTCACAAAACATGCATAAGTCCTAGCATACAAAATATTTTTTAGCGTTTGAAAAGCTTAAAATCATGTAATCTTCCTATAAAATTTATTTATGGGGTTTATTTTTTATAAAATAAGTCGTTATGATAGTGCTTGACCCTTTGGAAGTCAAGTCAAAAACTTTGGCAGCAAGCATAAGATCATACAACTTAGTAGAACTTTGTATTCCAAGCTAGAAATAAACCCTACCACCATGCATGCATAAACCATACATCATAAGCACAATATTACAAGCCAGAAGAAGAACATAACACATAACACACTCATACAAAACAGATTTCCTAAGCATGTACAAAACTTAAACCAAAGTTCACTACAATTTTACCATAGTTGCTCTAGGTTTTGGTTGTGTGTGTTCCTCCTAGGATTCAGGCCTTACCACTATCATTTAATACCTTCAAACCTCTCCCCAAGTCAAAAAGATCATAACCCAAGGAAAAGAAAGAAACAAGGTAAGAAATGGACATTTCAAAACTAGAGGGTTATTTTTGTACCCCAAAATAAATATGATCTGAATTACTCAGCACAGGCTACAACTGGCAGACAAGCGTATGAAGAAAGCATACAAATAGAACATCTAGCTAACTCTCGGGTGAGCAGCTTAAGTCAAAATTGACAGCTTACGACAACCAGATAAGCTCCAGATCACCTCTTGCGCCAAAACTTTAGTTCAAGATGCGTGATGGCCAAATCGCCTTCTAGAATATCTGAACTTTGTCCGTGTCAGGATAGGTAGTTCTTCGACATCCAGCTAGAAGGAAGTGTTCAACTTACAGAAGCCTGGTCATGACGTACAGTGAAGGATCCCAAAAGACTTGGAAATTCCTTATACACTCATTAATGCTTAGATATTATTCTGTATTTATTGTTCGAGTTTAGGGGTATAGAATCAATAGCCATTAATGTATTTATGTAAATGGGATGTTAACCAAAAATGTATGTTACAATATTTATGCACGACTACCCAAAACTATCTAGGCATAATTCCCTATAAGTACAGGGGAAAATGAACAGAAAAGAGGAATGCATTTTGTATACTAAAACTCTGGTGAAATCGTGACAAGTAATTTCACGGTGAGAAACAAACAGATTAATAAGAGTGACTCGTGGACTAGGTGGATTTTAGCCACTAAACCACGTAAAAGTTTGGGTGATCTTAATACTTTCTTGTTATTTCAAGTATGGTTTAGCAAAAGCCTAATATCTCTATCATTAGATTTCTTAATCCACTGTTGGCGAAAAACCGCGTCAACAGTTACCTCCTTGATGATCAAGGTTGCATGCAAGCATACTAAGTGATCTTGAGTCTTGTGGCTGCCTAGAGCTTGTAGACCTTAAAATCATGGTTAAAAATTGTTAAAACTCGGAGATCATAATGCACAAATAGAGCCTTAGGCCTCGACATAGAGAAGAACAAGAAGAAGGGGTACAAGAACTGTAACACCCAGGTTACTCCAAGACCGTTACTGTGGACTTTAAATAGTTCTTAACTCGCTAAACGAGTCATTTGGTTATAAATGTGCATCTAGGTGTCATTAATAGGCTAAGGTGAAAATTCGCGATCAAAAGGAATGGATATATTTTATTTAAAACATAAAACTGTACATGGGCCCATAAAAATGTTTACAAAGTTATTTACAATCCAAAATGGTCATTACAGTGTAAAAATTACAACCCGCCGACCTAAGTGGAAAAAATAGGGTTAACCCCTCGTTCCTCTGAGATACACCTTGGCCATGGTGGTAAAGCGGCCGCATATGTACACATCGCCACCTAAGCTCTCCACTCAAGGCTGGGTGAGATTTTCTTTCCCTTTACCTGCACCACATAGCGCCCGTGAGCCAAGGCTCAGCAAGAAAACTTATTACTGCATGTATACAATATAAATAAATGATTCCGGTAATCATGCTGGGGCTTATCACCCTAATTAGATAAGTGAATATCAATAATGATTCTGATAATCATGCTTGGGCTTGTAACCCTAATCAGATAAGTGAATATCAATAATGATTATGATAATCACGCTGGGCTTGCAGCTCAATCAGATAAGTGATAGTCACAAACTTAAACTAGATAAGCAACTAATAAGTCACGAACTTGGGCTCCACACCCTAAGCCATGTGACATTAAAGTCATCTGAGGCTTTTGGATTTGGGTCTAAGTAACTATCCTTTAGACTAGACAAGCGCTTTTGTTTCCATTGAACTTGAGGTCGGTCAATCATTTCATGCTTATGTCGTTTAGATCTAATCTTTTCGGCTTGCGTTAAACACGCTAATACCATTCTTGACTCATAGGTCAAGTACATATGACCAGTGCTCGGTACTACTGTCGAACTTGACTAATAAGTCACAGCTTCACAGTCAATACTGACACAATTGCCGATTTTGATTAATAAGTCAGTACCACTCACAAGTAAGCAAGACTGCTAAGCGTTTAATATGCAATCAATGTGTCACATACTAGGTGTAATTTTCTTACAACATGCTCGAGCGTAAAATAATTTAAGAACGACCCTTGAGAATGATCGGTCCTTAATTCCCTTAGCAGTCACCTAGTCATAACAAAATATGAAATCTCATTAATAAAAGAAATGATAAAAGATTCATGGTCTGAAACCCCGCTCCTCGGACCATTCCCGTGCTCTCGGGACTTCCAATGCACCCAACAGGGTGGTGGAACCATCCCCCGGGCCCCCAAAGTCCTCCCAAGCCCTAAAAATGGGCTTTACTAAAATAGACCTAGTGCTGGGGCACTCATGGGCAGCGCTAGGGCGCTGCCCAAGTCAGAGAGCACCCTAAACTCTCCTCTGCCTAGCGGTGGGGTGCCAGTTGACAGACCAGAAATTTTTTGGTTTTCTTCCATGAATACCAAGCTTTAAAACAAACTCAAACATCTTATAAACTTATAATTTAACCCCAAAACTTCATCTATACCTCAACCTCATCAAAACACAAACTTTGAACCATTTAAAACCACCTCAAATAGCCACTTCTATAATCAATACTTCAAGCTCAAAACTAACTTAAAGACAGAGCAAAACCAGAAAAACATGGCTAAAAACCTTACCTCAAACTTGAATTGAATCATGTTCAATGGTTGAACTAAGGTCCTAAGCTCCAAAACTTGATCTCCTAGCTTGAATCCTCAAATAAAGCTTCAAAAATCCAAAGAAAAGAGAGAAGGATAGATGATCGTGAGGTAGAGGAAGGGAACTCTACTTTTTGCTTCAGCCTAATCCCTTCTACAGCCATCTATTTTTAATATAACCTATGGTCAAAAGATCAAAATGCCCCCAAGCCTATTTATTTCCTTAACAGCCACTAAGGGAAAAAGTGTCCTTTCTCCTCTAATCCCATCAATGATAATTAACATCCTCAAATTCTCGTTACTCCCAATATCCTCAAATAATTACCAAATAATTTCCCCCATTACCCGATCCCAGTAATGTAGTAAATTACCAAATTACCCCTAGGCTCGCCCCGAGCTCGGTATTTGACCCCGTTATGACCAAACCGCTAATTTTCTTCGTAGGATCATCTCATGCCGAATAATCCAAATATATCCACATAATAATGTGGTCTCACCCATATATCACATACATGTACATAAATATACAGATATGCAATTATCTTCATATACTCCACATAACCGTTATGACCAGTGCTCGGTACTACTGTCGAACTTGACTAATAAGTCACAGCTTCACAGTCAATACTGACACAATTGCCGATTTTGATTAATAAGTCAGTACCACTCACAAGTAAGCAAGACTGCTAAGCGTTTAATATGCAATCAATGTGTCCACATATAGAGCATTCAACACACCTCATCAATAACCATGCATGTCACATACTAGGTGTAATTTTCTTACAACATGCTCGAGCGTAAAATAATTTAAGAACGACCCTTGAGAATGATCGGTCCTTAATTCCCTTAGCAGTCACCTAGTCATAACAAAATATGAAATCTCATTAATAAAAGAAATGATAAAAGATTCATGGTCTGAAACCCCGCTCCTCGGACCATTCCCGTGCTCTCGAGACTTCCAATCCACCCAACAGGGTGGTGGAACCATCCCCCGGGCCCCCAAAGTCCTCCCAAGCCCTAAAAATGGGCTTTACTAAAATAGACCTAGTGCTGGGGCACTCATGGGCAGCGCTAGGGCGCTGCCCAAGTCAGAGAGCACCCTAAACTCTCCTCTGCCTAGCGGTGGGGTGCCAGTTGACAGACCAGAAATTTTTTGGTTTTCTTCCATGAATACCAAGCTTTAAAACAAACTCAAACATCTTATAAACTTATAATTTAACCCCAAAACTTCATCTATACCTCAACCTCATCAAAACACAAACTTTGAACCATTTAAAACCACCTCAAATAGCCACTTCTATAATCAATACTTCAAGCTCAAAACTAACTTAAAGACAGAGCAAAACCAGAAAAACATGGCTGAAAACCTTACCTCAAACTTGAATTGAATCATGTTCAATGGTTGAACTAAGGTCCTAAGCTCCAAAACTTGATCTCCTAGCTTGAATCCTCAAATAAAGCTTCAAAAATCCAAAGAAAAGAGAGAAGGATAGATGATCGTGAGGTAGAGGAAGGGAACTCTACTTTTTGCTTCAGCCTAATCCCTTCTACAACCATCTATTTTTAATATAACCTATGGTCAAAAGATCAAAATGCCCCCAAGCCTATTTATTTCCTTAACAGCCACTAAGGGAAAAAGTGTCCTTTCTCCTCTAATCCCATCAATGATAATTAACATCCTCAAATTCTCGTTACTCCCAATATCCTCAAATAATTACCAAATAATTTCCCCCATTACCCGATCCCAGTAATGTAGTAAATTACCAAATTACCCCTAGGCTCGCCCCGAGCTCGGTATTTGACCCCGTTATGACCAAACCGCTAATTTTCTTCGTAGGATCATCTCATGCCGAATAATCCAAATATATCCACATAATAATGTGGTCTCACCCATATATCACATACATGTACATAAATATACAGATATGCAATTATCTTCATATACTCCACATAATAATGCATTTAATCACATAATTGCATAATAAATCATTTATGGCCCTCCTGGCCCCCTAATCCAGGCATAAACAACATATGGAATTTGGGACATTACAAGAAATCACTTTGAAACTTGGTTTCTCAAGCATGTTCTCCAGCTTTCATGGAGGTTTCTTTGAGGAAACAAGAGAGATAGAGAAAAACTGAGCAACGAAATTGAGAGAGAGGTAGGGAAGTGTGCTGTGAATTTTTTAGAGGTTGATTGATTGAAAGAAATGAAAGATAGAGAGAGAGAGAGAGAGAGAGAGAGAAAATGGTGGGTGGCTAGGTGGTGTGATGATGATGAGTTGATGTGGGTTGGTGTTGAGTGGCTCCTTTGATTCAACAAGTGTCATAAGACCTAATTAAAGTTGACTACCACATACACCAAGCCTCATACATTCAGCAACTACTAGTGATCCCTTAATTTTCCTACGTTGATTCAAATAATTAACTTAAAAAAATAAAACTATAGTGCATTCTTAGATTTTTGGCATTGATACCTTTTGAAATATACCTAAAAGTCAACTTAAGGGGTGTTTGAGCCCAAAAATAAGGCCCAAGAGTGGTATAAACCTAAAGCCTATTGAAACATGATAAATATAAATATAATCACCCAAAATGTCATCAAAATACCCTTATAGCATTTGTGGAAATCACTTTAACTTGTTTACCCGAATAAGGCCAAAAAAGTATTTCCTCTCAAAATACATATTAGGATTCTTTCCTAAGAATTCTTATTTAAAATTCTCTCACAATATTATTAATATTCCTATGTTCAAAGTAAAAAAATTCACTATATTTATTTATTTTCCAATATTTATTATCCATGTTTATACCCATGTAAGGTTCTTGTTTCGTTCCAGGACCGAAATTTTTAGTTTGACCAAAAGTCAATTAAATTCATAATAATGTCACATCTTACTTTGAACTTTGATTTTCAAATTGTAATACAACCCCAGTATGATATGTATTACAGGAATAAAATCCCGATCTGAATTGCTATTATCACGTGCCCAAAATGCTGGGTGGTACACCAAGAGTTGGTAATGACCTACGTCCACTTACCCTTTTATTAATCAAAAGGATCTCAGACTCTACATCAGAAGAACAAGATTCATCTGAGTTTCCTAAGCCAGAGAGAGAATACAATTTGATCGAGATTTTGTTTGTGAAGTGCACATGAGGCATAATGACTGTGAGAGATCTCTATTTATAGAGTCCCTTTGTGGGCCATGGGTCGTACAAACATAGAATGGGCCAAACACGTATAGTGTGGGTTGAATACATAATGAAAGAGTATCAAAAGTACAATCAAATAAGATTTACGTAAATATCCCATAACAGCTTATATGATCTGAATGTACTCTATCAGGTCCCCACAATCGACCAACATTCTTCTAACAATGGTCTTCACATACCAATCTTTAATCTCTTTATCTGATAAGTAAAGCTTCCTCTTCTTTGGTCTAGTACAACCAACCAGTATAGACAAATTTAATACTTAATGATGCCACGTATTTTTTTCATATCCACATCATCATGCCCATCTTTGGGTTAAACATTTGCCCCCCAAGTTTATCTTAATGTGGCCTAGCACTAGATAAACTTGCATGCTTTGACCAGGTTGGTATCTTTTCAAATTTTGACACGTTGAAAGTTAAAGTACCAATATTTCCAAGCAATGAAAATACTTCTTGATAAAGTAGGTGATAGTTTTTGGGTTCCAAGGCTTGTTATAGTCACAGAAATTGGGGTAATGATTGTTTCTTTTAGTAAAAGAAATGATGATGGTTCAACTTCCTATGCAACTAACATCACATCATCTTGAAAATAATGATGAACTTTTCTCTGATGATTTCATGGCTGCTCACATGCAGGAAAGGATATGTATAGCCTTGCTTTCCCAATTCCGTCATCTTCTTCAAGTTTTTCAAACATTATGAATTTCTCTTTCCCAAAAAATCCTCTCAAGCCAAAGCCTTCCTTCCCCATTTTCTGGATTTGTGACCCAATTCTTGTCAAGTTCTCCTTCAAGATAATCTCCCAAGTAAGTTTATGATCACATGCTCGTAGCCTATTCTTTACCCTATCTATGCAAAATCTGTGATAATTTAGGTTTTTAGTGTCGTGTTCTCGATGTTCTTGAGCAAACTGTAAGAATCGTAGGGTTTTTCATGAAAAATCATTGTTTCGAATGTAGGAGAATGCATTATAGAATCGAAGAAAATTTTGATTTTTGAGTAATGGAAAAAATGGTGGGAAAGTTCCCTCAAAAAGGTAAGTGAAAAGGTTTGTGAAAGAAAAATCATTTCGACAACTTTTTGGATCCACTTTTAGATTTGTTCGAATAGCAAACTTCTTTTAGGCACACATATGCCAGTCGAATAACCCACTTCTCATTTTATTTTTACCAGATGTATGCACGAGATCACTAGGGAAGTGATTATTATATAGACCCTGATTTGGTCCAAATGCTAGTTGATGACTTTGATCATAATCGACCAGACATCAATCTCAACCAAGATACTCTTGAATATTTTCCTCAACTAGGGGTGCAATATCATCAATATCATTTTCACTTTAAACCTGACCAGGAGCACCGTGGCAAGGTTGATGAATTGCACCAAGGAATAAGGAAATTCCTTCCAAGGGACTAGACATAAGTTGTCCAACGTGATTCTATTGACACTCTTCTAGTCAAATTCCTGACCAGTGGGAGGGCAACAAGTAGAACTTCAATAGTTGAACAAGCTGTAACTGTTAATTTTTTTCCTACAGATATTGTGAGAGTAAAACAAATGACTAGGCAGAGAACAACTACAGACCCACAGGTCGCAAGATAGGCAACCTGTGCGGGGAACGACCAGCCAATCTGGGTCAAGCCTGTAGTAGAGATTACCAATATCATACGATTCCAAGTAAAGCTAAAGCCTTGGAAGAATAAGAATAACAGTTGGCACATAGTTCTAGCAAGCACTCTCTTGAGTAGTGCTTTAGAAAGCTATCTTGAGAAGTATAGTACACGAGGAATCAACATGGTTACCCCACAACCCAACCAACGTGCCAATTTTCTTAGTGGAGCCTACAGCGGCTGGTCACACATCCATATACTGGCTAGTAAGACCCTTCCTTTGTATAAGTCCTTTAGTGGAGTGGCTGAGTACTTCAATATCGCACCCTTCAAAATCACTCCCAATGTATATTTGATGCTTTCAGCATTACATATCCTGTACCACATTCATAAGTGGGAGCCTCCATGCCCTCACGAAATCCATTACCTATTCGAGCTTAAATCAAATATGGGCCAGAAGGGCAGTGGATTCTTTTACTTCTTCAACAGAAACATGACCAGAGTGCATCTCACAAATACCACTTTCAAGAGCAATGTTGGTCAGTACCACAAAGTGTATTTTCTCACGATCAACCTAGTTGCAAAGAACTTATCATCTCAATGAGGAGGTATCTAGCATTTCCCACTACACTTAAATAGCCCTTTTGTGTCAATCAAACACGTCAATCAACAAAATTGACTGACGTCGTTGACCGAGAATTAGCATTTGTTGAAGTTGGGCACTGCCACAAATGCAAGGGCATTTGCGTCAGTACACACACTGATGCTATTTATTCGCACAATGTGTGTCAGTTGGATACTATCAAAAACCCCACCATTTGTGTCAGTGGGGCACTGTCACAAACTTTACCATTTGTGACAGTGCCCCACCTGTGGCCAATCTGACCCTGGTCATTACTTTCGACCTCATTCTCAACGCTAGCTAGCTCATTAGATTGCCCTGGAAGCATACTTCGAAGTCTATCTACAATCAATGACTCGTCTTATCATGCAGTAATAACAATATCCCACGTCGACCCACAAAGCAAAACTGATCGAAAAAGAATTCACATGCATTGACAATGCTAATAAGCATCCTAGTAATTCACACATATACAATCATGCTAAAAAGCATGGCGACTCATGATCATATTCAAACAAGATGTTGATAAACACATTCTTAACATTTACAAACATTATCAGTGCTAATAAGCACGTTCTTGGCATGCATACTCATAACTTAATTCTATTAAGCATTTCCAACACTCAAGGGCAACAAGGATGGTAATAAGAAATTTCTGGCATACATAGACAGATAACGATGCTAATAAGCATTTCTTTTAACATTTAGCAGTGCTAATAAGCATCTCCTGACATACATGCACATATAGCAGTGCTAATAAGATTGTCTGACATTCAAAGGAAATAATGATGCTTATAAACAATCCTACAGCATTTACAAGCAACTACTGTGCTGATAAGCACATCTTTAACATCCATACAATAGTCAAGCGCCAGGCCCTATCAGAATAACTCATGCATTTTATTTAAGCAAGCAAGTAAGGCATATATAGTTCATTTAAGCAATTACACACATTACTATATTAATATTACCAAACCCTGAGTCGAGCTTGTCTTTAGCGGTGAGTGTACATGCCCAGTCCATCATCAGGAAACCTTATGTTATCCCTTAAAATCAAGGGATGATGTGGCGAATGAGAAAGCGACATGTGGCACCACAAATCAGGAAAAAACGACGAAGTATTGAAAAAAAAAATGACCAAAAGTGATAAGTCCAGGACCTATAGGGAAGTTGACCAGGCCTAAACCCTCTACCGGTGGTCGACCTAGCCCTAGCCCCCTTGGGGTGGTTGGCCTGACATGTTCAAAAGCTACATGGGTGTTGGCCCACCCTATTCTTCATAGGGTGGTTGGCGTAAACTCTCTAATACACTTTGCTGGATAAAGTTCACACTCGTTCAAGCTGAAATCAATAGGCCTAGCACCCAGAAGATCAACAAGCCTAGCACCCAAGACTTAGCGTTTTCCCAAAGGTTTCAATCGTGCATCATCAACCACGATCCAGAGAAACAATGAGAAGACCCACGATCTAATAATTATGGGGAGATGGACACGTATCCCCACTACCCAATAATTGTGTACCAAACCACGATCCCGGTATTACTGATCATGTAACAGCTCCATGGTACTATAAATAAAGGACCTACGGCTTCAAAAAAAGGGTCTTTTTCTTGGGATCAGGGGCTGGGAACGACTTTGAGATAGATATTTTCTGGAGAGAAATTTTGGGCAAATTGAGGATGGGTGAATTCTTCAGCTCATTTGTGTAGTTGTCTATAGAGTGATTCAATACAAAAGACTAAGTGGATTAGGTTATTACTGTTCATCCGAAAAAGGTTGAACCATTATAAATCTCTTTGTGTTTTTTTACAATATTTGTACTGTGTCGTACATTATATTTATTTCTTTGAAAAGGTGTTGTATAATGGACATATGACCGTTGGCCAACTTCACAGGTCAACACCTTAAACCTTGGCAGCTCTGATACCAAGTTGTAACGCCCTGCTAATTAGGGTCTATTACAATGTGTGTTTAAATTTAGTGCTCGACTCGCTAGATGAGTCATTTGGGCAAAAACATGTGATTAAGCCAATAAGGGTTCAGGTATTAAAAAATTAGGTCAAGAAGTAAGCATTTTTGTTAAACAAAACTCTAGTCTTTACATGGGATCCCAAAACACGAGTTTAAAAGTTTGCTACAACCCAAAGATTACTAAATAAGCCGGCCTGGGCAGCAAAAGAGGGTCCAACTCTAGCTCCCATGTGATATCTCAGTCGTGACGGTCGAGCGGACTTCATATGTACACATCACCACTATCGCTCTCCAACTCATGGCTGGCCAAGCTTCTCCTTACCCTTACCTGCACCACAAAGCACCCGTGAGCCAAAACACTCAGCAAGAAAACATATTCAGACAATTCAAATAGTCAACAACATGCTAAGCAATAATAACTGAAACAAAGCATAAACACTATATAGAAAAGCAGCCATAGGGTCACACAAGTGCGTGTTGCACTCCAATTTATTCATATGGCATCTGAGCCAGTAAAGTGCTTAGTGCACTCCCAGGGTGGCCTAGCCATGGTGGCCTGCGCTTAACGCGCATAATTCCACTCACGGGTCCTAAGCCGAGTCTTGCAGATACTCGATTTATAATTCGAGCCTTGGAAACCCTCGACTTATAAGTCAAGCTGTGGAGACCCACAAATTTAAAGGTCAAACCCCTTTAAACCAAGTGAACAAGATATAACAAGCAAATCCTCGGCTCATAAACCGAGCTTCCTATCCATAACAAACAAGCACATAATACATTCATCATACATATAGATACAATGCATTACAATACATAAAAACATATAAACACAGGCATAATTACAATGATGCACATTTATAGGGAAAATGCCTAATTAAGAGTATATCCAGCATTAGAGCCATGCCCTAATCATGTACACATACTGGGTGCAATTTTCTTACCTTTGGTCCAAGTACAGGCTACCAATGGACGACCCTCAAGTACGATCCCTGTTTCGAGCCCCTAGCGATGACCTAGTCATAACCACAACATAGGATCCTGTCAATAACGAGTGAATAAAGGCTTTCAGACCGAGTCCTAGCCTTCAGGGTAGTAGGATTGATCCCGAGCCATTAGGGTTGAGTTCTCGCACTAAAAACCTCTTGGGGCTCAAAACCCCTTAACCACTACGACCCCAAGCCCTTGTGCCAGGACCCGCCCCAAGTCAGAGGCTCCACCCTCCCCTTTTACTAAACACGCACCATGGCGCGCCTTCGCGTTAGAGCCCTTCCTTGGCCCTGGGTTCAAAAGGGTCGCGACCCGTCCCTTCAAACCCATAATTCTTGGGTTTTCCTTAAGTGAAACCCAATCAAAATCACCCCAAATCAAACCTAAAAACTCCATTCAATTCCCATAACGAATTCAACATTTTTCCAACTTCCCATAACAAATTCAACATTTTTCCAACAACAAAACACAACTCAAAACTTGATGGAAAACTCATCAAAACCCAAAAATACAACAAATCAAAAATTCCTATAAAAATTCAACCACATGAATTTAAACACAAAATCAGAGCGAATTCTTACCTCCAATGGGTGGATTATGGTCCCAAGTTGCTCCTAGCTTAATCCTAGACACCAAACCTTCAATTCTCAAGCTTTGTTTCCTCAAATTCTCAAAATTCCCAAGTCACCAAGGAGAGAGAGAGAGCGAGAGCTTCCTTTACTTTCTAAGTGTTTCTTTTCTTTTCTCTAGAGCTTCCCAACATAGTTGAGTCAAGCCTAAAGCCTACAAAAAGACCCAATTCCCGTTAAACCCAAATTTCCTCCCTAGTGCTTGCAAGGGCACGTCGGTCAATTACCATCATTCCCTCTAATTTCTAAAAACTCCCCATATCCAAATAAATTCCAAATATTTCCAAGTTACAACCATTTAATCCCCCATTACCCGACCTCGGTAAGGTGCTAAATTACTAAAATATCACCTCCATCACCCCGAGCTTGGTATTTTATCCCGTTGTGACTTTTACCCTAACTTGCTTACTAGGATTGCCTCATGCTGAATAACCCAAACATATGCACATAATAATGTGGTCTCAATCATACACACAAATATTTACAATTATACCCTCAACCGATCAAAATTACGAAAATGTCGTTCTTATAAGAAATAGGCCCACATGCATATTTAATATTTATAAACATGAAAGCATGATTATATTATAATATAATTCGAATTATGACATGCTCATAACACATAAGCATACAATTAATACAATTATTGCCTCCCGGCCCCCTAATCCAGGCACTAAGCCACATTAGGGAATTTGGGGCGTTAGAGCAACCATGTCTAATTTTGACGTCTTCAATCTCTGCACCTCATCCTCCCCCCTACCTCGGCCGAGAAGCCTTCCTCAAAATGGAATGCCACTAAGGCCAAGTCAAGCAGAGTGCATCCTCTAGCCAAAAAGACCAAGGAAAAGGACCCTCTAGATCTAGCATCTCCTCTGACCAGCAAAACATCTGCTCATGCGAGCAATTCCCCAGCATTTTCAACAGTCGACTGAAGCACCCCTCCAACCATACTCCAAAGCCTGAAATCTTCTGCCGAGGAGATCAGCACCCGAGTAACCAAGTTTTCCCATCATCGTTTAAGTGTAGAGGAATTTGTTGCTTTGGAAGAATCATCTCTGAATACAGCCTTTGGTCGGGCAATCTTGGAGGTGCTATCAGTAAGTATTTTCATCATTTGTATGTTTGACCAACAATTTTTGCTTGTATCTAATTTTAGATTTTGTAGGTTGTGATGACTCTAACTGACACTCATCCTCGAGCAAGGGCAATTGCTGGGGAACATAGAAAGAGAAAGGCCTCATTGGAGAAGTCTCGAAGCATCACAAAAATGAACAAAGAAGATTTTGAGGAGATAGGGAAAGAGTTGCTCGATAAAAACAATTTGATCTAGCAAAAAAGCAAAGCCATTATAGCTCTCCAAGAGGAGAATAAGCACGAGCGGTATCCTCATTCCTCCAGTTTGGTATTCTTGTAGAAGTTGATTCACAACTAATTATGAATCACTATAGATATAAACTTACAAGGCTTTAACATCTCATGCAAGTCTTAATCCGGCAAGCACGACTCCGTACTCTGCTTCATTGTTTGAACCATTAAATCGAAATCTTAATGCACAATGAATGTGATTTCCTTTAGGTGTAGTTAAAATTAGACCATCTCTAGAGTTGTGCCCATTTGAGGAACCATCCACATAAAATGTCCATGTTGGTCAGGTTTCCTCGTTTATGGCTAGAGCTGTGACTTGCTCCTTCTCTTTTGGTACTCCTTTACATTCAGGAATGAAATCTTCTAGTCCATGCCCTTTTACTATTGTTCGTGGCTGGTAATTAATTTCATACTGCCCAAGCTCTATTGCCCATTTAAGCAGTTGAACTGATGCCTCAAGTTTTTGTAGAACTTACCTGAGGGGTTGGTCAGTTAGAACCTTGATCGGATGGGCTTGAAAATATGTTCTAAGTTTTCTTATTGCAAGAAGTAAGAACTATGCCAACTTTTCGATCAAGGGATATATTCTTTCTACTCCTACCAGCCTCTTGCTATTATAGTACACTGAATGTTGAGTTTTATCTTCTTCTCTTATAAGTGTTGCACTAACAGCATGTTCAATGACTGCTATATAAATGAGAAGATTTTTGCCATCAACTTGATTTGACAAAATAGGTTGTCGTGTAAAAATTTTCTTAAGGGTCTAGAAGGCTTTCTCACACTCCTCTGTCAACTGAAACTTGTTTCTCCCCTTTAGTAGGTTAAAGAATGGAACACATTGGTCCATCGATTTCCATACAAATCTGCAAAGGGCTTTAATTCATCAAGTGAGGATTTGTACATTCTTAATCATAGTTGGTGACTTCATATCAATTATAGCCTTGATTTTCTCTGGGTTTGCTTCTATTCCTCATGAATTAATGATGAACCCGAAAAACTTCCCAAAGCCTACTTTGAACGAGCACTTTAAAGGGTTGAGCTTCATATTGTAATGCTTTAAGATATTAAAGAATTCTCTTAAGTCTTGGATGTGCCCCCTAGCCTTCTTATAGAAAACAGTCTTTAGTCAGGCTTTGTTCAAATCCGTGAAATCAACACATCTTCTACATTTGAAATTAGGCTTTGGTACTAGTACTGGGTTTGCAACCCATTCAGGGTAAAAATCTTGACGTATAAACCTATTTTCTCTTAACCTCTCAACTTCTTCCTTTAGGGGCTTGGATCTTTCTTTGTCAACCAACCTCCTTTTTTGCTGGATTGACTTGAAGTTGTCTTTCCCAAAATTAAAGGCATGGCTTATCACGGTATGACTAATGCCTATCATATCTTTGTGCGATTAGGAAAACACATTCTGTTTCTATTTTAAAATACTTATGAGCTTACTCTTGACTTCTTCAATTAACTTTGTCCAATCCTAGCTGTCTTTGTTGGTTCCTCTTCATCGACTGAGACCTCCTTGAGATCTTAAATTGGTCCTACTCTTGCGGCATAATCCCAAAAACTAGGATCAAAGTCTTTTTTGTTGTTTTGGAAAACACCCCATTTGGAGGTTTCATGCTCATGTTTGGTTGAACTACTAACTACCATTGTTGATGCTAGCCTGTTTACCGCAGGACTAGCAAAATTCATGATGGTCATGACTCGACCTTTTTTGGCATTAGTGATGGAAGAATTATAACATTCCTTGTCCTATCTTTGATTCCCATGAACACATCCTATGTTGGTAGCAAATAAGAAAAATAAGAATACGCAGTGGAATAGATCTTTAAAAAAATTATTAATACGAGTCAAGATCATACATACTTATATATATTAAATGACACATAAATAGATAAGCGATTACCTCTAGTAGCCTATCAAGTGTCCTTGAATCTTTTTGTATAAATCAATAATCTTCCCATCATTTATGAAAGCTCACACCTTAGCCTTCCAAGCCAATCCTCTATCACACAAGGGCATGGGTGGGCACGTAAGATTCAAAGGTTGATTAAGACACTCTAGATGTACTCAACACATGAGATCTAGAGAGGATATAGGAGAGATAGGCTATTGAAATTAGAATTTCAGGAATAGAAAATTCTATTATTTCTTTTCTTTGAGAGAGTCTGATAACCAATAATTAACGTGTTATTTAAGTCCACCCAAGAAAAGATGTGGTTGTCTGTAGCCGATCGTAAGGTGACCTCGATGACCTTATACAGATTCTCAGGAGAAGGAACAACAACCATAGGGACGATCGAGCTCATAGTGACGGTAGGAGATGATGCACGAGATGTTGCCAAAATGCTCGAGTTTGTCGTAATCGATTGTCTGGTGGCATACAACCCAATTTTGGGATGATCCACGCTAATGAATTTTGAGCCTATTTCCTCAATCCAAAATCTAACAATGAAGCTCCCCCCGACGTCAGGTATATGTACAGTAAGAGGATATCAGTTCACTGCCAAAAAATGCTATAGCATTGCTATGAAGGGAAAATAACAACACGAGCAGCAAGCAATGGTCATCATTTAGGGGGTTAGAAGCCTCGAGTAATTGAAATTGCCCATGGGGCAGAAGAATCTCAAGGAGTTAATGAGGTCACCCAACAGGTCTGAGCTCCAAGCATTTTAGGAGCTCGAGGAATTCAGTGTCGACCCAGAAGTACATTCAAGGGTGGTAATGGTTGGAAAGAATCTTGAAACTGAAAGGGAGAAGGAGCTGGTCGAGTTTTTGAGAAATAACCTGGACGTCTTTGCTTAGTCACATGAAGATATGATAGGAATCAATCCAAATGTTATAATGCACACTCTCACTCTGGACAAGAATGTACATGCAAGGGTACATAAACGAAGGCTAATTGGGAAGGAGAAAACATAAGCTTTAAAGGAAGAAGTAGCTCACTTATTTAAATGTGGATTCATAAGGGAAGAAAAATATCCAACCTGGATTGCTAACCCTGTTTCGGTCCCAACGCCCAATGGAAAGTGGAGAACTTGCATTTACTTCTCCAACCTCAATAAGGCATGTCCTAATGATTGTTTGCCGCTACCTCGAATCAATTAGCTGGTTGACGCAACAGCCGGTCACGAGCTCATGTCTTTCATGGATGCATATTCTGGATATAACCATATCACGATGAACCCTGTAGACCAAGATCCCACTAGCTTCATAATCAAGAATAATGTATACTGCTACAAGGTCATGCCATTTGGGCTAAAAAATGTTGGTGCAATGTACCAACAGCTAGTCAAAAAATAGTTCGTTAACCAGATCAGGAAAAACATGGAAGTGTATGTCGATGATATGCTTGTTAAATGAAAGAATGTCAGTAACCATGTATCTGACCTAGAAGAATGTTTTGGCACACAAAAGAAATATGATATGAAGCTAACCCTCAGAAGTGCACCATTGGGGTTTCATCGGGAAATTTGTTGGGCTTCGTAGTCAACACAAGGGGGACAGAGGCGTACCCAGAGAAGATTAGGTTGTCATTAGGAATTCCTTCACCTAGGTCATGTAAAGAAGTACACAACGTAACTGGGAATGTGGCGGCCCTAAACCGCTTCATTTAAAAATTGATTGACAAGTGTCTTCTGTTTTACAACTTGCTCAGGGGAAACACAAAGTTTGAGTGGACTGAAGAATGCCAACATGGATTTCAGAATTCAAAAAGTCACCTTGCTGAACCCCCCATATTATCATAACCAGCATCTGGAGAATGTCTGCTCTTATACCTAGCTTTGACTGAAAATGCGGTCAGCGCCGTATTAGTTCGAGAAGAAAATTTGGCACAGAAAGCGATGTACTACGTGAGTAATAGGCTTTTGGGAGCAGATTCCAAATATCCTTTAATAGAAAAACTCACGTTCTACTTGATCCTAGCCTTGAGAAAACTCATACCGTATTTCTAGTCCTACACTATCAACGTCTTAACAAATAAACCTTTAAGGCAGGTCCTGCCAAAACCTGAAACATCGAGACGTTTTCTGAAGTGGGCCATGGAACTCAGTCAGTTCAAGATAACATATAATCCTCGCGCAACAATCAAGAGTCAAGTGATTACTGATTTTGTGGTAGAATACACAAGTTTTCAGGACGTGCCAATGAGGGAACAGGTGCAAGAGTTGTGGAAACTCTTCACTGATGGATCATCTAACGAAAATGGATCTTGAACTGGGATAATTTTGATCTCCCCTGAGGGACATCAATTCCATAAAGCAGAGTACGAAGCTCTATTGGCAGGAATACGGGTGGCAAAAGAACCGAAAGCAAAGGTGATCATATGTTATAGTGATTCTCAGCTCGTGCTTAATCAGATATTGGGGGAGTATCAAGCTTGAGATATCAAAATGGAGACTTATCTAGCCAAGATTAAAGATGAGTTGTCCGATATTGAGTTTAGCTCCATTGAGCAGGTACCCCTCAAGAAGAATTTGAATGTTGATGCTTTAGCTCGACTTGCCACCACCAAAGAAGTGGATACATTAAATGTGGTCCCAGTGGATTTCATAGAACAACCAAGAATAACGAAATAAGTGGTTGAGGTCAGAGTGATTGACACAAAACCGATCTGGATAACCCCATAGTGAAATATCTCATTATCGGTAAACTACCAAAAGACCGGAAGTGTGACGCCCCACATCACTATGGCTGCTTTCTGGAATGACGACTGGCCCTACAAACCAAGACAAGTCTTTCCAACATGCTTTGTCCTCACTCGCACACTTCCTCAGAAAACTTCCCAGGAGGTCACCCATCCCTAGATTACTCCAAGCCAAGCATGCTTAACCATGGAGTTCTCAAGTGATGGGCTACCGAAAAGAAGATGCACCTTCCTGATATAGGTAGTACCCATTAATCCATTTAAGTCCTCTTCAACTGTGTAGTCCCATACCTACACAGTCTTAGAATCATCACACTTGACCTTCCCCATGCGGTGTGGGATTGCACAGCTTACCCGGTCTTTCCCCTTACGGATCACAGGATTCTGACTGTCACAGGAAGGATTCAAGAAAATTGTTATATCAAGTCCTAGGACATGTTATGGTATAGGGAATTCTATACTGACGAGGGCATCCTCTACCCCTCCCGTGGTGTGTTCTAACCGATAAAGCACAGACTATCCTACATGAGATACATGAAGGATTCTGCGGAGACCACGATGGGGGCAAAACCTGGCTCTAAAGATATTGAAGCAGGGCTATTTTTGTCCTACGCTCAAAAAGGATTCGACCACATACATAAATAAATGTAATAAGTGTATCCGCATGCTAATGGCCAGGTCGAGGCTGTAAATAAAACCCTAAAGTCGAGTTTAAAGAAACGACTAGATGAAGCCAAGAGACAATGGCTGGAGCAGCTACCGCATGTACTTTGGCCTATAGGACCTCACATCGCACCTCCATGGGGTACACTCCCTTTTCTTTGACCTTTGGAAATGAGGCTATGCTCCCACTTGAAGCTCTAGTGATGTCACATAGGCAGAAAACCTTCGTTCAAGATCGAAACAATGACTTGCTCAATGCATCTCTGGATCTAATAGAGGAAAAATGGGAGGAGTCACAATTATAGTTCGCCCATTATCAGCAAAGAATTACTCGTTACTTTAACTCGAAGGTAAAAGGACGCAGACTAAGACTAGGTGACTTAGTGCTTCAAAGGGTGTTTTTGGCGAGTAAAGATCCTAAAGATGGTTTATTGGAACCAAAGTTTGAAGGACCATACCAAATTGTTGAAATCTTACATGAAGGAACATTAAAACTATCTCGGTTAAGTGGAGAGTTGGTCCCACGAACCTGGAATGGTCTACATCTCAAAAAATACTATCAGTCGTAGGAAGACTTTGTTAATTTTTAATGTTTTTAGTATTTTTCCATTTAAGGCTTACTTATACAAGCCATTCTATTTTAATAACACTGGATTGCTACATAATTTACACATAGAACTAATATTCCTGTCTTACTCATGTGATGTATCACGTGCTCATTTTATGATAACAACCTAGAATATTCATAAATTATGATCAATTCGGGGGCATATAACCCTTGAAGAGTCTTTAGAAGTATTTAGTACATTTGGATCAAATTCAAAACTTAGAATTTGGAAAATTGATTACTTCAACATCTTTTTAAAGGTAAACAATATGATTGTGGATGTTCAAGAATTTAAAGTTCATAAGCATAGTAAGATAATACGTTAAGGGGAACAAAAATAGATCATAAAGTAATGAACATGTACTAATAAGTATATGAATAACTCTAGGAGAAATAACCTCAAACTGAGCTCGAAGGCGATTGTTTCTGTTTTTCAATGCTTAATTACAAGGAAAAATAAAAAGAATTGAGGGTGCTCTAAACATCACTGAGCTCTAGTAACTTTCCTTGTGTAGTCACCTCATCGTCGCCCCCTTAGGCAGCTCCAAAAGCCTCCACAGTCTCGAATGGCTCTTGCGAGAGCCAGCTCTGAAACTTGGTACGATAATGCCCCCAAAGGTCAGCATCCATAAAGGATAAATCCTCTTCCTGGTTGTATTTGTTGGGGTTTTACGCCCTATATAAAACCCAATTTCTTTGTAATCTCAATTATTATCAATAAAAGAATAGAAATTGTTTTTTGACTTGGTCAATCACTTTTCTCACATGTATTATTTTTATGATTATTTCTTTAATATAAACTTCTAATAAATCCCAAGCATATAGCTAATTGTATTTATAGTGACGTAATAAAAGTGGAATATAAATATGATTATATGTTCAAATATAAGTTAGTCCTAATATTAGTCAGCGCACAGGATTTACAGTGACTTGTCAATCTACAATATGATCTACTTACACATCGCAGTGTTATGTTCATTCCAGAACACTAGCAAAGCAGATAAGATCGAATGTATTTGTTACCTCGGACTGGACTGATATTGACAGTAGATAGGATAAGTACACATACTCTTATTGTCTATTATTGTCATATCATATAGTTGACCGTAGGTCAATTCAATCTCAATTCTATGTGGTTAGTATTCTAACTGATTGTATTAGTTTAGTTCTTTGACTTGTTCGTTACCAGCTTACCCTGCGGACTAGCCCATACTTACATCTTGGGATCTCAGTAGTATAATTGAGTAGGAGTGTTAATCATATATATGAACATCTATAGCTTCTAATGAAGAAGTGAAACGATGGTTTCCTTTTAGTTTGGTTCAAGGTGCTGAATGATAGAGATCTCATTTTAGTAATTAATATTTGTTGACGCGGTTTTTCACCATTAGTGTATTAAGAAATAACAAGGCAGATTAGTGCTTTATAGTAAACCGTAATGGAAAATAATCAGTATTCACTCAAGAACTCAGAACTTTTACATGGTTCAGTGGTTAAAATCAACCTAGTCCATGACTCAGTGTTATTGTTGTTTCTCTCTCAATTTTGGCAAAGTTTCGGTATTACAGAATAATCCTCCATTTCCTTTCCAATATTCCCAGTATTTATAGGGGAATTCCATGGATAGGTTTGGGTAACCGCATGAGTCAATCACGCATTTACATAATGTCCACATTCAATACAAATAATTCCCATTTATATTGGGATATGATTTGATCACAAAATAAATATCTCCTGCTATCTTGGATAATAAATATGACAGCCTAGTCATGAATAAGCGTATAAGCAAATCCCGAATCTTTGGGAATCCTTTAGTATGTTGTATGCGTTATATCTTAATCACCCGAGCTGCGTATCTTCCATGGGCATGTATTCAGATAGCTATCCAGCCCCGAGCTAGTGCTTTGATGACTTATCTTATTCGTTGTTCGTGGTATAGTCAGGACGCCTAACACCAGGTCTAACCATTACAAACCTCGAGCTTTCCATAATCAGATATTCTACTTGATTACTTTTCCATGTATTTATCTGCCAGCTGTACCCGAGCTGAGTGAATGAACTCGTGCTAAGATTAGGGTTTCCATTAGCTTGGAGTTGTCATCAGCATCCCTAGCTCGTGTAGTGACATTGGCAAATCTAGTTAGATATGCTTTCAACATCTCGCCAGGTTGTTGCTTTATGTTGGCCAATGAATCAGTATCATCCCGAGCTGCCTGTGAAGCTTGGAATGCTCTTTTGAAATCAGAAGAAAACTTCTTCCACAAGTCTATGGAATGCCTCTTGTATTGCTTAAACCATTGCCTGGCTGGCCCGACTTGAATTGTAGGGAATAAAATACACCTTAGATCGAGCCCGACATTGTGAGCCATCATCATGGTGTTAAAAATTCCGAGGTGATCTGACGAATCTCCATCTCCATCAAATTTTGACAGGTGTGGCATTCTAAAGCCTACCGGATATGTGGTCGCCGCAGTATTTGGAGCAAAAGGCTCGAGCTCCTCATCTGAGTTGCAATCGTCTTTTTCTTTTCCAGATAAAAGCCTCTTCATTTGCTCTTCCATTAAGGCTAGTCTTTCGAGGGTTTGGTCCCTTGTCCCTAGATTACCTGGGGGCTGTTCATCATCCCTCCTATCGTATGCGTTTGATGGGTTATTGTCCCTCCAAGCTCGAGCTTGGTTTTGTGGGGCATTCATGTTATCACGTACTATGGATGGATCTCCTTCTTGTCAAGCATAGCTAATGTCTTCATTCTGAGCTTGATTCCTTCTCTGCGAATTCAAACGATTGCGCAAATTGGGTTGCGGATCGTACCGAGGGCTCTGTGCTGAACTCAACTAATTTCTTAGGTCACCCTTAGACTTACCGCTACGATGACTTTCAGTGCAGTAATTCCCATTTGCGAAGCTTACAACTCACGATTGGGGTTGAGGATCTGGATTTTTGACACGTGTTCGTGGGACCTAAGTATTGGCAAATGGGGGGAGGCTTTCTCCTACTGTCTCCGTAAGTTTGAATGCCCCATTGAGGATGAGGTGGTGTCGGATGTCTTATAGGTGATGGGGGATGCCTTATTGGTGAGGCTATCGTTGTTCCATTAGGGCAGACTAAATTAGCCCGCCTATGTTCTACTCCAATGTCTGTAGTTCTCAGTGCCTGGTGATTCGATCGCGATAGAGGAGGGTTTGTTGGAGCATTTTGTCTTTGTGAGCCTATCCCAACCACCCCTCGTGGCTTTTCATGGGAATTCTTGGGGGACGATGAAAAAGGCACCGAACATGGGGTTGCAGTCCTAACTGACCGACTGACATGCTGATGACCCCTGTGATGATTGTTGGGACGAGCATTCTTGTGATCTTTCCCTGTAGGTATAGAACTTGGAGTTGCGGTTCTGAGTGATCAACTCGGTTTGGATTAGTTATTCCTGTGGAACTTATGAGACCAACTCTGCCTCTTTTCGAAATTAACGTCGGTTGCAAGAGGGGGTAACCAAGCCAAAACCTCCTCAACCTGCCTGTTTGCCTTAGCAAGAAGGCTCCTCAATTTCATTTTTTCCAACTCGACGACAGTTAGGTAGTCTGGATTTGGAATAGGTGGCAATGACGCCGAACTCCCAGTGTCGCCTTGTCCTGCCAGTTGTTTTCTCGGACGTTGTTGAATCTCAGGGCCATGTTCTTTTGAAATGGCGATACGATGAGCCCCCTACCCACCAGGCTATTCTATCTCATTATCATGCATTGAGCAAGTGAGCACAATGATGAGAATCGACTGGGATTTTGATGAAGCACTAACTTGCTCTCAATGAAAGCACCAAACTATTGACGCGGTTTTTGCCAATAGTGTATTAAGAAATAATATGGCAGATTAGTGCTATATAGTAAACCGTAATGGAAAATAATCATAATTAACTCAAGAACATAGAACTTTTACGTGGTTGAGTGGTTAAAATCCACCTAGTCCACGAGTCAATATTATTTTTGTTTCTCTCTCAATTTTGGCAGAGTTTCGGTATTATAGAATAATCCTCCCTTTCTTGTCCAATATTCTAGTATTTATAGGGGAATTCCATGGACAGGTTTGGGTAACCGCCTGAGTCAATCACACATTTAAATAATGTCTACATTCAATACAAATAATTCGCATTTATATTGGGATATGATTTGATCAAAAAGTAAATATGTCCTGCTATCTTGGATAATAAATATGAAAGCCTAGTCATGAATAAGCGTATAAGCAAATCCCGCATCTTTGGGAATCCTTTAGTATGCAGTATGCATTATATCTGAATAACCCGAGCTGCGTATCTTCCACAGACTTGTATTCAGATAGCTATCTAGCCCCAAGCTAGTGCTTTGATGACTTATCTTATTTGTAGTTCATGGTAAAGTCAGGACACCTAACACCAGGTCTGACCACTACGAACCTCGAGCTGTCTGTATAGATAATCCGATATTCTACTTGATCAATTTTCCACATTTTTATCTGCCAGCTGTACCCGAGCTGAGTGAATGAACTCGTGCTAAGATTAGTGTACAACAATATTAGTTTACTAAAATATCATTTACAAGGAACTAAGGGTTTTAAGGATAAAATACATTGAGGGGTAAAATAGTATTTTCGTCCCATCTCATTGTAGACTGTCTATAGAAGATTGAGTGATAATTATGGTTGTAACAATGGATAATTAATAACGTATCTATATTGCTTATAAAGTGTTCTATAATTCAAGAGTGCAATTCCAAGTCTTTAATGGAGTCACGAGGAATTAATAAGTTAGTAAATTTATTTGTTAGGTTTATGATAACTTATTGGAGCTTGATTTCATAGGCCCATGGTCCCCACTGTACCTTGGATAAAATCACCTAGATAGTCTCAATTAATTGATTTAATTATCAATTAGAATTATCAAAGTTGACCAGGTCAATTTTGGATAGTTTCACATAGTTATACAATTTAGATAAGAAAAGAGAAATTATGGCAGATTTATTAATTAAGATAAATTGGTATCTAAATTAATAAATAACTTTAAATCAAGGCTCAAATTATAAATAATTAATTTGATAAAGGATTTAAATAACTATTTAATTAATTAAATCAATAGAAAATAATGCAGGCCTTGATTTTAAGTCCAACGGCTTATGATTAAATTGGAAATTTCACGCGCCTAAAGCCTGTGATAATTTCGACCTAGGAATGATTATTGTCTATTATTTTATTGATTTTTTAATTAAATAGGTGACCTAATTGAGCCTATAAAATGAATGCTAAGAGAGAGTTGAAAACATAAGTTGAATCATAAGTTTCTCATAGGTTTTAGATTCTCTCTACTGCATAAGTCTTTTTCTAAGCCTCATTGTTATTTTCTCTTCTTCTCTTTGTATCTATCTCATGTGTTGAGAATTGCCCACCCTAGTCTAGGTGATTCTAAGGATACTATGGTAGACTGTGAAGAAAATTGAAGAACAGTTCAGTTTCTTAGTAATACTCCGCGACAAAAAGGATACAAGGGTTAGAGAAACTGAAGGAATGACTCATTCATTCTACTGCGTATAATGTAAGTAATCGTATCATTATTTCTCTTTCAATTCAATTTTATAAACATGTTATAGGTTGTCTCATATTAACTTGTTTAATATTAGATCTACATGAAAAGAAATAAAGATCCTGTATTATTTTTCCCAACAACTCGCCTCACAGTCTTTGGTATTCTTTATTTTCATGCATGAATATGTTAAATATTGAATTATTTGATATGTTTGAGTAATTGGATGGATTTCATGTTTTTATGAAGCATATTGAATTTTATGAGATTATTAGCAATTTTAGGTTATTTTTTTGTGTTTTCTATGCTATTAATTTTTATATATGCTTTATTTTTGTGTAAAACATGGTAAAAATTAATTAGAAAATGGTTTTGGTTTGAAAAATTGCACAAAAAAAATTTGGAAATTTTTTCCTGTACCTGCCAGTCGCGCATGCGCGCACCACCCAGTCACCTTGCACACCAGCGCGCGCACCCACGTGCATCACTCGAGCACCAGCGCGCGCACGCACGTGCATCGCTCGAGCACCTGCGTGCAACGCCCAACCACTCGTGCACACATCTGCGCGCAACGCCCAGCCACCCGCACTGTGAACAGTAACCGTCACGAGTACTGTTCATCCATTTTTTTAAAAGAAAATAAAATTGCGAAATTGATTATTTATAACAAAGCCAAAAAAATATCACATTTATTTTATTATTTAAAAATGTTTTGAAAATATGATATTTTTATTGGTTGAGATTTAAATAATTAGATATTTTCTGCAAATATTCAAATTCAAATTTAAAAATAAACTAACAACTTAAGTTTAAATATTTTAATATATTAAAATATTAAAATTAAGATATAAGATATTAGATATTAAAGATATTTTCTTTTAAATACTTTATATTTTTATTAAATATTTATGTCGAAAATATTAATATCTATTTATTCTATACTTTTTAATGTTTAAATTATTTGAAATTTGAAGTTTGTTAGTAAGATATTTTTATGGATATTTAAATTTGTTAATCTGTTTTGAGATATTTTAGGGTTGTTATAACTATTAATATTTTATTTTTTTAATGGTTAAAATATTTGCTTATAGTTGTAACAACACAAGATATTTTTTGAAAAATAGTTAAGATATTGATTTTAAAATTTTAAAATAGTTAAATTTTGAAAAATATCATTTTTTCCAAATAATTAATAAAATATTTTTTAATAAATGGGATTTAAATTAACTTTGGTTAATTGTTGATAAATCCTATTTAAATTAAATTATTATTATTTTTTAAAATTAACCTAAACCAAATTGATTGTTGATAAATGAAATTTAAATTAACTATTGTTAAT
This sequence comes from Humulus lupulus, assembly GCF_963169125.1. Lineage (NCBI taxonomy): Eukaryota > Viridiplantae > Streptophyta > Magnoliopsida > Rosales > Cannabaceae > Humulus > Humulus lupulus. The sequence continues at coordinate 88,933,101 of NC_084797.1, read as the reverse complement.
TGTTGATAAATTTCATTTAAAATAACTTATTATTTTTGTAAAATTTTAATTAATTCGAATTTTTGATAAATTCTAGATAATTAATTGTGATATTTTTTGCAATTGAAATAAATTGTGGTATTTTTGAATAATTTCATAAACTTGCTCATATAGTAACATGATTAGGCCCATCCAATTATAACATGTATGTTTGCACTATATGTGGTATTTTTGCAATTGGGCTTAGATGCATATAGTTGTCCATATGTTTGCTAGATATATGCATTTTTCCAAATAAAATATTCATAAAATGATAAGTTTTATTTGAGCCCATTAGAATATGTAAAGTTTAAATTCCTCTCTTGTGGGTGGTTCCATTTGTGAAGGCTCATTTGCTTTGCATGACTATAGTGGACCTAATCAATTAATAACAATTAATAAAACGAAGGTTTAAATTCATGTCTTTTGGACATTGTATGCAAGTATGGGGGCCTTAGTAGTGGGAACGACATACTGTACCCAGCTCTCCTCCATACAAGCTCAATTGTTAAGGCCCATTTACCTGAGTTGGACTTATATGTTTAGGTTCATTATAATAGTTAAACCTAAAAATTGATCAGCAACAAATTAATTCTAATTTAATTGAATTTGTTTCAATGTGACACATTAGAATTAATAGAATATTATAGAACTTTGGTTTTAAAAATTTAATTTTTTAATTTTTTGGAGAACCATAGTCATTAATTTTCTAAAATAAATAAATAATAAAAATACTATTGTTAATTTTATAATGAGCTTATTTTAAGAATAATATTTGATCTCCACTGTTGGTTTAACAATGTCAATAGCTAAATGGGGCCTCGAGATGCTTTGATTCGTCCCCCTACGAAAGGTGGTCATTAGTTATTTTGACAAGGTTAGATTTTGAAAGATAGATAACTATAGGTACTCACCCCTACGATGACTACTAGGACTAAATCTATGATTATTGAAACCGTGGGTCTAGCTTATAAAATAAGAGATTTTGTTTTCTTAGTTTGATCGAATAGTAGGTTGTTAATAATGGTGTCCATTATTAAATAAGTTTACAACTTTATATAACTAATGGTATTTTTTACTCTCGCCAACCGGGACAAGGATATCATAGATTAGTTAAAAATCTAGAGAAATAAATATATTATTATTTTGGTATTTTTCTCATATCTTACAAATTTTTTGGTATATGTTGTGCTATTTCTTGAATTTTGTGTGAATAAGAGTTTTATTGAGCAAAAGGGATTGATTTCTATTTTATTGATAATTTGTTGTATAATTATGGTTGTGTCTACTCCCATCCTTTCTAAACTTTCGATGGAGAAACTCACTGGAGAAAACTTCCTTAAATGGAAGCAAAACATCAACATTGTGTTGATTAGTGACAACTCCAAGTTCGTCATGACTGAGGAATCCCCAGAAGTTCCTGCTGAAGGAGCTAACAAGTCTGTAGGGATAAGTATGAGAGTTGGTAGGCGGCTAACAACAAGGCATTGTACTACATGTTGACTAGTACGGTAGACAATCTCATGATGGAGACTGTCGAGACGACCTACGAAATCATGGATTAGCTCCAAGACATGTTCGGCGCCATGTCAGCGCAGACTCGTTTTGAGGCCGCCAACCAATGCTCGGATGACACCATCTCCATACGTTTGTGATCAACTCAACTATTGTGTGACACAGCTCATGAACAAGCTTCAGACTTTCGAGTCTATCATGGGAGGACCTAGTAAAGGAGGAGAAAATAGGACTACTGTTGTTTCCTGCTGATCCAGCTAAGGTTGAAGCTAACCAAGCTTCGTCTTCAAAAGTTGGAAACAAGAGGAAAGGTGGAAAAAACAACAACCCGAAGCCCGCAAAGGCTGCAAAGACGAGTGCACAACCTAGTGCAGAAACGCCTAAGGGGATAAACAATAAAAACAAGAAAGGTAAAGATAAGTGATTTCACTACAAAGAAAATGAGCATTGGAAACGAGATTGCCCCAAGTTTCTAGCAGCGAAAAACAAAGGTAATGATTATAGTTCATTTATCTTAGTAACATGTGTTTTAGAGAATGATAAATCAGTTTGTATTTGTAACGCCCTACATCCTTAGAGCCGTTACTAAGTGAGTTTTAAGACAAAACAGTGCAATGAACTCGCTAACCGAGGTTTTGAAACAAAAGTGTGACTAATAAAAAGTTAAGGCTGTACTCTTTGAAAATGCGTTGACTCAATAAAAACTTCTAGTATTTAAACAATTGGGATCCCAAAATAAGGTTTGAAAACTATTTACATCATGAAATAAGTTTACAGTTGATCGGTTACAAAATCATAGATTATTACAGCCATTTTCGAATAAACCCCCAACCAAAGCAGTCGGGCAGGCCAAACATGTACGCATCGCTTCACGCTCTCCGTACTCATGGTTGGTTGACTCAATCATTGCCCTTACCTGCAACACAGAGCACCCGTGAGCCGAAGCCCAGCAAGAAAACTCATGCAGAACATAACATATGCAACGTATACAGTTTATCATAACAGATAATCCACAATTAAACAAGTCAATCATTAGACTAAGCAAACACGGCCATGCCGCCCCAGAGCCTTACCGAAGCCTGGGGTATCGGTTCTCACCGCGAGGATAACTCATGTATCCCTTGGGTCCCACCCTGAATATAGCATCCCATGTGCTAGGTGTTACTTTCGGCCCACGGCCGCCCCGGCTTACGCCGTACCCGGCCCACGGCCGCCCCGGCTTACGCCGTACCCGGCCCACGGCCGCCCCGGCTTACGCCGTACTCGGCCCTTGCCGCTCATTTCATCATAATCACACATATAGTACATTCAAAATAATCATTCACTCACATCATGATTCATTTAAGGTTTAAACATTTGCACATAATACAATCTGGGGCCATGCCCTAACCTCGGGTGTTATAGTTTTCTTACCTGCACACCGAGCCTCCTGATGCACTTAAGCCACGAGCACGGTCCTCAAGCACGAGCCTCACCAACAACCTAGTCACAACACACAAGAAACATCCCTCAATACTAATCAACCCAAAACCACTTCCCGGGACCAATCCCGCACTCTCGGGACTTCTAAAACCTTAAAACAACACCCCGGAGTCATCCCCCGAACCCCCGGAGCAAAGGCCTAAAATTGCCTAAAAATGATGCCCTGAAATTTGCCTTGTGCCGCGGCACCACATCCTTGTGCCGCGGCACCCACCAGCCAGAGGCTCCCTTGCCGCGGCACGAAAAACTTGTGTCGCGGCACGCCTTCGCAGACCCAGAATTCTGGGTTTTCTCCTGCGTTTTCTCCGAGCTAAAACCTTCCCAATTCATACTAAACCAATACCCAAACCCCAAAATCATTTTCAAACATCAAATAGACTATATAACAACCCATAACTCAAGGTTCAAGCTCAAAACATCAATACACCCAAGATTCACACCCATTGATTCCTATTTTCAGCAACTCATCCCAAAACTCAAACAACTAACTCAAGCTCTAGATTTTACAATTCAAAACAGAAATCAAAACTTAGGTATGTATAAAGCTCTTACCTCCAATGGAGAATCCACACAAGGCTTGCTTGACCCCTTCCTAGACTCCCACTTCTCCTTCTCTTCTTCTTCTTCTTCTTCTTCCTCATGCCCTAGCTTTTCCCTCTCATTTCTCTTCTCTTCAAACTCTATCAAGACTAAACATAAATAAGCCCCAAACCGTACACCCCATATACACAGCCCAAATTTGTCTATTAACCTTGCCAAATGACCACTTTACCCTTACTTACCTATCTTTTCCTACTTAAACCTCAAGGGCACTTAAGTCCTTTCATTTCTATTTCATTTCTACCATTTTCTCTCTAAAAGTTGTTACTCTCAGCAGTAACTAATGGTTACCCAGGTTACTAAATCTCCAATAACCATTACCCGCTAAATCTCAACTTAACCATAAAATTCCCGAGGTACCCCTAGGCTCCTCCCGAGCCGGGTACAGAAATCCCGTTGCAACTCTTGAGTTAACTAGCTCTCTAGGACCGTCTCGGCACGTGCATCACAATAATACAACCACACCCACGTGGTACAATTCACAGAATACAATTATCACATATCAATACCGTTATGCCAATCATGGCCAAAATTACATTTACGCCCTTCTAACACGATCCGGGCCTACATGCATACTAGTATACATAGTCATGCATCTCAGATAAACAAATAGTCAAATAACATGCTTTAAATCATAACCATGCATTTAATTCATAAAATCACACATAAATCCCAACCTGCCCTCCTGGCACACTAATCAAGGTCCTTAAGCCTTATTAGCGAATTTGGGTCGTTACAACTATCCCCTCCTCATAAAAATTTCGTCCTCGAAATTTATCCAACATATCAGTCAATAAACCCGCAGCTCTTGGCCATAACTTCCAAGGTCCACCGCCTTTACTTTACTTTTCAACAACAGTCTTACAGGAGTAACAATCTTGCCTCACAAGATCTTGTCTCACGGCCATACTCTCGATAGCCTTTCGCTACACCGCAACCCTGCCGAAGCCCAGGGTCTGCCTAGGTTACAATGACCAATTCATTGTCTTATTCCTGATTCCAGAGATTCTCAAACGTCATCACCTCTACTAGGTGGGATCAGCTTGTAGGCCCCGCTGGCCTAACACTTAATACAACTTCAGAATTTTAGGCTGAATTAAGAGTCAGAACTCTCCCTTCGTCCTCTGAACACCTTACCAATCCTCGTTTGTTATTACGCAGAGACGCAGCTCTTTCCTTCCGGAACTTTATTTCCTCATAAATTAGCAATTTACCAACTCTTTAATCTTTCAAAATAGGCAGACACTCCTGCCTTAAGAAGTTTCAACGACTTCTTTGGCTTTCACTCTGAACTAAAGCCAAACTGTAGCATTCACTATCCTTCACCTCTTACCAAGCCCTATGTCGCGTTACATTAATCAAGACACCAGCAATTGCCACCACGACTAATCCATCAGGGATTACACTTCCCTTAATACCTCAAGTATTCGCCTACTCAGCGCTCAACTCGATAAGACATTTGATAACTTTCAGACTGCCAATCACTTGCAATCAACTGATAATTCCAGGTTCCCACTCTGTTCTTTTTGTCCTCTAAATCCATTCCAACAATTTAAAATACTCTTGGGTCTCAATTCCGTATCATCGACGTTTTACCCTGCTACCAGTTCCCCTGAACCAACTACATCAACTCAAACCACCGAGTTAAAAAATTTTCATGTCCAATCACTTTACTCAAGGTCCAAAGTGGTCTATTCCCGTGATACACTACCACATCACCTAACCCCTCAGGGTCCAAAGGAAAACACAAGATTCCGTCACCCGCTCGACCCTCCCGGTACGACGTACCCTAGGAGGTGGAATGATGTCCATACAGAACCCTCATTCAAAACCAAATCCTATCTGGATCCTTCACTCGATCCTGGTATCCTACTTGTACCACCATGACAGGGTCCTTCCCTGTTTCAACTCAAGCCAACACTTTGAATTCCATAGCTCAGTGACACCCACCAGCTAATCATTGCCTACTAACATTATGCCAATCTCAGACGTTGCCTTGTCTATTCTATTACAATTTATGGCGTTATCCTTTGACTTATACATGCCTCACAGCTAGGAGTTCCGCCTCCAATTACATCGCCCTTCTTTCAATCAAGGATTTCAAACACTGATCATCCGTCTGTTACTTTTCACCGCACTGAGTCTCAATGATAACCTTTCTTACTAATACTCAAGACTTAAGTTCCTTATGCCATACACAACGGTCGACTTAATGTTCCAAGTGCATCAACCATGATCCATTCTGTCGCCTCCCGCAAGGTTTAATCCATCCTCGCATCAATTTAATCCTGGGCGTGCCCAACCCGTGATGCACTCCCACATTTTCATAACCTTACCATAGATCAGGTCCTTTATGAAATCACTCTTTACTTAACCAAAACACACGCAAATTCCATCATCGTCCGTAACCAATCAAATCTTACCTTGTCTTCTGAATTTCTTTCTGATTTGACACCACTCAGTCCATCTAACCTCAAACTTTACTGTTCTTCTCATCTCTGATGTAGTAATCTTCGGAGGTGCTTATGCAGTAGATGACGCGCTTACCAGTCTTGTTATGCCTTCAATTCTTTGGATGTTCTTCATTAGCTTCCTTGCGGCTTCAGATCAAATCTCCTCATACCTGTCCTTTCTTCTTGTAGCTCTATTCTGAATACTCTTGACGACTCCCAAACTAACACTCCGTAGAACCTTACCTGAGACACCGCCTTCTGGGTACTAACGTCTTCAGCCTAATAATCAGTTGCTCACCATTTCCGTCTGGGAGTAATCCACATGCACTGCTCGTGAGCTTGAAGGGGACTTGTCCATACCGTTCACGCATTCTCCGCCTAAAGAATTTACCTGTGCTGCTGCAGCTTGAACAGTTCCAGAATCCTTGTTACCAATTTCTCACACCCTACCCGGTGCCACCTAATCAATTCACGAAAAGTCTTTATCCTTGGTTTCCAACTGGTAAAATCCAGGTCCTAGATCAACTCTTGGAGACATCGTCCCATCTTGTATCCAACATTAAACTTTTGTTCTAACCCGACGATGCCAACAATCCCCGCAGTATAGCACACTGGCTATACCAGGCTCAGATTCCTTCGATTGCTTCAATAGACTTTCTGTCGGCCAAAACCGTCTTTTACAACATTCCTTATACCGATCCTTATCTGTAGTCTGACCTTGAAGTATCCCCTAAATCTTTCTTTACATACCCACGTAATTTTTCCACTGATCAGCTCTGTCTCCTTTACGTACTCCAGATGATATCCTCAACAATTCATCTGCCAGAGTTTCTAATTCCTTCTCAATAAGTATTACTGTCCTCGGCCTCTCAAATGGCACCTTTGAGGCAACCTCTCTATGTCCATCTCCCTCTCGGAACATTCCCAACACCGAGCCCTTCCAGTTCGTTACATGTCCAAAGCATAAGCTCGTCAGTTAAATGCTCATCCTTGAGGACTCAGCCTCGAACCTCGAATGTATCGATGCATTCCAGTTCTCCGTTTCCCGCACCATGGGAAATCCATCCTAACATCTCGAGTCATTCTACGTAGAAGTCATGCCCTCACCTGGCCTCCTCTCAGGTGGCATCCTCTTCCTCATGTATACCAATAACCTCCCTGGTTCCTATCGCCATCTTGACAACCACCTTAGTAACCAAACTTCTTTCAAAGCTCAAATTAGGTGCCCAAGCACTGTCTGGGGTCCTTTCCCCTCAAAAGTGAGAATCCGACCTCACTGCGTTCTATCACCACAAGTACCATCTTATCAATCAGACTTTTCCCCCTTTCTGGCAAACTAGAAGCCATAGAACTATCCGGGGTCCCTTTAACTTGATTATCACAAATCTATCCTTACTAATTCCATCAAAGGAAGCACCGCCCTTGCGGCTCTATCACTCATGCTCTAAACATCAACCATCAGTTCCTCGAACAACATGGCCCTCTCCGCCATCCACATGCAGACGATAAACTCATACCTCAGAGCAGCCCAAATACCTTAGACTATTCCCGATCTTAAATCCTTAAATGGGTCGTCATCAATTCCGGATACATCCATCAGTATAACTTTCCGAAATGAATTACCCAGATCACCAAACCCATTGATTTACACTGTTGTTACCCCCAACAGTCCAAGCCAAACTTATAAGCCCACCAATCTCCATGGTGCAAATCATGTCTTTAAAATCTCTTCTAACCTTTCATCATATAGGTCCTTCCAAACCCATTAAGCCAGTACCTCAGCCCGAGTACCAAATCCGGGTACCTCTATGCCTCAACATTAACACGACCCTCTAATTAGGATCCCTCATCCCCTTAACCAAGGGTGGAATTAACTCTGCTCGTCTATTGATAAATCCCTTGCCAACTCGAGCTCTCCTCAAAACCCGAGGATAACACCCCTTAAACCTCTCATGTAATACCTTTATCTGTCCATACCTCACAGTAAACCAACACTGGTAACCTTACTGTTAACACATCGGAATCAGCTAGTTTCCCCAAAGGAATCCACTGTTCTTCTATCCCATCTCAACTAACAAACTCCACAGCTAGCTCACACACTAGTGATCCTCTGCTGCTACTTTCAGGGGTAACTGGAGATCTCAATTCCAACTTATATCTAAAACCCCCTTTCAACACAATATCACGTCCACAAAACCCTTCTAGGAACCAACAACTCAAGTTCATCCGTCCAAACCGACCAAACTCCTGAACTCAGAGGTTCATACTCTGAACCAACTCACAACTAAATCCAAATATCCACAGGTATAATGCACACACAAGCATATACTAGGTCAAATCCACAATGATATACGTTTAGCTACCAGATTCAATCGTTACTAAGTAAATCCATACTTATCATGCTTCAAACAAGCCAATATACAAATATAACTAATGAATTAAATCCAGAAAATTAACCACATACACTCAATATGCGAACCATTATGCCAATATTCATCCACATACATAATAGTATTATTCAGCATGCATCAATCCCAACATGCAATAGTCAAGGGCCAGGCCCTATCAGTATCTCATGCATATGTCATTTCATTCCCCATGCTCCATATAAATAAGCAGGCAAACAGGCATTCAAACATATATTTAGACATGTCCATCACTCATACCAACCAACCCTGAGTCGAGCTTGTCACTGACAGCGAGCGTACATGTTCGGTCGATCTCCAGAACCAATAAACCTTGGCTCGCTCTGATACCAAGTTGTAACGCCCTACATCCTTAGAGCCGTTACTAAGTGAGTTTTAAGACAAAACAGTGCAATGAACTCGCTAACCGAGGTTTTGAAACAAAAGTGTGACTAATAAAAAGTTAAGGCTGTACTCTTTGAAAATGCGTTGACTCAATAAAAACTTCTAGTATTTAAACAATTGGGATCCCAAAATAAGGTTTGAAAACTATTTACATCATGAAATAAGTTTACAGTTGATCGGTTACAAAATCATAGATTATTACAGCCATTTTCGAATAAACCCCCAACCAAAGCAGTCGGGCAGGCCAAACATGTACGCATCGCTTCACGCTCTCCGTACTCATGGTTGGTTGACTCAATCATTGCCCTTACCTGCAACACAGAGCACCCGTGAGCCGAAGCCCAGCAAGAAAACTCATGCAGAACATAACATATGCAACGTATACAGTTTATCATAACAGATAATCCACAATTAAACAAGTCAATCATTAGACTAAGCAAACACGGCCATGCCGCCCCAGAGCCTTACCGAAGCCTGGGGTATCGGTTCTCACCGCGAGGATAACTCATGTATCCCTTGGGTCCCACCCTGAATATAGCATCCCATGTGCTAGGTGTTACTTTCGGCCCACGGCCGCCCCGGCTTACGCCGTACCCGGCCCACGGCCGCCCCGGCTTACGCCGTACCCGGCCCACGGCCGCCCCGGCTTACGCCGTACTCGGCCCTTGCCGCTCATTTCATCATAATCACACATATAGTACATTCAAAATAATCATTCACTCACATCATGATTCATTTAAGGTTTAAACATTTGCACATAATACAATCTGGGGCCATGCCCTAACCTCGGGTGTTATAGTTTTCTTACCTGCACACCGAGCCTCCTGATGCACTTAAGCCACGAGCACGGTCCTCAAGCACGAGCCTCACCAACAACCTAGTCACAACACACAAGAAACATCCCTCAATACTAATCAACCCAAAACCACTTCCCGGGACCAATCCCGCACTCTCGGGACTTCTAAAACCTTAAAACAACACCCCGGAGTCATCCCCCGAACCCCCGGAGCAAAGGCCTAAAATTGCCTAAAAATGATGCCCTGAAATTTGCCTTGTGCCGCGGCACCACATCCTTGTGCCGCGGCACCCACCAGCCAGAGGCTCCCTTGCCGCGGCACGAAAAACTTGTGTCGCGGCACGCCTTCGCAGACCCAGAATTCTGGGTTTTCTCCTGCGTTTTCTCCGAGCTAAAACCTTCCCAATTCATACTAAACCAATACCCAAACCCCAAAATCATTTTCAAACATCAAATAGACTATATAACAACCCATAACTCAAGGTTCAAGCTCAAAACATCAATACACCCAAGATTCACACCCATTGATTCCTATTTTCAGCAACTCATCCCAAAACTCAAACAACTAACTCAAGCTCTAGATTTTACAATTCAAAACAGAAATCAAAACTTAGGTATGTATAAAGCTCTTACCTCCAATGGAGAATCCACACAAGGCTTGCTTGACCCCTTCCTAGACTCCCACTTCTCCTTCTCTTCTTCTTCTTCTTCTTCTTCCTCATGCCCTAGCTTTTCCCTCTCATTTCTCTTCTCTTCAAACTCTATCAAGACTAAACATAAATAAGCCCCAAACCGTACACCCCATATACACAGCCCAAATTTGTCTATTAACCTTGCCAAATGACCACTTTACCCTTACTTACCTATCTTTTCCTACTTAAACCTCAAGGGCACTTAAGTCCTTTCATTTCTATTTCATTTCTACCATTTTCTCTCTAAAAGTTGTTACTCTCAGCAGTAACTAATGGTTACCCAGGTTACTAAATCTCCAATAACCATTACCCGCTAAATCTCAACTTAACCATAAAATTCCCGAGGTACCCCTAGGCTCCTCCCGAGCCGGGTACAGAAATCCCGTTGCAACTCTTGAGTTAACTAGCTCTCTAGGACCGTCTCGGCACGTGCATCACAATAATACAACCACACCCACGTGGTACAATTCACAGAATACAATTATCACATATCAATACCGTTATGCCAATCATGGCCAAAATTACATTTACGCCCTTCTAACACGATCCGGGCCTACATGCATACTAGTATACATAGTCATGCATCTCAGATAAACAAATAGTCAAATAACATGCTTTAAATCATAACCATGCATTTAATTCATAAAATCACACATAAATCCCAACCTGCCCTCCTGGCACACTAATCAAGGTCCTTAAGCCTTATTAGCGAATTTGGGTCGTTACAACTATCCCCTCCTCATAAAAATTTCGTCCTCGAAATTTATCCAACATATCAGTCAATAAACCCGCAGCTCTTGGCCATAACTTCCAAGGTCCACCGCCTTTACTTTACTTTTCAACAACAGTCTTACAGGAGTAACAATCTTGCCTCACAAGATCTTGTCTCACGGCCATACTCTCGATAGCCTTTCGCTACACCGCAACCCTGCCGAAGCCCAGGGTCTGCCTAGGTTACAATGACCAATTCATTGTCTTATTCCTGATTCCAGAGATTCTCAAACGTCATCACCTCTACTAGGTGGGATCAGCTTGTAGGCCCCGCTGGCCTAACACTTAATACAACTTCAGAATTTTAGGCTGAATTAAGAGTCAGAACTCTCCCTTCGTCCTCTGAACACCTTACCAATCCTCGTTTGTTATTACGCAGAGACGCAGCTCTTTCCTTCCGGAACTTTATTTCCTCATAAATTAGCAATTTACCAACTCTTTAATCTTTCAAAATAGGCAGACACTCCTGCCTTAAGAAGTTTCAACGACTTCTTTGGCTTTCACTCTGAACTAAAGCCAAACTGTAGCATTCACTATCCTTCACCTCTTACCAAGCCCTATGTCGCGTTACATTAATCAAGACACCAGCAATTGCCACCACGACTAATCCATCAGGGATTACACTTCCCTTAATACCTCAAGTATTCGCCTACTCAGCGCTCAACTCGATAAGACATTTGATAACTTTCAGACTGCCAATCACTTGCAATCAACTGATAATTCCAGGTTCCCACTCTGTTCTTTTTGTCCTCTAAATCCATTCCAACAATTTAAAATACTCTTGGGTCTCAATTCCGTATCATCGACGTTTTACCCTGCTACCAGTTCCCCTGAACCAACTACATCAACTCAAACCACCGAGTTAAAAAATTTTCATGTCCAATCACTTTACTCAAGGTCCAAAGTGGTCTATTCCCGTGATACACTACCACATCACCTAACCCCTCAGGGTCCAAAGGAAAACACAAGATTCCGTCACCCGCTCGACCCTCCCGGTACGACGTACCCTAGGAGGTGGAATGATGTCCATACAGAACCCTCATTCAAAACCAAATCCTATCTGGATCCTTCACTCGATCCTGGTATCCTACTTGTACCACCATGACAGGGTCCTTCCCTGTTTCAACTCAAGCCAACACTTTGAATTCCATAGCTCAGTGACACCCACCAGCTAATCATTGCCTACTAACATTATGCCAATCTCAGACGTTGCCTTGTCTATTCTATTACAATTTATGGCGTTATCCTTTGACTTATACATGCCTCACAGCTAGGAGTTCCGCCTCCAATTACATCGCCCTTCTTTCAATCAAGGATTTCAAACACTGATCATCCGTCTGTTACTTTTCACCGCACTGAGTCTCAATGATAACCTTTCTTACTAATACTCAAGACTTAAGTTCCTTATGCCATACACAACGGTCGACTTAATGTTCCAAGTGCATCAACCATGATCCATTCTGTCGCCTCCCGCAAGGTTTAATCCATCCTCGCATCAATTTAATCCTGGGCGTGCCCAACCCGTGATGCACTCCCACATTTTCATAACCTTACCATAGATCAGGTCCTTTATGAAATCACTCTTTACTTAACCAAAACACACGCAAATTCCATCATCGTCCGTAACCAATCAAATCTTACCTTGTCTTCTGAATTTCTTTCTGATTTGACACCACTCAGTCCATCTAACCTCAAACTTTACTGTTCTTCTCATCTCTGATGTAGTAATCTTCGGAGGTGCTTATGCAGTAGATGACGCGCTTACCAGTCTTGTTATGCCTTCAATTCTTTGGATGTTCTTCATTAGCTTCCTTGCGGCTTCAGATCAAATCTCCTCATACCTGTCCTTTCTTCTTGTAGCTCTATTCTGAATACTCTTGACGACTCCCAAACTAACACTCCGTAGAACCTTACCTGAGACACCGCCTTCTGGGTACTAACGTCTTCAGCCTAATAATCAGTTGCTCACCATTTCCGTCTGGGAGTAATCCACATGCACTGCTCGTGAGCTTGAAGGGGACTTGTCCATACCGTTCACGCATTCTCCGCCTAAAGAATTTACCTGTGCTGCTGCAGCTTGAACAGTTCCAGAATCCTTGTTACCAATTTCTCACACCCTACCCGGTGCCACCTAATCAATTCACGAAAAGTCTTTATCCTTGGTTTCCAACTGGTAAAATCCAGGTCCTAGATCAACTCTTGGAGACATCGTCCCATCTTGTATCCAACATTAAACTTTTGTTCTAACCCGACGATGCCAACAATCCCCGCAGTATAGCACACTGGCTATACCAGGCTCAGATTCCTTCGATTGCTTCAATAGACTTTCTGTCGGCCAAAACCGTCTTTTACAACATTCCTTATACCGATCCTTATCTGTAGTCTGACCTTGAAGTATCCCCTAAATCTTTCTTTACATACCCACGTAATTTTTCCACTGATCAGCTCTGTCTCCTTTACGTACTCCAGATGATATCCTCAACAATTCATCTGCCAGAGTTTCTAATTCCTTCTCAATAAGTATTACTGTCCTCGGCCTCTCAAATGGCACCTTTGAGGCAACCTCTCTATGTCCATCTCCCTCTCGGAACATTCCCAACACCGAGCCCTTCCAGTTCGTTACATGTCCAAAGCATAAGCTCGTCAGTTAAATGCTCATCCTTGAGGACTCAGCCTCGAACCTCGAATGTATCGATGCATTCCAGTTCTCCGTTTCCCGCACCATGGGAAATCCATCCTAACATCTCGAGTCATTCTACGTAGAAGTCATGCCCTCACCTGGCCTCCTCTCAGGTGGCATCCTCTTCCTCATGTATACCAATAACCTCCCTGGTTCCTATCGCCATCTTGACAACCACCTTAGTAACCAAACTTCTTTCAAAGCTCAAATTAGGTGCCCAAGCACTGTCTGGGGTCCTTTCCCCTCAAAAGTGAGAATCCGACCTCACTGCGTTCTATCACCACAAGTACCATCTTATCAATCAGACTTTTCCCCCTTTCTGGCAAACTAGAAGCCATAGAACTATCCGGGGTCCCTTTAACTTGATTATCACAAATCTATCCTTACTAATTCCATCAAAGGAAGCACCGCCCTTGCGGCTCTATCACTCATGCTCTAAACATCAACCATCAGTTCCTCGAACAACATGGCCCTCTCCGCCATCCACATGCAGACGATAAACTCATACCTCAGAGCAGCCCAAATACCTTAGACTATTCCCGATCTTAAATCCTTAAATGGGTCGTCATCAATTCCGGATACATCCATCAGTATAACTTTCCGAAATGAATTACCCAGATCACCAAACCCATTGATTTACACTGTTGTTACCCCCAACAGTCCAAGCCAAACTTATAAGCCCACCAATCTCCATGGTGCAAATCATGTCTTTAAAATCTCTTCTAACCTTTCATCATATAGGTCCTTCCAAACCCATTAAGCCAGTACCTCAGCCCGAGTACCAAATCCGGGTACCTCTATGCCTCAACATTAACACGACCCTCTAATCAGGATCCCTCATCCCCTTAACCAAGGGTGGAATTAACTCTGCTCGTCTATTGATAAATCCCTTGCCAACTCGAGCTCTCCTCAAAACCCGAGGATAACACCCCTTAAACCTCTCATGTAATACCTTTATCTGTCCATACCTCACAGTAAACCAACACTGGTAACCTTACTGTTAACACATCGGAATCAGCTAGTTTCCCCAAAGGAATCCACTGTTCTTCTATCCCATCTCAACTAACAAACTCCACAGCTAGCTCACACACTAGTGATCCTCTGCTGCTACTTTCAGGGGTAACTGGAGATCTCAATTCCAACTTATATCTAAAACCCCCTTTCAACACAATATCACGTCCACAAAACCCTTCTAGGAACCAACAACTCAAGTTCATCCGTCCAAACCGACCAAACTCCTGAACTCAGAGGTTCATACTCTGAACCAACTCACAACTAAATCCAAATATCCACAGGTATAATGCACACACAAGCATATACTAGGTCAAATCCACAATGATATACGTTTAGCTACCAGATTCAATCGTTACTAAGTAAATCCATACTTATCATGCTTCAAACAAGCCAATATACAAATATAACTAATGAATTAAATCCAGAAAATTAACCACATACACTCAATATGCGAACCATTATGCCAATATTCATCCACATACATAATAGTATTATTCAGCATGCATCAATCCCAACATGCAATAGTCAAGGGCCAGGCCCTATCAGTATCTCATGCATATGTCATTTCATTCCCCATGCTCCATATAAATAAGCAGGCAAACAGGCATTCAAACATATATTTAGACATGTCCATCACTCATACCAACCAACCCTGAGTCGAGCTTGTCACTGACAGCGAGCGTACATGTTCGGTCGATCTCCAGAACCAATAAACCTTGGCTCGCTCTGATACCAAGTTGTAACGCCCTACATCCTTAGAGCCGTTACTAAGTGAGTTTTAAGACAAAACAGTGCAATGAACTCGCTAACCGAGGTTTTGAAACAAAAGTGTGACTAATAAAAAGTTAAGGCTGTACTCTTTGAAAATGCGTTGACTCAATAAAAACTTCTAGTATTTAAACAATTGGGATCCCAAAATAAGGTTTGAAAACTATTTACATCATGAAATAAGTTTACAGTTGATCGGTTACAAAATCATAGATTATTACAGCCATTTTCGAATAAACCCCCAACCAAAGCAGTCGGGCAGGCCAAACATGTACGCATCGCTTCACGCTCTCCGTACTCATGGTTGGTTGACTCAATCATTGCCCTTACCTGCAACACAGAGCACCCGTGAGCCGAAGCCCAGCAAGAAAACTCATGCAGAACATAACATATGCAACGTATACAGTTTATCATAACAGATAATCCACAATTAAACAAGTCAATCATTAGACTAAGCAAACACGGCCATGCCGCCCCAGAGCCTTACCGAAGCCTGGGGTATCGGTTCTCACCGCGAGGATAACTCATGTATCCCTTGGGTCCCACCCTGAATATAGCATCCCATGTGCTAGGTGTTACTTTCGGCCCACGGCCGCCCCGGCTTACGCCGTACCCGGCCCACGGCCGCCCCGGCTTACGCCGTACCCGGCCCACGGCCGCCCCGGCTTACGCCGTACTCGGCCCTTGCCGCTCATTTCATCATAATCACACATATAGTACATTCAAAATAATCATTCACTCACATCATGATTCATTTAAGGTTTAAACATTTGCACATAATACAATCTGGGGCCATGCCCTAACCTCGGGTGTTATAGTTTTCTTACCTGCACACCGAGCCTCCTGATGCACTTAAGCCACGAGCACGGTCCTCAAGCACGAGCCTCACCAACAACCTAGTCACAACACACAAGAAACATCCCTCAATACTAATCAACCCAAAACCACTTCCCGGGACCAATCCCGCACTCTCGGGACTTCTAAAACCTTAAAACAACACCCCGGAGTCATCCCCCGAACCCCCGGAGCAAAGGCCTAAAATTGCCTAAAAATGATGCCCTGAAATTTGCCTTGTGCCGCGGCACCACATCCTTGTGCCGCGGCACCCACCAGCCAGAGGCTCCCTTGCCGCGGCACGAAAAACTTGTGTCGCGGCACGCCTTCGCAGACCCAGAATTCTGGGTTTTCTCCTGCGTTTTCTCCGAGCTAAAACCTTCCCAATTCATACTAAACCAATACCCAAACCCCAAAATCATTTTCAAACATCAAATAGACTATATAACAACCCATAACTCAAGGTTCAAGCTCAAAACATCAATACACCCAAGATTCACACCCATTGATTCCTATTTTCAGCAACTCATCCCAAAACTCAAACAACTAACTCAAGCTCTAGATTTTACAATTCAAAACAGAAATCAAAACTTAGGTATGTATAAAGCTCTTACCTCCAATGGAGAATCCACACAAGGCTTGCTTGACCCCTTCCTAGACTCCCACTTCTCCTTCTCTTCTTCTTCTTCTTCTTCTTCCTCATGCCCTAGCTTTTCCCTCTCATTTCTCTTCTCTTCAAACTCTATCAAGACTAAACATAAATAAGCCCCAAACCGTACACCCCATATACACAGCCCAAATTTGTCTATTAACCTTGCCAAATGACCACTTTACCCTTACTTACCTATCTTTTCCTACTTAAACCTCAAGGGCACTTAAGTCCTTTCATTTCTATTTCATTTCTACCATTTTCTCTCTAAAAGTTGTTACTCTCAGCAGTAACTAATGGTTACCCAGGTTACTAAATCTCCAATAACCATTACCCGCTAAATCTCAACTTAACCATAAAATTCCCGAGGTACCCCTAGGCTCCTCCCGAGCCGGGTACAGAAATCCCGTTGCAACTCTTGAGTTAACTAGCTCTCTAGGACCGTCTCGGCACGTGCATCACAATAATACAACCACACCCACGTGGTACAATTCACAGAATACAATTATCACATATCAATACCGTTATGCCAATCATGGCCAAAATTACATTTACGCCCTTCTAACACGATCCGGGCCTACATGCATACTAGTATACATAGTCATGCATCTCAGATAAACAAATAGTCAAATAACATGCTTTAAATCATAACCATGCATTTAATTCATAAAATCACACATAAATCCCAACCTGCCCTCCTGGCACACTAATCAAGGTCCTTAAGCCTTATTAGCGAATTTGGGTCGTTACAGTATTGTTGATTCTGGATCTACCAACCATGTTTGTAACTCTTTACAACTTCTTGAATCGTGGGAGGAAGTGGATGAAGGCGACTTAAATCTTAGAGTTGGGAATGGAGCGTTCGTTGCAGTCCAAGATAGAGGAAGAGCTCTTCTGGAGTTCAAAAATAAAGTTTTAATTTTAAACAATGTATTTTTTATTCCGAATTTTAGTAGAAATTTAATTTCAGTTTCCATGCTACAATTAGAACAATTTGTTATGATTTTCATAAGTTCTAACATATTTGTTTCTTTCAATGGATCACAATTGTGTATTGCATGTTTGGAAAATGGGCTTTATATTCTGCGACCTAACGAACCCCTCACTTTTAACAATGATTTATTCAAAGTAGCTAAACCTAGGACCAATAAAAGTCAAAAGACCGATAAGGACAACATGACGTATTTACGGCATTTAAGACTAGGCCACATTGGCTATGATAGAATTCAAAGACTTACAAAGGACGGGCCTTTGAGGGAACTCACCTTAGGTGAATTACCTGTCTGTGAATCTTGTCAAGAAAGAAAACTGACCAAGCGTCCATTCTCTACAAACGATGATAGGGCCAAAGAACCACTTGGACTTATGCATTCAGTTGTTTGTGGACCTTTCAATGTACAAGCCAGTGGTGGTTTTGAGTAATTCGTCACTTTCATTGATGATTACTCTAGATACTCATGTCTTTACCTAATGCATGGAAATCAGAAACATTTTAAAAGTTTCAGGAATTGTTAGCAATGGCTCAGAACCAATTAGGTAAAATGTTAAAGATTCTGATAGGGGTGGAGAATATTTGGATATGCAGTTCCAAGATCATTTAGCTAAACTTGAGATTTTATCACAACTTACTACCCCAGGTACTCCACAACAAAATGGTGTAGTGGAACGCCGGAACAGAACTTTATTTGAAATGGTTAGATGCATGCTTAGTTACTCAACTCTACCAACTTCATTCTAGGGACATGCAATTGAAACTGCGAACGACATTCTCAATGTCGTGCTGTCCAAATCAATCCCCAAAACACCTTTATAACATTGGAATGGTCGTGAACCTAGTTTATGCCATTATAGAATCTGGGTTGTCCCACCCATGTCCTGAGGAAAGAGGAGGGAAAGCTAGAACTGCGAACTGATGTTTGCATGTTTGTTGGCTATCCTAAAGGTACTCGGGGTGGACTTTTCTATAGTCATTCAAAAAAGAAAGTGTTTACTTCTACGAATGCTACTTTTCGGGAAAAATGACTATGTCCAAAACTTCAAACCACGCAGCAAAGTAGTTTTAGAGGAGATGGTTAAAGAATTTACTCCAACCAATGTTCCATCGTCATCAACGCGAGTTGATGATGAAATTCCCACTCTTCATGTCCAACCTACGCAAGTCGATTAAATGAAGATAGTACCACTATTTCTTAGGAAATAATCACAGAGCCTTGTCGTAGTGGGAGGGTTTCTAGGAACCCAATTCGCTATGGTTTGGATGTTGAAACCAATATGTTTGTTGGTGACACTAGTGATGATGATCTGTTGTCTTTCAAACAGGCAATGGATAGCCCTAAAAAGGAACTATAACTGGAAGCCATGAAACAGGAAATGGAGTCCATGTACTCAAATTCTGTCTAGGATCTTGTGGAAGCACCTATTGACTTTAGGGTCATTGGGTTCAAGTGAATCTACCAGAAGAAACGAGGTGTTGATGGAAATATCTAGACTTATAAAGCTCGATTAGTGGCAAAGTGTTATACCCAAAGAGAAGGTGTGGACTATGTGGAAACTTTTAGTCTAGTAGCCATGCTCAATTCCATTCGCATCTTTCTATCCATAGCAGCCACTCTCGACTATGAGATCTGGAAAATAGACGTCAAGATAGCTTTTCATAATGGGAAGCTTGACGAAGTCATTAATATGGATCAGCCAGAAGAATTAAAAGTAGCTGGACAAGAAAGAAAAGTTTGAAAGTTGAATAGGTCTATTTATGGACTTAAGCAAGCTTCTCGTTTCTGGAACCTTAGGTTTGATGAAATAATCAAAACTAATGGATTTGAACAAAATAATGACGAGTCTTGTGTTACCAACTGAAGGCAAATCAAATAGTGGTATTCCTGGTTCTTTATGCAAATGATATCTTAATCATTGGAAACAATGTTAAGAAATTATCAGATGTGTAGAATTGTCTGAGCACTCAATTCCAGATTAAGGATTTGGGTGAAGCAAGTTATGTTCTAGTTATCCAGATCATCAGGAATAGAAAGAACAGACTCTTAGCTCTATCTCAAGCATCTTACTTAGATAAAGTGCTTGAACATTTCTCAATGACAAATTCCAAGAAAGGACGTTTACCATCCCGCCATGGAATTCATCTTTCAAAGAAGTAGTCTCCCCAGACTCTCGAAGAGGATGATGCAATGAGATAAGTTCCTTATGCATCTGTAGTTGGAAGTCTGATGTATGCTATGTTGTATACTAGACCAGATATCTGCTATGTAGTGGGAGTAGTGAGCAAGTATTAGTCAAACCTAGGATCAGAACATTGGATAGCAGTTAAGCATATCCTGAAGTATTTAAGGTGGACTAGGGATTATATGTTAGTCTACAAGGGTGGTGTTCTGAACCCTGTAGGCTACACCAATTCAGATTTTCAGACTGATGTCGATGATAGGAAGTCTAATTCTATAATGGTGCTTACTCTTCGGCGTGGAGCTGTGATATGGAGAAGCATAAAGCAGTCTGCAATCTCAGATTCCACCATGGAGGCTGAGTACATAGTTGCGTGAGAAGCAGCTAAGAAAATAGTTTGGGTAAAGAAGTTCTATTCGAATTTTGGTGTTATTCCATAAATGGATAAAACACTTGTGTTGCTTTGTGACAATGTAGGAGCAGTAGCTATTTTGAAATAACCTCGTAGTCACAAGAAGAGTAAGAATATAGAAAGGAAGTATCACATTATTCGAGAATATGTGGCCAGGGGAGATGTGAAGGTTATGAAGATTGCATCTGAAGACAATCTTGCGAATCTGTTTACAAACATTATCAGAAGCTACATTTGATGAGCATATCAAGGAAATGGGATTAGTAGAATTAAGGCATTAGTTTCAATTAGTGCAAGTGGGAGTTTGTTGGGGTTTTATGCCCTAATTATAATCCAATTTCTTTGTAATCTCATTTATTATCAATAAAAGAATAGAAATCATTTTTTGACTTGGTCAATTACTTTGCTCACCTATTTTATTTTCATGATTATTTGTTTAATATAAACTTCTATTCAATACCGAGCATATGGCTAATCGTATTTATAGTGATATAATCATAGTCGAATATAAATATGATTATATGTTCAAATATAAGTTAGTCCTAAGATTAGTTAGTGCACAGGATTTACACTGACTTGCCAATCTACGATATGATCTACTTACACATCGCAGTGTTATGTTCTTCAGAACATTAGCAAAGTAGATAAGATAAGATGTATTTTTTACCTTGGACTGGACCAATATTGACAGTAGATAGGATAAGTAAACATACCGTTATTGTCTATTATAGTCATATCATATAGTTGATCGTAGGTCAATTCAATCCCAATTCTGAGTGGTTAGTATTCTAACTGATTGTATTATTTGAGTTCCTTGACTTGTTCGTTACCAGCTTACCCTACGGACTAGCCCATACTTACGTCTTGGGAACTCGGTAGTTTAATTGAGTGGGAGTGTTAATCATAGATATGAACATCTATAGCTTCTGATGAAGAAGTGAAACGATGGTTTCCTTTTAGTTTGGTTTAAGGTGCTAAATGATAGAGATCTCATTTCAGTAATTAATATTAGTTTACTGAAATATCTTTTACAAGGAACTAAATGTTTTAAGGATAAAATACAATGAGGGGTAAAACAATATTTTAGTCCTATCTCATTGTAGACCATCCATAGAGGATTGAATGACAAATATGGTTGTGACAATGGATAATTAATAACGTATTTGTATTGCTTATAGAGCATTCTATGAATTCAAGAGTGTAATTCCGAGTCTTTAGTGGTATCACGAGGAATTAATAAGTTAGTAATTTTATTTGTTAGATTTATGATAGCTTATTGGAGCTTGATTTCATAGGCCCACAGTCCCCACTATACCTTGTATAAAATCATCTACATAGTCTCAATTAATTGATTTAATTATCAATTAGAATTATCAAAGTTGACCAGGTCAATTTCGGATAGTTGCACAGAGTTATACAATTTAGAGAAGAAAAGAGAAATTAGGGAAGATTTGTTAATTAAGATAAATTGGTATCTAAATTAATAAATAAGTTTAAAACAAGGTTCAAATTATAAATAATTAATTTGATTAAGGATTTGAATAATTATTTAATTAATTAAATCAATAGAAAATAATACGGGCATTGATTTTAAGTCCAACAAGATAATGATTAAATGGGAAATTTCACGCACCTAAAGCCCGTGATAATTTAAACCTAGGAATGATTAGTGTCTATTATTTTATTGATTTGTTAATTAAATAAGTGACCTAATTGAGCCTATAAAAGGAATTCTAAGAGAGAGTTGAAAATATAATTTGAATCACAAGTTTCTGATAGGTTTTAGATTCTCTCTATTGCATAAGTCCTTTTCTAAGCCTCATTTGTCTTTTCTCTTCTTCTATTTGTATCTATCTCATGTGTTGAGAATTGCCCACCTTAGTCTAGGTGATTCTAAGGATACTTTGGAAGACTGTGAAGAAAATTGAAGAACGGTTCAGTTTTTTGGTAATACTTTGCGACAGAAAGGAGACAAGGGTTATAGAAACTGAAGAAAGGAATCATTCATTCCACTGCATATAATGTAATTATTCTTATCATTATTTCTCTTTGAATTCAATTTTAGAAACATGTTCTAGGTTCTCTCATTTTAACTTGTTTAATATTAGATCTACACAAAAATAAACAAAGATCATGTATAAGTTTCCTTACAATATTCCCATCACTGGTATAGCATCTCGTCAAGGGCATTCATTGCCTTGGGAACATCCAGCTTCGCCTGCTCGGAATCCTGCTTTGCCTTCTCGGCATCCTCCTTAGATTTTTCTTCGACCTCAGATAGTTTATTTTTGAGCACATCGAATTCGTCAAGTTTCTTGCTGAGGCTGTCCACCTCGACCTGCAGCTAGTCTTGGCTCTGGTTCACCTCAATGACCTATTCCTTGGCAATTCGCTCATTGTCTTAGGATGTAGCCAGGACGGCCATGACCTCATCTCCTTGAGCTCGAATTCGGGTGATATTGTAGATTTGAGCTAAACAAGACTACAAAAGAAAAATACATGACAAGATTAGCTCGTGAAAATAAAAAGAAAATAGGGGAAATAATGTAGCAAGGAGGAGGACAAATCACAGTCAGATTCATTCCCAAGGCTGACTCTAGGACGTCCCCTGGGAATGCTCCTCTATGGCCCTCTGGTCCTTGACGTTTACTTGGTTGGCATGACCCATCATGTGATTTTTCATGTCTTGTACGGGTCCACAAAGAGCTTCAAGGATCCTTGCAACCTCGAGTGGCTTGACTAGGAGCTGCATGTCCATGGACTGCTTTTCTAGGAGCTAAGAAAATGGGGGCCTTGCCCTGAACAACTAGAGGAGCCGTAGCATTTTCGCAAGGATGAGGAGGAGGAGCCTAGAGAATGGTAACTGCAGTTACTTGAGCTTGCGATTGTCTTTGCTGAAGTTATTTTTTAATGTAGCTGGCACCTTTATGTCAGGTTTTATGCCGTTATAAAATCATGACAGACATGTAACGCGATTTTATATTATCAATAAAAGAAGTAGAAATTATTTAGTTTGACAACCATGTTGCTTGCTTGTTTTATTACATAGTTATTGTAAATAATACAAAAATTTATAAAATCCCGAACATATAAATAGTAACAATTATATAGACTAGTGCACAGTGGATTATAATTGAAATTATATGTTCAAACGAACGAGTCCTAAGATTAAGTAAGTGCATTGGATTTTCACGGATTTTGTAATCTATGTTATGATCTACTTACACATTCGGGTGTGATGTATTATCCAATGTATTGACCAAGTAGATAAGATTAGATGTATATGGGTACAATTGACTAGGACAAATATTGATTATTGATAGATGAATTAGTATAGTTGTTATCGAATCTAATCAATGTCACAACATTGAGCATATGTCAAGTTGATCTTAATTCTAAGTGATAATATTCTGGTAATTATATTATTTAAATATTTTGACTTGTTCGTTACTAGCTTACCATATGGTCTAGCCCATACTTACATCTTGGAGATTTAGTAGTGTAATTGAGTGGGAGTATTAATCATAGATATGAAATCTATAGTTTCTACATGAGATCTGAAAAGGTGGCTTCCTTAATAGCTTAGTCTAAAAGGGTAAATATTTGAGCACTCATATATGTGATTAAGTTTGCAGATCTATCATTTACATGGGACTTAGTGGGAGTTAAGAATAAAATACAAATTAGGGGAAAAATTGTAATTTTCACCCGACTCGTTAGTAATTCATCGATAGAGGAGTGACTCATTGTAATGGTTATAATAGTGGATAACGTATTTGTGGTTAGAAAAATATGTTCTAGGAATTCAAGAATTCAATTCCGAATGTATAGTATAGTCATGAGGAATTAATAAATTGTGAGATAATTTATTTAATAAATAAACTCACGGAACTTTATTGTACCTTGTATTCTTGGATCCATGGTCCCCACATCACATTTGAGTAAATCATCTAGGATGTCTCAATAAATTTATTGAATTATCAATTAGGATTTTTAAAGTTGACTAGGTCAATTTTGGTAAATTTATAGATATATGAGCTTTAGAGAATAAAAGTGAATATTTGGGTAAATTTATTAATATTGATAAATTTGTGTCAATATTAATAAATAATATTAAATTATGTTTCAAATTATAATTAGTTTATTTGAGTAAGAATTTAATTTATTAATTAAAAATAATAAATAAAAATATTTTGAATTTAGGCCTAATTGGGATTTAAATCCAAAACAAAGAGATTGGACCCATATCCATTTGTGGCAGCCAATGCCTTTTATTTTTTGTTTATTATTTTTAATTAATAAAAATTTAAATAAAGATCATTAAGTTGCCTATATAAGGAATATGATTTCTAGGTTAAGTTGCCTGTATAAGTCTCAGTTGATTCATTGGGGTAAGTGAAAACCTAAACAATCTAATTCTTTCTTGGCGAGTCACTCTCTTCTTCTTTTCTGGATCTCTATCTCATGAGTTGAGAACCAGCCCACACTAGTTCTATGTTAATCAAAGGCTTGGTGAGGGAGACTATGTTGTCGATATAGTTCAATGTCTTTATAATACTCTACTACATAAAGGAATCAAGGGTTATAGAGATTGAACGAATGAGTTGTTCCAAATCCACTGCATATTTGTAACGTTCTTCGTCGTTGTGTTTATGTTAATTTACGAATATGATGTTCATATGTATGTCATGTTATTCTAAGTTTCTATTATGTGTTTGGAAAAATAATAGAAACAATGCATCTAGATTTAAATTCAAAGATCTTACAATTTGTATCAGAGAGCCTAGGTTGTCTAGATCTAGATGTTTTGAATGCATGATTATGTTTATGAACTTTGACATGTGTAGAAAATTGGATGGTTGTATATTTTTGAAGCATGTATAGGTTTATGAATTTTTCCTAAAAAACTTATTGTTTTATTTAATTTTTTTGTCTGTTCATTAATTGCTAAAACCCTTAAAAATTATTCGAAACAAGTTTGAAATATTTTTTGGTACAAAAAGTCAAATATTTGCATTTTGCGGAGAAAAAGCACGTTGGTGCCACGTTGGGTGCGTGGTCTGGCATGCTGTCCCTTTGGCACACCCACATGGGGCCATTTTGTAATGAGCATGCCTTGGTGCTTGATCATTAGTCAAGTCTTGCACCAAGCAACCTCATGGGATAGGGTAGTGGCAGTTTTTTAATATTGCATATGTCTCCCAGACAAAAATCATATATGTTCCTGGGAAGACTTTATTTCCCTAGAAGGCTCCTTAGGGGGAGGTGACCTGGTGACTTAGGGAAGCACCATGGCCATCAGCAGATAGGGGCCAAAGCTGTGTACTCCCTTGCCCTATCAAGGCTATATATTAATGAAATAACATTTATCCATACTTGCCCCTGTGTGCTTCCTTGTTGCTTATGTGTTACTTGTTTGTTACCTTCGTTGGGCCATTGTGTGCCACTTGCCTTATTGTGTGCTTTGTGTTGTGTGGACGTTCCTAGGAATGACTTACTTTGTGCTTGCTCATACTTCGTTATCGCCCGTTGCATGTCCGAGATGTGTATGTGGCTAACCGCTGAGTTTGTTTGCCTGTAGGTGTGTGTTGTAGGCTGACTTGCTAGCTTGAAGAGTCAGCAAGTGCCGCACGTTCCGTCTAGTTGGAATACCCAAATAGCCAGCCCATGACAGTTGGTATCAGAGCCAAGTTAGAAAGCGCTTGGCAAAAACACACTATGGTGAGCAACACTCAGAGGATCGAAGCTCTTGAGAAGCGAGTAGGGGAACTAGATGGCCTGGACGAGAGGGTCAGGGATCTTTCCTCTGCAAGTCAGGACTCGGGTTCGTCTGATGCAAATAATCGCATAGCTGCATTGGAGAAGGAGAATGATGTTCTTCTATCCAGAATTATCGCGTTGGAGAAAAGAAACACTCCAACAAGTACTTCTGTTTCCCCTCGGTGGGAAGAGCGCATCGCGGCAGTGGAGCGCATGCTAAAGGAACAAGAAGTTTCAATAAATGACACAACGGAAGATTGCAGGGAGGCAGTCGGTGTACTCAGAGAAGAAATGGCTGAGCTGTCTGCCAAGGTAAACCTGACCATGCGAGCGGTTGGGAATGCCCCTGCAACAGGGCCGATAGGTATGGAATATGGCCGAGCCAAAGTAACCGAGCCGAGGCCCTATAATGGGGCCAGAGACGCAAAGGATTTGGAGAATTTCCTCTTTGACATGGAACATTACTTTAGAGTCGTGCGGGCCGATTCGGAAGATGGAAAGGTCGCCATGGCTACCATGTATTTGTCGGGGGATGCCAAGGTGTGGTGGAGGACCAAGTATGATGATATAGAGAATGGCAGGTGTACCATCACTTCTTGGGCGGACCTGAAGAGGGAATTAAAGATGCAGTTTCTGCCAGAAAATGTAGCTTACATAGCTCGTCGCCAGTTATGAGAGCTTAAACAAGTCGGGACAGTCCGAGAGTATGTAAAGAGATTTTCGGGACTGATGCTCGATATTAAAGACATGTCTGAAGTGGACAGGCTCTTCTGCTTCCTCGAGGGATTGAAACCGTGTGCCAAGCAAGAACTTCAAAGACAGCGGGTGACCGATCTGGCCACCGCTCAAGCTGCTGCCGAACGCTTAACAGACTACACTCCAGAGAGTAGCCTGCCGAAAAGGGCTACCCCTCTAGCCAGCTCAAGTAGCGCCGGGAGTAAGAAGTCTGGGAAGTCCTGGCAGGGTAAGAGTGGGGGAGAGAAGAGGACAGCTGAGTCCAATTCTTCCAGTGGGACAGATGCTGCTGTAGGGAAGAAGCCGCTAGCTTGTTGGATTTGCAAAGGCCCACACAAGTCGGCAGTTTGCCAATTCCAGGGCAAGCTGAATGCCCTCATCGGCCATGAACAACAGGGTGAAGGAGAAGAGGAAGAAGTAGAGTACGCGCACATGGGCGCTGTCCGCCTGTTGAACGCTCTCAAGAAGCATGGCGAGAAAGGGAAGAAGACCCTGGGGAAAGGGCTAATGTTCGTGGATGCCGCTATCAATGGCAAGCCTGCCAAAAGTGTGATGATTGATACTGGCGCCACCCACAACTTCATCTCTGAACTCGAAGTAAAGCGACTGGGACTAAAGCTGGAGAAAGATGCAGGCCGCATGAAGGCGGTCAACTCCAAAGCCTTGGCCACAACTGGCGTGGCTAAAGGGGTAAAAGTGAAGACGACACGTGGGAAGGGCAGACTGATTTGGTGGTCGTCCATATGGACGACTTTGATGTAGTTTTGGGAATGGACTTTCTAACCGAGAAAGGTGCCATTCCAATTCCTGCCACTGGAAGCTTACTCATAATGGGAGAGACTCCTTCAATGGTACCTGCAAAGGTGAAGCCACCCCCTGCTGTGAAGCTTCTATCAGCTTTACAGTTCAAGAAGGGTGTGAGGAAGCAGGAGCCGACTTATGTAGCTGTACCCACCATGTTCGAAGAAGTAGTGGAAGAAATTGTTCCACTAGAAATTACGAGGGTCTTGAAGGTGTATGGGGATGTGATGCCAGATAAACTCCCCAAAGGCTTGCCACCAAAGAGGGGGATTGATCACCAGATAGAGCTGGTGCCCGGAGCGAAACCTCCAACAAAAGCGCCATACAGAATGGAACCCCCTGAGCTAGAAGAATTGAGGAAGCAATTAAAAGAGCTATTGGAGGCAGGCTTCATCAGACCGTCGAAGGCGCCATATGGTGCACCGGTGCTATTCCAGAAGAAGCACGATGGGAGCTTGAGACTGTGCATCGACTATAGGGCTCTCAATAAGGTGACAGTTCGCAACACATACCCAATTCCTCTAATCGCTGATTTGTTCGACCAGCTAAGTGGAGCCAAATACTTCACGAAGTTGGACTTGAGATCGGGCTATTATCAGGTGAGGATTGCAGATGGGGATGAACCAAAGACTACGTGTGTTACTCGATACGGAGCATTTGAGTTTCGAGTAATGCCGTTTGGGTTGACAAATGCACCTGCTACCTTCTGTACACTAATGAACCAAGTATTCCACGAGTATCTAGATAAGTTCGTGGTGGTGTACTTGGATGACATCGTGGTTTATAGCGCCTCGATTGAAGAGCATCAAGAACACTTGGCTCAAGTGTTTCAGAAGTTGAGAGAGAACCAGCTATATGTGAAGCGAGAGAAATGCTCGTTCGCACAGGAGAGCATTACGTTCTTAGGCCACGTGGTGGAACGTGGCCGTATTCGTATGGATCTGGAGAAGGTGAGGGCAATCCAGGAATGGAAAGCCCCCACAAACATGAAAGAACTCCGCTCCTTCTTGGGCCTAGCCAACTACTATAGACGATTTGTGGACGGCTACTCAAGAAGGGCGACACCCTTGACCGAGCTTCTGAAAAAGGGTGTGATTTGGGCGTGGACTGACAAGTGTGCTGAAGCGTTCAGGAGTTTGAAAGAAGCCATGATGAAGGATCCTGTTCTTGCCTTGCCAACTATTAGCAAGCCCTTCGAAGTACAAACAGATGCATCAGATTATGCTCTGGGAGGGGTACTAGTACAAGAGGACCACCCGGTCGCATACGAAAGTCGCAAGCTGTCTGAAGCTGAGAGGAGGTATACTGCCCAGGAGAAGGAGCTCCTCGCAGTTATACATTGCTTGCGAGTGTGGAGGCATTACTTGCTGGGGTCAAAGTTCGTGGTGAAGACGGATAATGCAGCTGTGAGTCATTTCCTTACTCAGCCGAAGCTGACCCCTAAGCAGGCTCGATGGCAGGAGTTTGTGGCGGAATTCGACTTCCGTTTTGAGCACAGGGCAGGACGCTTGAACCAGGCAGCTGACGCCTTGAGTCACAAAGCGGAGTTGGCAACTCTAAAGATCATGGCTAGTTTATCGGCTAGCGTGGTGAGCACTCCACTCAAGGAACGCATTAAAGAAAACCTAGAGAAAGACCCAGTTGTCAGGACCATCCTGAAGCTCGTAAAAGAAGGCAAGACTCGCCAGTTCTGGGTGGAGGATGACCTTCTGTGGGCTAAAGGGGGGCGCTTGTATGTTCCAAAAGCTGGAGATTTGCAAAGGACATTACTAAGCGAGTGTCATGACACTCTGTGGGCAGGTCATCCAGGGTGGCAGAGAACCCATGCCCTCTTGAAGCAGGGATACTACTGGCCACAAATGCGGGACGATGTAGTGGAGTACACCAAGACCTGTCTGGTCTGCCAGCAAGACAAGGTCGATAGGAACAAGACACCTGGGTTGTTGGAGCCCTTGCGAGTCCCAAGCCGACCGTGGGAGAGCGTGTCGCTTGACTTTATCCCCAGTCTTCCGAAGACAGGAGATTTAAGTGCGATCTTGGTGGTCATGGATAGATTCTCGAAGTATGCAACCTTCATCCCAGTGTCGAAGTACTGTTCGGCAGAAGAGACAGCCAGACAATTTTTCAAACATATTGTCAAATATTGGGGAGTGCCCCAGAACATAGTCAGTGACCGAGATGGAAGATTCACGGGGACGTTTTGGTCCGAATTATTCAATCTCTTGGGGTCACAACTGAATATTTCCTCGAGCTACCATCCGCAGACAGATGGGCAGACAGAAAGATTCAACGGGATGTTGGAAGAGTACTTGCGCCACTTTGTCAATGCCAATCAGAAGAATTGGCCGCAACTACTCAATGTAGCTCAATTTTGTTTCAACTCTCAAAAGAGTTCTTCGTCGAATAAGAGCCCTTTTGAAGTTGTTAATGGACAGCAACCACTGTTACCCCACACAGTGGACGAATATCGCGGTCGGAACCCGCGAGCCTTTCACTTCACCAAAGACTGGAAGAAGACAACAGAGATTGCCCGAGCTTATCTAGAGAAAGCCTCAAGAAGAATGAAGAAGTGGGCAGATCAGAAGCGCAGACCACTGGAGTTCAAAGCAGGTGACTTAGTGTTAATCAAGCTGCGGCCCGAACAGTTGAGATTCTGAGGGGACAAAGACATCAGACTCGTCCGCAAGTACGAGGGTCCAGTCTCAGTCATCTCAAAAGTTGGCCTAACTTCATACAAAGTCGACCTACCCGCTTGGATGAAGATACACCCGGTCCTTCACGTCAGCAACTTGAAGCCGTATCATGAAGATCCAGCCAATCCAGAGCGCAACCAGTCAACCAGAGGAGGAGTCAGTGTTCAGCCAAGGAGCAAGCGTCAACCTGAAGAAATCCTGGCGGAAAGAACGGTCACCACTGACCGTAAAAAGCATAAGGAATATCTGGTAAAATGGAAGGGGCTCGCTGATGACGAAATCAGCTGGGAAAGGGCGGAAGACTTGATGAAGCTCACGCAGAAGATTGAAGATCTACAAGCTACTTCGTTGAGGGCGCCGAAAGATTAAGTGGGGGAGAGTGTGGCGTGCTGCCCCTTTGGCACAGCCACATGGGGCCATTTTTGTAATGAGCATGCCTTGGTGCTTGATCATTAGTCAAGTCTTGCACCAAGCAACCTCATGGGATAGGGTAGTGGTAGTTTTGTAATATTGCATATGTCTCCCAGAAAAAAATCATATATGTTCCTGGGAAGACTTTATTTCCCTAGAAGGCTCCTTAGGGGGAGGTGACCTGGTGACTTAGGGAAGCACCATGGCCATCAGCAGATAGGGGCCAAAGCTATGTACTCCCTTACCCTATCAAGGCTATATATTAATGAAATAACATTTATCCATACTTGCCCCTGTGTGCTTCCTTGTTGCTTATGTGTTACTTGTTTGTTACCTTCGTTGGGCCATTGTGTGCCACTTGCCTTGTTGTGTGCTTTGTGTTGTGTGGACGTTCCTAGAAATGACTTGCTTTGTGCTTGCTCATACTTCGTTATCGCCCGTTGCATGCCCGAGATGTGTATGTGGCTAACCGCTGAATTTGTTTGCCTGTAGGTGTGTGTTGTAGGCTGACTTGCTAGCTTGAAGAGTCTGCAAGTGCAGCACGTTCCGTCTAGTTGGAATACCCAAATAGCCGGCCCGTGGACACGCGGGGCATGTGGTGTGCGCACGCGCGACTGCATGTGTGCGCGCGTACTTGGTGCTGAAAAAAAATTAATTCTTTTTTGTAAATCATAAATTTCGAAAGTTTATATTTTTTTTGTAAATTGATATTTTTTGCAAAAAAAATTCAAATTTCAAATTATTTATGGTTAATAAATTAATTTTTTTTTGAGTTTCCTTATTTTGTGGAATATTTTCTAAACTTAACAATCAAGTTTAAATTTAAATTAATTAATTGAATTTTTTTATGATAAATTCTTGTGTTTAATTAATTATTTTTAAATAGATAAATGCCTAATTATTGTTGGTTAGTTAAGATTTATTTAATTTTTTTTGCCAAAATTATTTATTTTGGAATTAAATGTCATAAATAAGTAACACGCCATATTGATTGATATTTCAGGTCCATATAATTGTTAACATGTAATGCAATATTATTAAGATATTTTTTACATTTTGGCAATAAATATAAGTATAATGATGGCCCAATTTTTTTTTTAAATGTGGGAAAAAAACAAATAAAGCTTCATATAAATGTTAGGTTTTACTTGGGCCTAATTGAACATGTAAAGTTTTAATTCTTCTCTTGTGGGTGGTTCCACTTGTAAAGGCTTATTTGCTTTGCATTAATAATTTGGGCCTAATCAATAGAATAACAATTAATAAAATGAAGGTTCAAATTCGTGTCTTTTGGACCTTTGTAGGGAAGTTAGGAAGCCTTAGTAGTGGGTACAACATACTGAACCCAGCTCTCCTCCATGCAAGTATGAATTGTTAAGGTCCATTTACCTAAGTTGGACTTAATTGTATTAGGTTAATCTTTTTAGTTGGACCTAATAATTGATTAGAAAAAAAAATTAATTCTAATTTTTTGGATTAATTTTCAATTGGTACATTTTCAATTAATGGGAAAATTATAAACTATGGGATATTAATTATTTTAATAATTTGGTAAACCTGAGTTGGTTTATTGATTATTTTAATAATTTGGCAAACCTATGTTGGTTTATTGATTATTTTAATAATTTGGTAACCCTAAGTTGGTTTATTGGTTATTTTAATAAGTTGGCAAACCAAAGTTGATAGTTTTCAAAAGAATAAAATTCTTAAAGATTTAATAATGAGTTTTAAAATATGAATTCGATCTCCATCGGTTATTTAACAAGGTTAAAGTTCAGTGGGGCGTCATGGTACATTGATTCGTCACCCTACGGAAGGTGTTCACTGGACTTCTTAACATGGTTAAATTTTTTAGGATATATGGTTATAGATGGACCTTCTATAGACTCATCCCTACGGTGACTATAGGAGTTGAGTATATAAAAATTGAAATAGTGGGTCAATGTAACACTCTGGTTAGCCAATACTGTTACAGTGTGTGTTTAAAATGGTGCTTAGCTCGATAAGCGAGTCATTGGGACTTAAATGTCTATTTAAATATTAAAAAATTTGTTCAAAGAAGTAATGGTTTTTCATTAAAAGTGTTTTAGTTTATGCATGGGATCCCGAAAAGTTGTTACAAAATGATAAAAGTCAAATAAAATACACACTAGCCGTCCTAGGTGGAAAAATAAAGTTCAACCCTAGTTCCTCACAAGCATTCCTCGCTGTGGCGGTCATGTAGGTTGCATATGTACACACTGCCCCTAAAGCTCTCCAACTCACGGCTGGTCCAACTTACCCTTGTTGTTACATGCACCACAAAGGACCCGTGAGCCGAGGCTTGGCAAGAAAACATAAATCACAAATTTAATAAGCAACAGAATATAAACAACAAGCTTAGTAGCATCAGTCTACTAAAAAAACACACAATCTAATTTAACAATCAATGAGTTAGACAAGCGCAAACGACACTTCTAATTATTTAGGTGACATTCGGACCCGGCTCTCTTAGGTTGAGCTTTCTGATTTTATTGCTGACCCCTGCACTCTTAGGCTGAGCTGTGTTCTGCACGCTTGTTGTCGGCCCCGGTTCCCTAAGACCGAGCGTTCAATCACGGATTTCATACTAATCATGGTCGTTTCCTAATCTGAATTTGCTGTGATCTGTTGTGAATCATACAACTTGCATGGACCTTTCCAAATGAAGGCATCATCCTCCATGTTAGTTTTCCCTGGGTAATAAAGGATTTCATTTTGAGTCATTCACTAGTTCCCACTAATGCCTTATTTCATGGTTAATCCCTAAGGGTGACAAAACTCTTTAACTTTTATGCTAGTATACAGTTCTTTCCCATGAGTGTTGTTTTGCCTCCCTAACCGCAACTATTTGGAAATACTGTCAACTCAGTGTCCCGTGTAAAACATCTATGCTCTTTTCCTTTTTCCACTGTGAAACACGAATAATCACCTTTTCAGTCTACACAAGGGCACACCCTAGTCCTTGACGCACCGCACTATTAACTCCTCGTTTTAAGCAAGGACAGTGTCCACCATACTAGCCTCATATATCAGTCCATCACATGCATAATCTAATACCATGGTGTGCTAATCGACCTTTATTTTAACTTAAAAAAATCTGACACGCATCTATCCATTCAGGAAAACTTTAGGTCCATACATTACTTCAGTCAAGGGTATGGCAGTCCCGAAGATGCTTCAAGTAAAGGCCAATGTGTTTCACCATTCCCACATTACTTTTAACCTCTAAAACATTCCTTTAGAAAAATCCTTACTGTTTCTATCTTAACTGAATCATACATGATCCCATCAATTAATGTGACCTTATACACCACCTGGAGAAATCAAAATTTATCCCTTCCGGAACCTTACCTGTAATCCCCGCTTCCCTAGCCTCGGTAATATCAATGAAAATGTTACTCGTGTTCTATTTCTAACTGTAAGTAGTCCCAAACATTATTGATTGATCAAAATACGACTTCTCCAAATGATCCCTATACTCATTGCTTGTAAATTTAAGTGAGTTGCTGGAGCATTGGTCAGTTCAAGAGCCTTCACTAAACATCCATCACATCATACTTGGTGGGAGAGGTTATTCTTGAAATGTCCCTTTCCTTGATCCTTAGCTGGTAATAAACAGATCGAGGGTTCATTCCTAAGAGCAATGTCTTGCCTTGCAACTAGACAAATTAATCATCCATCCTTGGCAATGGATACCTATTCTTGAGAATTACTTCACTCATCTATCCATGTAGGGTACACATTCCCACAAACATGGCCTTCTTCTTAACCCATGATATTGAGATGCCCAGTGGCGAGAAGCTCCGTCTAATAAATCCCCAAATGAGTAACTTCCTCGACTAAACTTTTAATTCTTTCCATTCTGCTGGTGCCATTCTATATGATGCCTCAAATACCAGTTCTAATCCTCCATTAGTCCCATAGCATACTCAATTCCTAGATGTGATTGCAATCCCAACGAATTCTCATAAACCCTTCTAAAACCTCACTGGCCGATCCACTTTTCCTTATTCTAACTTATATAACCCTAGTGGTACCTACCGCAATAGCTAGGCATCTCGTGAACGCAACTGGCTCCTTTCCTTTTAAACTCAGAAGTCACCATCTTTTCTTACTGCCCATGGTTGTCCCTTACTTGAAAAACTAGGCTATACTCATATTCATGCCAAAGTCTCCTATAACCAGCTAAATCAATTTCTACTAACTTTCTACTGGTAGTTCTGTGACCCATCTCCTGAGAATTACCAATCTCCCCCAGCAAATAGTAAAGTCTCATGCCCTATAGCGTAATAATCGCACAATATGTACAACATATATATGCCTCTACTAAGAGATATGTAGTACCAAAATCAATCAACACAATATAAAAGATCAAGAACTAGAAAGTCAACCTGTCGCTACTGAGGGACTAGCCTCAGGTTCTGACTACATCAAGGTGGACACTTGAACTGGAGTCGAGCTATCTGTACTCCTTGGTTCTTCCTTCTTAGATATTGGGCAATCCTTCTTGAAGTGCCAAAGTATTCCACATAGAACACATGTCTTCGCTCGACATTCTCCCAAATGGTATCTCCTGTACCTTATGCATACTAGATAACTTCTCCAGGCCTCGTTGCTACCCTACCGGCCCCCTTGAGTACCATGACCCCTCCTGTCAGGACCAGGGGTAGTAGAAATGTAAGGGGCCTTTTTTTTCTCGTTGCTAGGGTCTTTGCCCCTACCAGATCCCGCAATTGCAGGTACCATTGTCTGAGCTTATTGCCCTACAGTGCTCCTACTCCACATCTCATCTCCTACGTTCTCAATAGGAAGGGACCTCCCTACTGTCATAACGTAGGTAGAAATCTCATGTACTGGAGTGATCCTAACGCTATGGGCTATACTAGAGTTCAATCCTTGGATGAATCACTCCTTCCGGGCCACATTTGTTGGTACCAAATTAAATGCGAATTTGGCTAACCCATCAAATTCATTGACATATTCTATCACTGTCTTACTACCTTGAACCAAGATCATAAACTGATTGGTCTTCGCAATTCGAACTACATCACAGTAATACCTCTCATTGAACAATTGTCTGAATTCTTCCCAACCCATCATGACAACATTCCGGGTCTGGGATACCCCTTCCCACCACATTTGGGCATCCTCCCGCAGCATGTACGTGGCACAAGCCACTCTATCATTGCCTACCACTCCCATATAGTGAAGGATGGAGCTAATCATGCCCATCCACTGTTCAACTCTGAATGAATCAAGGCCTCCATCAAAAACTAAAGGATAATGCTTCTGGAATGTTTCATACATTACTTCCCATCTGTTCCCACCCTCAGGTTGAATCAAAACTAGTACCATTGTCGTCAAAACATACGGAGCAACATTCCCTGGCGGTACCCGCTGTCTCAACAACCTAATCTCTTCCTCTTGCTTTTGATCTAGCTTGCATGCCAGCAAACATCCGTTGTCAATTCGAGGGGGGAAGATGGAGGGTTCTGGCCCTGACTATCATTTGCATTCCTAATATTAACAATGCTTGATCCAACTGACTGCCTTGGGTACATAACTTCTGAATCTGTCTGCAGTTAATGACTTAACCTATTAGGCATGATAACCATATCCAGAACTATCCCACATGCAGAACCAAACAACACAATAACCACATACAGTATGCATAACAAAACAAAGTCTATAATTAATAGGCCTTACACCTACAAGATATATTTACATATGTCATGCTCTCTATTCTAGCATGCAGATAGGGCACATATGTTCAATTGAGAAGTTATGCAAATTATCACGTTATTAGATAGAAAACCATGGGTCAAGCTTATCTTTAGCTGCGAGTGTACATGCCCAGCCAGTCTTCATGAACCCTTAAACCTAAACCGCTCTGATACCAAGTTGTAACGCCCTGTTTAGCTAAGATTGTTACATTGTGTTTATAAAGGTGCTTAGCTTGCTAAGCAAGTCATTTGGACATAAATGTGTAATGGAATAGTAAACCAAGGTTAGATATTAAAAATTTTGATCAACGAAATAATCATTTTTCATTAAAACTGTTTTAGTTTATACATGGGATCCCCAAAAGTGGTTACAGAGTGATAAAAGACAAATAGAATACACACTAGTTGTAACGCTATGCTAATTAGGGTTTGTTACCACGTGTGTTAAAAATTAGTGCTGGACTCGCTAAACTAGTCATTTGGGCTAAGCATGTGATTACGACACTACGGGTTCATGTATTTAAAATTTGGTCAAGTCATAAACATTTTAATTAAATTAAAAACTTTGTTCTATACACGAGATCCCCAAAATACAAGTTTAGATGTCATTTACAACACCAAGGTTTCAAAATAAGTCGACCTAGGCGGCAAAACTGGGTTCAACCCTAGCTTCCTTGAGTTTCTCAGCCATGGCGATCAAGCGGACTGCATATGTACACGTCACTGCTATCGCTCTCGAACTTATGGCTGGCCAAGTTTCTCTTTACTTTTACCTGCCCCACAAAGCACTCGTGAGCCAAAAGACTAAGCAACAAAACATATTCAACAATTCACGGAGTAATACATAAGACTTAGCAATAATAACTGAAACTAGCATAAAAATTATACAGATTAGCAACCATAGAGTTGCACAAGTGCGTGTGTCACTCCCTTTCAATTTTTTTGGCATCCGAGCCAGTCAGGTGCTTGACGCACCCCCAAGGTGGCCCAGCAATAGTGGCCTGCACTCCACGTGCGTAATGCTAGTCTCAGCTCATAAGCCCAGTCTTACAGGTCCTTGACTTATGAATCGAGCCTCACAGACCCCCGACTTGTAAGTTGAAGCTTAAAGATCCTCGACTTATAAGCTGAGCTTCCGAGATTCTCGACTTATACGTCGAGTCCCTTAAATCAGATATGCCCTCGACTATTAAGTCGATCTTTAAATTGATACAACAACAAATCCCTGATTTATAAACCGAGCCCCCTAGTAAAAATAGAAAATCATATAATCCATTTATCATATATATACAGATACAATGCATTATAACACATTTAAACAGACATACATAGGCATAATCATAATCATGCACATTTTCAGGCCCAACGCCGATATCAAGATTATATTCAGCATTCGTCCTGAACTCCAATCATGTATATCATAATCTGGGTGCAGTTTTCTTACCTTCTGTACAAATGCAAGCTAACAATGAACAACTCTGGAGTACGATCCTTGATCTAAGCCCCTAGCATTGACCTAGCCACAACGATGATAAAGAATCCCGTTAACAATGATTGAATATTGTTTCTGGACCAAGTCCTAGCCTCCGGGACATCGAATTCCACTAAACACAGTAGTAGGATCGATCCCGAGCCCTTAAGGTTGAGTTCCCGCACTCAAAACCCATTCTGGGTCCAAAAACCCCTTAAGCGCTGCGGCCCCAAGCCCTTGTGCCGTGACCCGCCCCAAATCAGAGGCTCAGCTTCCCCATTTATTTAAATACGCGTCGCGGCCCTGCCCAGGAAGCACCTCGCAACAAAGCATTTCTTGGCTCCATTGGTTCAAGAGGGTCGCGACCCGACCCCTTCGAACCTAGAATTTCTGGGTTTTTCCTTTAGCCAAACCAAATAAAAATCAACCCAATTATACTTAAAACTTCAATTCAATCTTCATAACCAATTTAACACTTTTCCAGCAACAAAACCTAGCTATACTTGATTGAAAACCCATAAAAATCCAAGATTCAATCTTCAAACCTACCTCACATGCACACTCTAAACTTTCTACAGAAACAACAGAATTAACATGGAAATACTAAGTTTAAAACCTTACCTCTGAGATGTGTTTAACCCTGAATCGAATCCCCAGCTCAGACAGTCTAATCCTTCACTTTTCTAAGCTTGGTTCCTCCAATTCCTCAAAGTTCTCAAACTACCAAGAAGAGGGAAAGAGAGCTACGGGAGAGAGAAAGTTGTTTTTTTTTTCCTTCTTTCTTTCTGAATGCTTCTATGGTTCCAGCTGCCTAAACCAAGCATATCCTCATTTTTCCAAAATGTCCAAAATACACTCATAACTAACTTAAATCCTCTAGTGACCTCAAGGGCAATTCCATCAATTGCCACTTCCCGTGAATCCCTGAGTGTTCCTCTAAATCCCCAACTATCTCAAAATAATAATCATTTAATCTCCCATTACCCGATAAATCCCGACAATGTACTAAATTACCAAAATACCCATGTGCTCACCCTAAGCAGGGCATTTTATCCTGTTGTGACTTTTTCGCTATCTTGCTCACCAGGATCACCTCGCGTCGAGTAACCCAAATATATCCACATAATAATGTGGTCTCAATCACACACACATATTTATAATTATACCCTAAATGGGTTAATTTACTAAAATGCCCGTCTTATAAGAAACAGGCCCACACACACATTTAATTTTTCTAAACAGGAAAGCATAATTATATTATAATATATTTCATTTAATGACATGCTCATACTATATTAACACATTAAAACCATTATTGCCTCCATGCCCCCTAATCCAGGCACTTAGTCATATTAGGGAATTTGGGATGTTACAACTATCCCCTCCTTACAGGAATTTCGTCCTCGAAATTTTACGTAAACAACTCAGGATACTAGTCTTGCATGGTTGATTCCAACTCCAAGGTCTGCTTCCTCGACCATGTTGTTCCTCCATAACACCTTAACTACTATCTGGATTGGCTGCTCCTCAAAGGATAAGTCTGTCTGCAGCTTCAGATCTTCATAGCTCAGATCATGAGTCTCATCAGATACATACTTCTGCACCATCGAAATATGGAACACATTGTGCACGATCGACAATGCCAGAGGTAATGCAAACCTATAAGCCACCTGAACGATCCTTTCTAGGATCTCAAAAGGTCCTATGAACCAAGG
Source organism: Humulus lupulus (assembly GCF_963169125.1). Classification (NCBI taxonomy): domain Eukaryota; kingdom Viridiplantae; phylum Streptophyta; class Magnoliopsida; order Rosales; family Cannabaceae; genus Humulus; species Humulus lupulus. The sequence continues at coordinate 88,893,103 of NC_084797.1, read as the reverse complement.
ACTCTAAGGAGAACATAGTCTCCCACCTAGAACTCCACGTTCATGCGCTTCAGATTCGCATAACATCTATGTCTACTTTGTGATGCAAGCATCTGAGCTCTGATCTTTTCAATGGCTTCATTGGTCCTCTGAACTGCCTCAGGACCCAAGTATCTGTGCTCACCCAACTCATCCCATTGAATAGGTGATCTGCACTTCCTACCATACAGCATCTCATAAGGAGCCACTCCTATGGTCGCCTGGTAGCTGTTGTTGTAGGAAAACTCTATCAGGGGTAAATATTTACTCCAGGACCCCTCAAAGTCCAGTACACATGCTCTCAGCATGTTTTCCAGTATCTGGATAGTCCTCTCATACTGACCATCGGTCTGAGGATGATAGGTTGTACTAAACTTCAGCTGCGTACCCATTTCCTTCTGCAAACTTCCCCAAAACTTGGAAGTAAATGTGGGGTCTCAATCCGATATGATCGACCTCGAGGCTCCATGAAGATGTACCATCTCTTTTACATAGAGATTTGCATATTGTTCAACGGTATAAGTCATCTTCATTGGTAGAAAGTGATCCAATTTGTTATATCTGTCTACAATCACCCATACCAAATCATGCTGACCTACCATCTTGGGCAATCCCACCACAAAGTCCATTGTGATGTCTTCCCACTACCCCTCTGGAATGTCCAAGGGCTGTAGTAGTACTGCTAGTCTTTGATGTTCAACTTTGATCTGTTGACACGTCAGACTTTTGGCTACATACTCTATCCTTCATCCCCGGCCACCAATACAAAGTTCTCAGATCCTGGTACATCTTCGTGTTGCTGGGATGCAAGGAATACGGAGTGGTATGAGATTCATCTAGAATCTCCCATCTAATAACTACATCCATTGGAACACAAATCTGACCCTTATATATTAGCAAACCCATATCTAATATTGTATAGTCCCTAGCCACTCCAGCTAGGATGTCCTCTCTAATCTTCACCAACTGTGGCTCTTGTAACTTACCCTCCTTTATGCTTTCTAGAAGAGTAGACTGCAAGGTAATGTTGGATAACTGGCCCACTACTAACTCAATCCCTGCTCCGGTCATATCCTTTGCTAACTTCTTGGATATCTTCCTCGCACTGTACAACTGCCCTGGACCCCTCTGACTTAGGGCATCTGCCCCCACATTGGCTTCCCTGGATGATAAAGGATATCACAATCATAATCCTTCATTAGTTCCAACCAACGCCTCTGCCTCATATTCAAATCCTTCTGAGTAAAGAAGTACTTGAGGCTCTTGTGGTTTGTATATATCTCACACTTCTCTCCATAAAGATAATGCCTCCATACCATTAATGCAAAGACTACTGCTACCAACTCCAGATCATGGGTAGGATATCTCTGCTCATATTCTTTCAACAGGCATGAAACATAAGCAATCACCTTCTCAACCTGCATAAGGACACAACCTAACCCTTGTCTCAAAGCATCACAATAAACAGGAACTTCTTTTAATCTGTCGAAAGACTCAGGACTGGGGTGGAAATCAGACAGCGCTTTAACTCCTGAAAGTTGTTCTCGCATTTTTCTGACCATGTATACTTCTGATTCTTATGTGTCAGTTCTGCCAGTGGGGTAGCTATCCTTGAGAATCCTTCCACAAACTTCCTATAATAGCCTACCAATCCAAGGAAGCTTCTAATTTCAGAGGTATTCCTCGGCCTTGGCCAATTCCTGACATCCTGAATCTTTGCTGGGTCTACCTTAATCCCATCCCTACTAACAATATGACCCAAGACAGTCACCTAAGGTAGCCAGAACTCACACTTGTTGAACTTCGCAAATAACCTATGTTCCCTCAGTCTCTGCAAAACCAATCTGAGGAGCTGATCATTCTCTTCCTCTGACTGTGAATAAACCAAGATATCATCGATGAAGACAATCACAAATCAGTCTAGATAGTCAAGCCAAACGACATAATGAGGAATTCGTAATGCCCATATTTGGTACGGAAAGATGTCTTTGGTATGTCTTCCTCCTTAATCCTCAACTGGTGATAACCAGATCGAATATCTATCTTCGAAAATACCATTTTACCTTGCAGTTGATCAAGCAAGTCATCTATCCTTGGCAGAGGATACTTGTTCTTAATAGTCAACTTATTCAGTTCTCTATAGTCTATACACATCCTTAGAGAACCTTCCTTCTTTTCACAAATAAAATCGGTGCACCCCACGACGAGAAACTGGGTCTGATAAAACCCAGATCCAACAATTCCTACAACTGTACCTTGAGTTCCCTCAACTCTGCTGGGGCCATAATGTAAGGTGCCCTAGACACTAGCTCTGTCCCTGGTGCCAACTCAATAACAAACTCGATCTCCCTATGTGGCGGAAACCCTGGTATCTCCTCAGGAAACACATCCAAAAATTCACAGATAAACCTAGTCTCTTCTGGTCCCACTAGCATGACCTGAGTGGTATCCACCACACTGGCTAGGAATCCTATGCAACCTCCTTGCAGTAGATCTCTAGCCCTCAATGCTGAAATCATAGGTACTCGGGGTCCATGCACAGTGCCAACGATTTCGAAGGGTTCCTCACCCTCAGGTTCAAAGGTTACCATCTTCTTCATACAATCAATGGTCGCCCCATATCTAGTTAACTAGTCCATCCCAAAAATCATATCAAAGTGAGTCATAACTAAATCTATTAAGTCCACTGACAACTCCCTGCCATCCACCATCACTGGCAAGGATCTAACCCATCTCCTAGAAACCACTAACTTCCCAGTGGTAGTAATGTCCCAAACCCCATAGCATAAAAATCACAGAGCTTGCACAGTCTATCAATAATCCTACTAGAAACATAAGATTGTGTAGCACCAGAATCAATCAGCACAGTGTAAGATATGGCCGCACTAGAAAGCTGAGTTGTGACCATTGAGGGCCTAGCCTCAGTCTCAGCTTTAACCTATGTCAATGCAAATACCCGAGCTGGAGTCGAGTTGTCTGTCTTCTTAGGTTCCTCTTTCTTCATTCTTGGGCAGTCCTTCTTGAAATGCCCCACAATCCCACATAAAAAGTAGGCCTTCGCCTGACACTCTCCCAGATGACGTCTTCTACATCTGGTACATTCCGGATATGTCTTCCAGTTCACATTGCCACCTTGGCTACCAATCTTTACACCCTGTGACCTCCTATCAGGTCTGGAAGCCAAAATAGTATCTGGGGTCTTCCTTTTTTGGTCACTAGGGCCTTCACCCCTACCTGATCCTGTAAAGGGAGGTCTCATCCTCCTCATATTCCTTCTAGCTGCATTCATGCGCCAGATCTTATTCTCAGCACCCTCTGTAGTAAGGGCTCTCTCTACCACCTGAGCATATGTTGTCACTCCAGCTACTATAGTAATTCTGACATCTCGGGCTATCTTAGGTTGTAGCCCCTGAAGGAATCCTTCCTTCCTTGTCTCATCAGTGGGCACCAAGTTTGCAGCGAACTTTGCTAATCTGTCAAATTTCAGAGCATATTCGATCACCGACATATTCCCTTGTAACAGTCTACTAAACTCCTCGACCTTTGTAGCTTTAATGGCATTATTATAATACTTCTCATTGAAGAGAGTTCTAAACTCTTCCCAGTTCATTGTGGCTACATCCCTAGTCTGGGACACCACCTCCCACCAGATTCGGGCATCCTCCCGAAACATATATGTGGCACAGGCCACTCTCTCATTGCCCATCACCCTCATAAAATCCAGGATGGATGCAATCATAGCCATCCACTGTTCTGCCTTAAGTGGATCTGCACTACCCTAAAAAATCGGAGGGTGTTGTTTCCTGAACCGTTCATACACTAACTCCCAACGGTTCTCTAATTCTGTCTGCTACTATATGGCCGGTACTGGAATAGCAGATGGGACCCCTAATTCAGCGTTCCCAGCTGGAACCTGTTGTTGCCTCAACTGACGTATCTCTTCATCCTATCTTTGCAGCCTAGCTTGCATATCTTCAAGCATCTGTTGCCAGTTATCAGGGATTGGTGGAGGGTTCTGACCCTGGTCATTACTTTTGACCTAATTCTCAGCATCGGCTGGCTCATTAGATTGCCCTGGAAGCATACTTCAATGTCTATCTGCAATCAATGACTCGACTTATCAGGCAGTAATAAAAATATCTCATACCAACCGATGGTTCAACACCGATCGAATACACATCCACATGCATTGACAATGCTAATAAGCATCCTAGTAATTCACACATAACAATCATGCTAATAAGCAGAGGAATTCATGATCATATTTGAACAAGATGCTGATAAGCACATTCTTGGCATGCATACACATAACGTAATGCTATTAAACATTTCCAATACTCAAGAGCAAGAAGAATGCTAATAAGAATTTTCCAGCATGCATAAACATTTAATGATGCTAATAAGCATTTTCTTTCAACATGTAACGGTGCTAATAAGCATTCCATGTCATACAAGCTCATACAGCAGCGCTAATAAGCGTTTCTGACATTCAACAACAATACTGATGCTTATAAGTAATCCTACAACATTTACAAGTGTCTATCATGATAATAAGCACATCCTCAACCTACATACAGTAGTCAAGGGCCAGGCCATATCAAAATAACTCATGCTTTTTATTTAAGCTAGCAGATAAAGCATATATAATTTATTTAAGCCAGTACACACATAATTATATCAATAGTTACCCAACCTTGAGTCGAGCTTGTCTCTAGCAGTGAGTGTACATGCCCAGTCCAACATCAGGAACCCTTAAACCTTGGCAGCTTTGATACCAAGTTGTAATGCCCTACTAATTTGTGCTAGACTTGCTAAACAAGTTCAGGTATTTAAAATTTGGTCAAGACATAAACATTTTCATTAAACCAAAAACTTTGTTCTATACATGGGATCCCCGAAATACGAGTTTAGAAGTCGGTTACAACACCAACGTTACAACATAAGCTGACCTAGGTGGCAAAACCGGGTTCAACCCTAGTTTCCTTGAGTTTCTCGGTCGTGGCGGTCGAGAAGATTGCATATGTACACGTCACTGCTATCACTCTCAAACTCATGGCATGGAAAGTTTCTCTTTACCTTTACCTGCACCACAAAGCACTTGTGAGCCAAAAGACTCAACAAGAAAACATATTCAATAATTCACGGAGTAATACATCAGACTTAGCAGTAATAACTGAAACTAGCATAAACATTATACAGATCAACAACCATAGAGTTGCACAAGTGCATGTTGCACTCCCTTTCAATTTATTTGGCATCCAAGCCAGTCAAGTGATTGGCGCACCCCCAAGATGGCCCAGCCATAGTGGCCTGCACTCCACGTGCATAATACAGATCAACAACCATCATGGCACAAAATCCAGAGAAAAATGCAAGCAGTGATATTCCACCACTTGAAGTTCCGAATCTACAAATGCAAGCACTAATTGGGGAGATGCGAAGGATGATGAGGGCGGAGTGTGAGCAGATACATGAGAGGTTGGATAGGGTAGAAGTGGGAACGCAATGGAGGGCACGGAGGAATAGGGTGCAACAACGGGATGTTGAGGGTGAAAGAGAGTTTGATGGGGGCGATTTAGAGGAAGAATATGATAGGATGTCGGCGGGTAACCATAGGAGGTATGGTGGGGATAGAGAAGATAGGAACCAGGTAGATAATTATTTGGGGAATATCAAAATGAGAATACCAGCATTTCAGGGGAAGAGCGATCCTGAGGCATACCTTGAGTGGGAAAAGAAGATGGAGTTAGTTTTTGATTGTCACAACTACTCCGACATGAAGAAGGTAAAACTTGCTGCCATTGAGTTTACTGATTATGCTATTGTTTGGTGGGATCAGTTGTGCATCAACAGGAGGCGGAGTGGAGATCGTCCTATTGACACATGGGAGGCCATGAAGAGGGTGATGAGGCGACGGTTTGTACCACCTCATTATTATCGAGATCTCTACCTTAAGTTGCAGGGTCTTCGTCAGGGCTACAGAAGTGTTGATGAGTATTACAAGGAGATGGAGATGGCTATGATTAGAGCCAATGTTGAAGAGGATCGGGAGGCAACCATTGCAAGGTTTTTGAATGGGTTGAACCGAGAGATTGCTAATCCAATTGAGCTACACCATTATGTGGAATTGGAAGATTTGGTGCATATGGCAATCAAAGTTGAGAGGCAGCTCAAGAGGGGTAGTACAAGTTCAAAGCCAAGACCGAGCCCACACCATTCAAGTGCAACACCTTGGAGGTCGAACTATCCAAAGAAAGAAGACCAACCCACTTCATCATCTACACCAAAACCAGCCACCACAGCCACACCACCTCAAGGTAAAACAGCCCCTACTTCGTCCCCTTCTAGTGAGATAAAATGTTTCAAATGTCAGGGGCGAGGACACATAGCTAGCCAATGTCCAAACAAGCGAGTTATGGTAATTCGGGATAATGGAGAGATAGATTCCGAAGAGGAAGATGATCTTGATGACATGCCACCATTGGAGGACGCTTCTATGGGTGATGAGGAGTTTGGGGCAGAATCTGGTGAGATGCTTGCACTAGTCACACGACGAGCCTTAAATTTGCAAGCAAAAGAAGAGGAAGAAGAGGTGCAGTGGGAGAACATCTTTCACACTCGTTGTCATGTGAAAGACAAGTTATGCAGTGTTATTATTGATGGTGGTAGTTGCACTAACGTTGCTAGTTCTTCCATGGTTGCCAAGCTGGGGCTTACAACGCTTAGGCATCCTTGTCCATACAAGTTGCAATGGTTGAATGATAGTGGGGAAGTGAGGGTTACAAAACAGGTACTGGTATCATTTCGAATTGGCAAGTATGAGGATGAGGTATTGTGCGATGTGGTTCCCATGCAAGCTGGACACCTCCTTCTAGGAAGGCCTTGGCTATTTGATCGGCGAGTACAGCATGATGGCTTCACCAACAAGTACTCATTCACGTTCCATCAACGAACAATCACTCTTGCTCCATTGACGCCAAAGCAAGTATATGAAGACCAAGTGAGGTTGCAAAAATTGAGTGATAAAAAAAAATTGAGTGAGCAAAAGAATGAGAGTGAGAAAAAAGAGAGACAAAGAGAGAGAAGGGTCGAATCAAGTGAGAGAGAAAAGAAAGAGAAGAGTTCGATCAATGAGGGAAAATTAGAGAGAAAACAAAATAATTTTTATGCAAAAAAAAGTGAGGTGAAGGAGGCTGTTTTAAACACTAACCAACTTGATGCTAACAAGGGTCGTCACAAGCAGGTTTTTGACCCCGGTGATTGGGTATGGGTACACATGAGGAAAGAGCGATTCCCAGCACAAAGACGTTCCAAATTGCTACCTCGAGGAGATGGTCCATTTCAAGTGCTAGAAAGGATCAATGACAATGCCTACAGACTCAATTTACGAGGTGAGTATACTGTTAGTGCTACTTTTAATGTTTCTGATTTGAGTCCTTTTGATGCAGGTGCAGATTTGAGGACAAATCCTTCTCAAGAGGGGGGGAATGATGAGGACACCAAGACTAAAGATCCAAGTCTAGTTCCAGTTGGCCTGGTGACGAGGGCGCGAGCCAAAAGCCTCAGTTTAGGAGCTTGATGAGTCTTATTGTATTTTGTCATCTTATATTTTTATTTAGTCTTTGTTTTTTTTTGTGAAAAGTCAAAAACTTAACTTGTGTGAGTCCAAGAGTCCTTTTTCTTTATTTTTCGGTTTTTATTAGGAAGACAAAAGGCTTGTCTTTAATTTTGGTTTTCATTAGGAAGACAAAAGGTTGTCTTTAATTTTCGGTTTTTAGGAAGACAAAGGGGCTTGTCTTGATGTAATTTTCGGCTATATAATGCCTTGAAAACATTTGGAAAAATCAGATTATGTTGAATGAAATTGTGAGTTTGTTTCTTCTTGAGTTCTTGAAGAAACTTTTGAACTTATCAAGGGTTCCTTGTGGCGTTCAACCTGACTTATCAAACGGATTCCCATCCCCATTTGTGGCGTCTTCCTCATACCAAGGTTCATGCTTGTCTAAGCATTTGGTCGCGGTTCTTCATTCCATTTCGTGTGCTCTTGGTGGTTGTGCCATATTTGGTGTCGGGTTTCATCACAGTGTTGGTGTGGTTCGTATCACGGGTGAAGAGACCTCACCCCCTTGGCCAACTCAGCTCTCTTCACGGCAGACAAGTTGTCTGCCCTTCCCTGAGTAATGGCCTTCTCAGCCTCCAACCGTCTCTTCAAAAAATTATCGGCCCGTCTTACACCCTCCAGGAGGGTAGCGGGGAAACGGGTTGGTTTCTGCGGGAAGTGGAACTTCAGGCCAGGCAGAGGAAGGTTTGTTGGCTGAGAAGAAGGAGACCCCGAAAGGGTGGACTCCCTTTGGGCTGGAGGAGGAGGCAGACGGGGTATTAAGGCCCCGGTCTGTTGTTTTTGCTGCTGCGGTGGCGGAGGTGACTGCCTTTGTTGTTTTTGTTTCTTTTGCTGCTGCGGCAGCGGACGTAATTGCCCTTGTTGCTGCTGCTGGTTTGGATGTTGTTGTTGCTGCCGCTGTGGCGTTGGTGATTGTCTCTGTTGTTCTTGTTGCTGCTGTTGTTGTAGTTGTGGTTGCTGTCGTTGCTGTTGTTGTTGCCTTCGACCAGGAGAAGAGTGTCTAAGGCGTTTCTTCTTAGTGCCCTCAGCATCTTCTCCGGGACGCTTGCTCACCCCAGTTGTCTTCACGGGGAACACAAGCCCTTCCCCGTCGCTGCTGCAACTCGAGACCATCATAGTCTCGGAAGGCCCGTCGGCAGGAGACTTCTCTACCCCCGGAGACGCTTTCGCCTCGCCACTTGTCTTCTTGGGGGTGGCAGCTTTACCTCCCCTACCAGCCTTGGTCTTCCGTCCTTTCCCCGTGGACGGGTCTTGGCTGGTGGCAGCCTTCTTAATGAGCAAAGTAACTCTCCCCAACATCTTGGCTTCTGGATACTCTGCAAGAAACATACAAAGCAAGGTTAACGAACCAACAAGCAATGAGAAAGAAGATAAGCGGAAGACAAGACAATCAACAACATAAAAGCACAAGCAAGCCCGCCAGCAGGGAACAAGAAACAAGAAAAAGAAAAGTTTGAAAGGGACGACCATGCACGAGAAACGTGGATGGCCTTCCCCGAGCAAAACAAAACACCGCTTCCTGCTCCAGGAAGCTCCCGTACTCCTTGAAGTCCGGGAATGACATGCTGAGGGAAGAAGGGTCAACCATGATGACACCTTCTGGCAGACTACCGTCACTCAGACACCCGAGGAGCTCATCTACCCTATCGCAATATCTGTCAAAGGGTATCCTACGCGGATCTAGCCTAAGGAAGCGGGGATCGAACCCCATCTGAGAGGTCCGGGAAACCTCAGACAGGCTAGGGGTGTGGATCAATCGAAAACTAGTCTTACCTCTCCCGGAGGTACTAGCCCCCGGAGACCCTTCGTTAGGGTAAGCCGCGGCGTGGCGAGCCTCGATCTCCTCTTCCTCTGGCTGGGGGTCGGGGAACCTCTCCGCCCAACTAGGAGATAAAGTATTCTCGTCCCGGGCTGCTTGGGTAATCACCTTGGACAGCTCCAGGGCAATCTGCTCCCGGATGTCCGCTGACACCTGACTTTGCCCCCTGCCACTCACTGGCTCAATGTTTTGGAAAGAGGCGAGTAGCCCATACTCCCTCAAATATTCGGAGGTCACAAGTCCCTCCACTTTCAACTCTTCCTCCGAAAGCCCTTCATAGAACTTGGACCTCCTTATCATCTCCGCACAACGAGGTGTCCGCGGAGCGACTTCTGCAAAATTCAAATACAAGCATTAGAGATCCTCCCGAAAGGCAAATCAAACGCAAAGAAACAAAGGTGAAAAGGAGAGGAAGGAGCACTTACCAGGGATTTTGATGTCCAAAGAAAGGGCTGGCACCCTCTTCAGTGGGAAGCCAGTCGTCAGGAACCAGTACTCCCGGAGATCTGGAACCCTCGCGGTATGACAGGTGGGACACATCACGTCCGGGTGCCTTTCCAGCCTGTAAAATCCCACCTTGTCTGAATGACCCCTCATAGGCTGAGACTTCAACCCGTAGAAGTACAGCATCTCCTCCGGGGTAGGAGCTTCCAGTTTCCGGGACTTGCAAAAGATGAACCACCCCGCTAGGAGCTTGTAGCTGGGGGGAATCAACTGGAAGGGGGCAATCCCCGCATTCACACAGAAATTGGCAAAGTAACTTCTTAGGGGCAAGTGCGCCCCACACACTATGTGTGCCCAGCTCCAGGCACCAAAGCCCTCGTGACTCTGGCTAGCCGACTCGCCCAGCACCGACAGACGGTGCCACATCAGACCTGGGATGTTCTTCAGGCCTGCCTCGGAGGAGTACAGCTCCAGCATGCCGTAATTCCTGAACAGGTTCGGTTTCTGGTCCATCTCCCAGATTGAACTGTTGGAAGCCGGCGGGCTAGCCGCGACCACTTTTGCCTTTCCTTTCCCCTTTGCACCAGCGACAAGGGAATCCTTCTCCTGGGCAGAATCAGCCTCCACCATAGCAAGGAGTTGTTCCTTTGAGATGTTCGTCACTGAACAAAAGAAAGAAAGAAGAAAACACTCTAAGCAGTCAGCACCCTTGTCATACCCTAGTGGTATCAAAGGCGTCGGGGAGACCCTCCCCGAAAACTGCTTGGAGAGGCTCCCACCGAGCTTGCCGAGGGGTTGGCACCATGCCACCCGAAGGGCAGCAAGGAACCAGACTCAGACTCCCAGCCTAAGCCCACCAAAAGAAGTGTTTTTCCAGAGAAAGACACCCTAAAGGCATTCATCCTTATGCCCTAAAACAGCAAACCAGAACAACGCAAGCAAAACAAGGAACGACTTTCCAAACGCAAATCGTCAAAGCATGCAAAAGAGACTACTTATCGACTCACATCAATCACATGCCTACCAAAGCCCTATTCACGCATGCACATAGGCGATAATGGCAGAAACCTCAACTCTAACAACTACCAACAACCTAAGGTTTGGGAGGAAAGAGCAAAGTAGAAATACTTACTGGTATTCGGGTAGTTGGAGGTTGAAGGAGTAACCGGATCACTGCACAGCACGATCGCGAGAGGTAAAAGCTGCAAAGACGAACGGCGATTCAAACCCTGAACTTCGGCGAATAAACCCACTGCCAAACCAAAAGAAAAGTTTCTAGATCCCTTACCAAAAGAAGTGGCAAGTTCGAAGGAATGAAAGCTTGGAAGCCTGAGAGTTCGAGGGTTTGGAAATCTGAAAATCCGAAAGATAGAGAATTTGAAAGCGTAAAGAGGAAGAAAGGTCTGTTCCCTCGTTTTTATAGCAGGGAAGAAGTCGTTTCGAATTCCTCAAATGGACGGTCCCGATCTTCCCATTCCGTGTGCATCAGATCCAACGACTGGAGATGAAGCGACGATCCTATTTATGACTCCTCGGATGGGAATAAAGTATTTATTTCCCATCATTATACCACCTCGGGCCCGGATTACCATTAAAAACCGTCAAATCATTACTCAGATGACTGACGCACGCGTACTCAACCAGTCGCCTCACGCACACGTCTTGGTCGCAGAACCATTCCCAGCATGACGCGTGGTCCTTGCCGCACTTGAGTACTTGAGTTCAAACAGAAGAAATTCCCTTTCTTTTTCATACTAACACTCAGGCGGGAAAAAGGAACCCATCCAAGAACACAGAAGGTGGCCCCTCGCCTAATCTAAGAAACCGAAATACCCGGAGGACTGTACAAGCTCCCGGATCTCTCAAAGCTCCGTGACCTTGGGGGGTAAATGTTATCCAGATTTCCGGATAGCGTTTAGATCGATATCCTCGGGGAAGCAGAATTACCAATGTCTCTCACGGTAGGTGACCAGAGCTCGCGGATGGACAGAAAGGCTTCGCCTCTCCCGTTTAGTGTCCGGATTACTCTTTCAAAGCAAACACGACACGGAAACTCGTCAACTCTCTCGGACTCCCGAAGGGGTATCCTTCGGGGAAGCTCCCTCCAGGAGAAGCTCTTCAAGTGGTCTTCGCGAAAACAGTTCCGTGCCTCGCACGGAACAAGACCAAGCGGTCGAGTCATGGAGGAGGCATATTTGGAATGATATCCACCTGACACAGGATCTCACCTGACACGCCCGACAGGTCAAAGCCGCACACATCCCAGCACGCCTAAGGGTACCTTTTCGCCTACTGTTCCGCTGACAACTTGGAAAAGACAACTGACTTTGTGTATTCCCCATACTTTCACGTAAATATACCCACATAGAGTCTTGTAGCCATGCTACTACAGTAATTTTATCCCCTATTTATGGATGGTGTAATTAAGACTCATGGACGTAGAGAAAAACCCTAATCCAAAACCCTAGCTATAAAGACCCCCTCATTTTACAATAAGGGGGACAACCAACAGATCACATAGGAAGAACTCTACAAAAATCTCTCTAGCTTCATCTTCTTCAAGAGAACCCGAGAGAAACACTGTGAGTGTGTGAAGTTCTTGTACACCAGCCATCTTACTGTAATCCTTTCCAAGTATAATAACATCGACTCATGGACTAGGGCTTGTTAACGCCTGAACCACGTAAAAACACTATTTGTTTAGTTACATTTCAGCACTTCTACAGTTCTTATCTCTTTATTATTCTGTTTGTATTCGTTTCCGAAAAACTCGGTAAACAATTTCGGTTCACCTTTAGCACTAATCCCTTTCTCTTCTTCTCTTAATTACCTGTTGGCGAAGAACTGCGTCAACAAGATTATATTCAGCATTCGGGTCGAGCCCCATTCATGTATATCACATCATGGGTGTAGTTTTCTTACCTTCGGTCCAAGTGCAAGCTAACTATGAACAACTCTAGAGTACGATCCCTGATCCGAGTCCCTAGTGTTGACCTAGTCACAACCATGATGAAGAATCCTATCAAACATGAGTGATTAAAGGCTTCCAGACCAAGTCCTAGCCTCCGGGACATCAAATTCCACTAAACATGGTAGTAGGATCAATCCTGAGCCCTTAAGGTTCAGTTCCCTAACTCAAAACCCTCTCAGGGTCCAAAAACCCCTTAAATGATGCAGCCCCATGCCCTTGCGGCGTGGCCCACCCAAAATCAGAGGCTCACCCTCCCCATTTAACTAAACACGCACCACAGCCCTGCCCAAGAGGCGCCGCAGTGTGCCCTCATGACAGAGCCTTCCTTGTCTCCTTTTGTTCAAGAGGGTCGTGGCACCCAAGAACAGGGTTGTGGCCCGACCCCTTCGAACCCAGAATTCTTGTGTTTTTCCTTTAGCCAAACCTAATAAAAATCAACCCAATTATCCTTAAAACATAAATTCAATCTTTATAACCAATTTAACACTTTTCCAGCAAAAAAACTTAGCTAAATACTTGATTGAAAACCCATAAAAATCCAAGATTCAATCTTCAAACCTACCTCACATGCACACTCTAAACTTTCTACAATAACAAAAGAATTAACATGGAAATACTAAGTTTAAAACCTTACCTCTGAGATGTGTTCAACCCTAAATCGAATCCCCAGCTCAGACAGTCCAATCCATCACTTTTCTAACCTTTGTTCCTCATATTCCTCAAACTTTTCAGACTACCAAGAAGAGGGAAAGAGAGCCACGGAGAGAGAAAGTTGTTTTGCTTTTCCTTCTTTCTTTCTGAATGCTTATGTGGTTCCAGCTGCCTAAACCAAGCATATCCCCATTTTTCCAAAATGTCCAAAATACCCTCATAACTAACTTAAATCGTCTAGTGACCTCAAGGGCAATTCCGTCAATTTCCACTTCATGTGAATCCCCGAGTGTTTCTCTAAATCCCCAACTATCGCAAAATAATAATCATTTAATCTCCCATTACCCGATATATCTCAACAATGTACTAAATTACCTAAATACCCCTGTGCTCACCTTGAGTTGGGTATTTTACCTCGTTGTGACTTTTTTGCTAACTTGCTCACCAGGATCGCCTCGTGTCATGGGCCGACTATTTGGGTACTCCAACTAAACGGAACGTGCGGCGCTTGCAGACTCTTCAAGCTGGCAAGTCAGCCTACAACACACTCCTACAGACAAACAAACTCAGCGGTTAGCAACATACACATCTCGGACATGCAACGAGCAATAGCGATTATGAGCAAGCACAAAGCAAGTCATTCCTAGGAACGTCCACACAACACAAAGCACACAACAAGACAAGTGGCACACAATGGCCCAACGAAGCTAACAACAAGTAACACATAAGCAACAAGGAAGCACACAGGGGCAAGTATGGATAAATTTTATTTCATTAATATATAGCCTTGATAGGGCAAGGGAGTACACAACTTTGGCCCCTATCTGCTGATGGCCATGGTGCTTCCCTAAGTCACCAGGTCACCTCACCCTAAGGAGCCTTCTAGGGAAATAAAGTCTTCCCAGGAACATATATGATTTTTGTTTGGGAGACATATGAAATATTACAAAACTGCCACTACCCTATCCCATGAGGTTGCTTGGTGCAAGACTTGACTAATGATCAAGCACCAAGGCATGCTCATTCACAAAATGGCCCCATGTGGGTGTGCCAAAGAGGCAGCACGCCACACCTCATGTCGAGTAACCCAAATTTATCCACATAATAATGTGGTCTCAATCACACACACAAACATATTTACAATTATACCCTCAATGAATCAATTTACTAAAATGACCTTCTTATAAAAACGAGCCCACACACACATTTAATATTTCTAAACAGACAAGAATAATTATATTGTAATATAATTCATATAATGACATGCTCATACTATATTAACCCATAATTAAAACCATTATTGCGACTGGGCCCCCTAATCCAGGCACTAAGCCATATTAGGGAATTTGGGATGTTACACTAGCTGTCATAGGCGAAAAACAGAGTTCAAACCTAGTTCCTTCCAAGAAATCTTGGCTGTGGTGGTCGAGTGGGTTGCATATGTACACACAACCCTTGAAGCTCTCCAACTCATGACTGGTCCAGCTTACCCTTGCCCTTACCTACACCACAAAGCACCTGTGAGCCGAGGCACCTCAAGAAAACTTAAATCACTGATTTAATAGGTAACAAAATATAAACAACAAGCTTAGCAGCATCAGTCTACTCAAACAAACACATAATCCAATTTAATAGTCAATGAGTTAGACAAGCACAAACGTCACTTCTGATTATTTAGGTGACGTTCGGGCCTGGCTTTCTTCAGCCAAGCATTCACATCTTATTTCCGAACCCAACACTCTTAGGCCAAGCCATCCGTACGCATGTTGCTAACCCTGGCGCCCTTAGGTCATCGGGCTTTCAGATTAGATATAATCAAACATATAGATTGCATAGCAGACAATCAGATGCAACAAATACAAGAATGAATAGTCACATAATCACATTTATTATGATAGTCATATTCATTAACTGGGGTTCGAGCCCCATTTACAATGATGGTGCAGTTTTCTTACCTCGAGTTCCATGCGATAGAAGATACGACCTCAAGTACGATCCTGATCCCGAGCCTTGCAGTAATCTAGTCACAACATAAACACACTCTTATTAGGGATTAATTCCAAATCACGAGGCTCACCCCAGACCTTATACTTAAGATTACTTTTTTCCTATTGTCGAGATGTTAGAAACGTCCCCCGAGCCCCGAAGTGGGCCACCAAATGGTTTCCCAAACTCCTGGAGCCCTAATTCTAAAAATAGTAAAACAACCTTTCGGGGCACTTGATGTTATCGCGCCTGCAGAAAGTTTGGGCTTTCTGGGGTACTGGTGCAGTCGCACCCTAGCCAAACGTAGTTGCACCAGTAACTCTGAAACCCAAAATTAAAACCAATTCCTATGGTTTTGGGACCCTAGCGCAGTCGAGCTAGGTCACTTGAAACCAAAAAATATCCAGAAGACAATATGTTCTTCCCCAAAAACAAAAAATAGCGATTCCCCTGCAAAACCAGGCCTGAAACATGACCTAAACATGTATTTCCAGCAGGATACAAGCAGCAAAACCCATCATACAACATAAGCAATCAACAACTAACCACAAAATTCCACAGAAATGGTCCAAAACTCATCTAAATTACACTTAGCTATAGTTGAGTCTCAACTCAACTTAAACTCCCTAAAATCCCAATATCCAATAGAAATTTGATCCACCAGCAGCAATTCCAATCCTTAGAACTATTCTAAACTCATTTATATTTCAAATCTAGCTTCCAAAACCACCCAAAACCAATAATAAATTCGAAATTACTATAAACTCTCACACTTCCTACAAGGAACACCCAAGAGAAGGAAAAAGGAATTTACCTCTGAATTCTTAAATCCTACCTTGATTTTGGAGTCTCCAACACCTTCTAATCTTCTTGCTTGCCACTAAATTCCTCCAAGCTTCCTCAAATTCTCCAAACTTAGCTTTTAGTTTCCCTTGGCTTCAAAACCTTGAAGAAGGAAACCATTCAATGAAAGGAACCAAAATTAACGTGATTGTGTTGTATGATTTAGCTTAATTCAATTTGATCTATTTTTCTTGTGAAAGACCATTTTACCCCTTGCCCCACTAAACCTCAAAGCTTTATCCCAAGGGAAAAATTTTCATTTTGTCACCAATCCCGCTAAACATCAATTACACTCCTAATTTCCCAATTAGATTACTAACCCTCCAGATATGAATATTTCCTCCAACAGAGCTCCACTAATTCCCAACCTATGCAAAATTATAAAAATACCCTTAGCTTACTCTGAGCTGGGTATAAGTCTCCGTTGTGACTTTTTTGCCAAATCGCTCTAAAGGATCGACCTAAGCTAGTTATCGCAAATATATCAACGTAATAATGTGGCCTCAATCACATAACACATATATTTACAATTATACCCTTAATGGGTCAAAATTACTGTAATGCCCTTTATGACAAAAACGGGAGCACAATCACATTTAATACACCTAAGCATGCCTAAATAGTTATATCTTAATATAACTCATATATTTCACATAATCGCACATGTATAATCAAAATTAACATATAAAAATCAGATTATGCCCTCCTGGCACAGTAATGAAGGCACTAAGCCTTATTAGAACATTTGGGACGTTACAGTTAAACTCATAAAGTAAGAAATGTTTGTGATTTTTGTCTATCGGGACACATGGACTTTTGTTACTTTGATCGGATGGATTGGTAGTTAATAAAAGTGTAGGAAGTTTTAATAATTGAGATTTTTCTCTATTTAACTAAGTGAATATTTGTAACTCTCGCCTACCGGGACACATGGGTTCATGGCTAGTTAAAGTACCTAAAAAATAGAAGATAAGTGTTTTAATACTTTTCTTATCTGAAAATATTTTGTATGTTATGGTATTTCTAAAAATTTGACGACTAAATGTTTATCAAGCAATGCGTTAATTTCTACTTATCTGATAATTGTAACTCTAGGCTTCCCACCCCATACTCTCTCTAATCTCTAAAAGGTTACTCTAGGTGACAACCTCACAAAAAATTTGTCCAATATCAACATGGTGTTAATTATGGACAACATCGAGTTTGTGATAATCAAAGATAATCCTATTTGTCCCATCCAATGATCACCAAATCCTTCAAAGAGAATTGTTGATGATGGTTCGAGCAAAGGAAAGAAGGCTAATACTACTAAACAAGCTCAAGGAAAATATGCCTTAAGCTTCTTCTTCGAAGAAAAAATGAGGAAGAAATTCAAACAAAAAGAAAAATGGCAAGACACTAAATGTTGCAAAGCATCTTGGTGCAAGGCCTTATTATAAGTACACAAAAAGGGGAGTGTTTCCACTACAAGGAGACTGGGAATTGGCACAAGATTGCCCGGTACTTAAGGCATGTGGACCCCTAGATAATCATATTTATCTTGGATGCATGTGATTTTAGAGAATGATTCTTTTGTTTTAGATCATTGAATCAGGATTTACTAAACATGCATGTGCTTTTTTTATAACTTTTTAGTAATGGGAAAGTCGTGAAGGATGAAAAACTATAGCTTGAATTCTGAAAAGGGTTGTTCGTATCAGACAAGGCAAAAGGATAAGCTTGAATGAAGTTTGGAAAATAATATGTTGTATTAAGACTATTTATTTTATTCTGATTTTTAATGGAAATTTTAATTTCAGTTTTCCTTATTACATCAACAACAGTTTGTAGTTACTTTCACAAGTAATAAAATCCTATTTCATTAAATGAATGTGAATTGTGGAGTGGATGATGGAAAACAGGCTATACCTATGGCAACCAAACGAACCATATGTACTAAATAATAATTTTTCTAACATAGTTAGACCTAGCACAATTAAACAACAAAAAGTCAATAACGTTAAAAATGACATACCTTTGGCATCTTTCATTTAGGTCATATTTGCTATTATAGGATTTAAAGAATAACAAAGGCTAGGCCTTTGAGGAAACTCACCTAGGGTGACCTACATGTTTGTGAATCAAGTCTCTAGGGGAAAATGACAAAGCTTCCATTCTCTGTTATAGGAGAACAGGCAAAAGAACCATTAGGGCTAGTATATTCAAGACTCTTTCTCTCTCTCTCTCTCTCTCTCTCTCTATCTCTTTACCATGTTTACTCTCTCTCCCTCTCATGGTGGAAGTTTTTGAAGATTGAAAGGAAAGGGCACTAAATCTTTGAGTTTTGGAGCAAGGAATGTTGAGGAAATTGAAGCTTAGTGGGGCTGGGAGCTTCTATGATTAAGGGAGCAGCTAGGATCGATCTAAACAAAGGTAATTTGAAGTTTTGTGTTTTGCATTTTAAAGCTTTTAAGTTTTTTAATGTTTTTTCTGAATTCTTAGTTTCTCTAAGATTTTTGGTTGAGATTTTATGTGTTGTGCTGCTCTGAGTGTAATATTGAGGTATTGGGATTCAATTTTGGCTTTGGTTCACGTTTGGGATGGATTTTTATAAGGTTGGCTCAGGGAAAGCGCAGGGAAAACATTGGAAAATCTGGGCGGCACTGCCCGCATGAACTCAGAAGCCTAAGGGGTTTTGTAAACCACCTTAGCATCACGGTGCTGGGTGAGTTGCACCACATCGCTTATCAAGGAAAATGAGGGCTTAGGCCATCTAATTTGCAAAGGGTTGCGGCACTTGCTAGGGGCGTCGCGGTTCAAATCGAGAAAGTTGACTAATTAAGGATTTTAAGGTTAGGAACTCAAACCCAAAGGCTCGGGAAGGATTCTACCACCCAGATTTGTAGAATTCTAGATCCCAAAGGCTAGAAATATAAGTTGGCACTCATGAATATTGTAAGTGATTGATGACTATCCATTATTGCTTGTGACTAGGTTTCACCACTAGGGTTCAGGGATAGGGGATCGTGCTCAGGATTGCCATACCCTGTCTGCTCGGGACTCAAGGTAAGAAAATTGTTTGCACCCGTAGAGCAGGGCATGGCCCAATTATCTGTGCTTGTATTGTGCTCAGTGTTATGTGTAAATTTTTGTAACTATCATGTCATTTATATGTTTATGATTGAGTGGCAAGGGTCGGGAGCAGCAAGGGTCGGGATCGGCAAGGGCTGGAATCAGGAATAAACATGTTGAATGCTGGCTTCCATGGCATGACCATTGTAACGCCCTACTACCTTAGAGTCGTTACTTAGTGAGTTTAAAATAGAAATCGTGCTTTTGACTGACTCTAAGTGGTTTCTAAAATCAAAAGTGTGGATAAATCAAAATTTAAGGCTGTACTCTTTTAAAGTGTTTAACTTCATTGAAAACGTTAAGTATAGAACATCTGGGATCCCAAAATAAGGTTTACAAAATATTTACAACTCAAAAATAGATTTACACTAGGTTAACTATCAAAAGAATGGATTAATACAGCCATTTACAAAATGCCCCCAACCAAAGCAGTCGGGCAGGCCGAACATGTACGCGCCGCCCCCACGCTCTCCATACTCATGGCCGGTTAACTGACTCCTTGCTTTTACCTGCCACATGGAGCACCCGTGAGCCGAAGCCCAGCAAGAAAACCCAAATAGTACATAACATATGCAAATCATACAGCTGGCATAATTCACTGATAAATAAGAAAACCATCATAATAAACAAGTACGGCCATGCCGCCCCAGAGGCCTTACCAAAGCCTGGGGTTCGGTTCTCACTGCGAGGATAACTCATGTATCCCTTGGGTCCCACCCTGACTATAAGCATCCCATGTGCTGAGTGTTACTTTCGGCCCCACGGCCGTACCCGGCCTACGCCGCACTCGGCCCTTGCCGTTCATTTCATTATAATCACACATATAGTACATTCAAAATAATCATTCGCACACAGCATGATTCATTTAAGGTTAAAAATTTTCACATAATACAATCTAGGGCCATGCCCTGAAATCACACAGTGGGGCCATGCCCTATTCTCGGGTGTTACGGTTTTCTTACCTTTAGATTCAGTAGCCTTGATCAACCTGACTCCGTGGGCACGATCTTACCCGAGCCCTAGCGCTTACCTAAGCAAAATCCACAAGTCAAAATCATCACCAATCTCAAGTCCAAAACCTAGCCTCGGGACTAATCCCGAGCCCCCGGGAAGTCCTAGATCCCCAAAACAAAGTGGCGGAATCAAGCCCCGAACCCTAGGTCAAAATCCCTTCACAAAAGCCCAAAAATCCCCTCTGTGAACAGTGCAGCGCTACAGCGCTCAAAAGAGGGCGTTGTAGCGCTACAAGCAGAACCACCCCACCAGAACAGGGGCTAGCTACAGCGCCCCCTGACTAGCGTTGTAGCGCTAGTTGCAGCCAGACCAAACCCAAAATCGCATTTTGCGATTTTCTTCTCCCATTTCAACACCAATCTTTCCCAAACCTTTTCGAAACCCAAAAACACACACAACCACACCTCACACTCATCCCAAGCACCCCATGAACTCAATCCCAAGCTCAAGCAACCCACAACTCAAAACCTAACACAATGAACCCAAAAACCAGAAAATCACTCAAACAACAAGGATAGGGTCTTAGAAATCATACCGTGGGTGGAATTTCGACCTTGAATCGAACCCTAGACCTCCTTGGCTTACACCTTCACAACCTTGACCTGTTTTCCCCCAAAAACCCCATCCATTTAGCTCAAAACACAACTCAAAACCAGTCAAGCCCTAAAACAGAAAATCCCCAAGAACTTACCTCAAATTCAAATGTGATCTTGCTAACCCCTTGCCAATCCTCAAGCCTAGCTTAGGATCCTTGATGCTCAGCCTACCCTAGCTCTCCACTGAGCTTGACTCCAAGAAAAAATGAAGGAATTAGGTTGGGAGAGCCACAAACCGTTCTTCGATAAAACCCTTCAGCTTTCCCTCTCTTTTCTTTTCTCTTTTTTCTTTCTTTCTTTTCAGCCTATAACTTTTCTCTACTAAATACACTAAGTATAAAGCCCTTCTTTAATTTATCTCTTACAAGCCTAATGACCAAAATGCCCTCCCTTACTAATTCTAAACCTTTATGTCCATAAAGGGGCATTTTAGTCATATTACCCAAATTCCCACTAATTCCTCAAGTGTTCCTAATAATTCCCGCTCGCTACCCAATACCTGATTAATCATCAAATATATTCCCAAATTCTCAATTAAACTCCCCAGGCTTAACCCAAGCCGGGTACAGGTTCCCGCTTTGACTTTCTGCTAACCCGCTCATTCTAGGATCGTCTCGAGTCATAGATCACAGGTATCAACATAGTCATGCCCAACATGGCCAAATTACAAATATGCTCAATCAGGTCTACATGCATACTAATTCACATAGTCATGCATCACAATTAATCAAATAGTCATATAACGTGCATTAAATCATAATCATGCATTAAATTCATAAAAGTCACACACAGAATCCCATTATGCCCTCCAGGCACACTACTCCAGGCCCTTAAGCCTTAATAGTGAATTTGGGGTCGTTACAAGCATCTAAGGGTGTTGTACTCTCCCGCTCGATTAGGGTTGTGACCTTGGTGCCTGATAACGAACCCTGACCGGCTAAGGTCACTGTTGTAAATTTTAATGGAAACTTATGGATTGTTTGTTGTGTCTGATTAGTTATGCATTTATTGAAATGAATTATTATATGCTATTGTAAAGTTTTCTTGGTGGGCCTCGGCGCACGGGTGCTCCATGGTGGAAGTAAGGGCATGGAAAAGGTTGATCAACCATGAGTTGGAGGGCATGGAGTAGGACGTACATGTTTGGACTACCTTGCCACCACAATTGAAGTACTTTTGAGGAGCACAGTAAAATGTCTGATTTTGTGGCCTAGGTCGACTATATAGTAACTTTTGAAATGTAAATATGTCTTAAACAACATTTTGGGATCCCAATGTAACACTTTTACAATCTTAATGAAAGTTTAAATCTTTTATATGAAGGTTTTATTAAATGATTCATTATTTTAACTTAATTACAATTTTGGGTCAAAAACCTTGATTAACGAGTCAAATACACATTTTAAAACCACATGGTAACAACTCTAGGGTAGTACAGTGTTACAACTTCGTATTAGAGCGTGCCAAGGTTTATGGTTTCTGGAGATTGACTAAACATGTATGTTCGTTGCTAGATACAAGCCCCACTCAGGGTTGGTCAGTCTTAAGTGAAATATTTGTCTAATTGTTTGTCTGAATTTCCCTATTTTCTTGTGATATAAAGAGCATGATGGATGTATAATGATAGGGCATGGCCCCTCGAATATTATATTATTATGCTACGTGTATATTGTATTGGTTGCCCAGAGAGTTAGGATTGCTCATGTACATAAGATTTCTACCTACGCTTAGACGGTAGGGAGGGTCCCCACTATAAAGGATGTAGGAGATGAAATATGGGGAAAGAGTGTTGTAGAGCAGGGAGCTCAGGCAATGGTACCCCATTTGTGGGATTGGGTAGGAGTGGAGGTCGTAGTAACTAGAAAAGAAAAATCCCTAACAGTTCTATGATCCCTGGTCTTAATAGGAGGGTTATAGTATATAGGGTGGTCGCCAAGGCAGCAAGGAGGTTTGGAAACTTTATCCAGTGTGTGCCAGGTGCAGGAGACGCCATCTGGGAGAATACCGAGTGAAGGAATGTTTTCTATGTGGAATGGTTGGGCAAATCAAGAAGGATTTTCCGATAACTCAAATCAAGAAGGTAGAACCAAGGAGTGCAGATAACTCAAATCAGGTTCGAGAGTCCACCTGGATGCACTTAGAACCCGAGGCTAGTCCCTCTGAGGTGACTACTTGGCATTAAAGTTCTCGTTCTTTTATATTGTGTATATTAAGTCTGGTGCTACTTGTCTCTTAGTAAAGACATTTACCATATGACTATTATGCTATGGGGCTTGAGATTTTAGTGTCTGCCTTGGGAAAAATTGGTAATTTCCAAGAGACGGTCAGAGTATTATTGGTAGAAAGTTAGCAGTAATAATTAATTGAGCTGATTATATGAGAATTATGTGGTGAAAGGTACCACCAAGACTATATCAGTTCAATCAGAGGGAAAAATGGATCGGCTAGTGAGATTTCAGATGGGCTTACGAAGATTCGTTGGGATCGTTGTTGAGTCAAGAAATTGAGTGTGCTACAGGATTAAGGCATGGATAAACCAGTGTCAGAGACATCATGGAGAATGACACTAGCTGAGCAGAAAGAATTAAAGGATTAGTCGAAGAATTTATTTCACTTAAGGGATTGATCAGACACAACATTTCACCATTGGATATGTCAACACCATTTGCTAAGAATGAGGCCAAGTCTATGAGAATGTATACTGCATATGGATAGCCAAGTAAAGTAGTTATTAAGAAAAGATACCCATTGCCATGAATGAAGGATTCATTTACCCATTTGCAAGGTAGGATAGTGATCTATGGAATTGACCCTCCATCTGGTTATTACAAGATGAGGATCAAGGAAAGAGACATTTCATGAATTACCATTCACACCAAGTATGATGTGATAGTTTTCAGTGAAGGCTCTTGAACTGACCAAGATTCAACGACCCATGTAAATTCAACAAGCATTGAGTATAGGAATTATGTGGACAAGTCGCATTTGGATCAATTGAGAATGTTTTGGACTACTTCCTATTAAGAACATAATACGAGTTATATTTGTATTGATACTACTAAGGTGGAGGAAGCAGAGAGTTAAAGGTAAGGTTCCAGGAGGGATAAGTTTCAATTTCTTTAGAGGATATTCAAGGTCACATTATGGGAAGTTATGAGATCATGTATGATATAATTAAGATAGAAACAATAAGGAATTCCCTAAAGGAACGCCTTAGAGGTTAGAAGCACAGTGAGACTGGCGAAAGACATCGACTTTTACTTGAAGGTTCTTCGAGGACTGCCATACTCTTGACTGAAGTAATGTAAGAACCTGAAGCTTGCCTGAATGGATAGTCGCGTACGAGAATTTTAGAAGTTGAATGAAAGGTTGATTAACACACCATGGTATTAGAATATGCAGGTGATGGACTGATACAGGAAGACGGCATGGTAAACACTGTCCTTGCTGAAAACATTGATTTATACTGTTGCGCATCAAGGACTAGGGTATGCCCATGCGTGGACTTTAAGGGGTGATTGTTCGTGTTGTACGGTGAATAAGGAAATAAGAATATAAAAGTTCTCCATGGGACTTTGAGTTAAAGGTAATGGAAGATAGCCACGGTTACGATGAGGTGACAACACTTATGGAAAATAAGTGCATGGAATAGTATAAAAGCTAAGCGTTCTGTCACCCTTAGGGGTAACCGTGAGACAAAGGCACTAGTGGGAACTAGTGAAGGACTCACATTTGAATTATTTATTTCTCAAAGGAAATTAAAGTGGAGGCGGACATCTTGAGTTTGAAAGGTTTGTGCCATTTGTATGATTCACGACGAATCACAGTAAAGTCAGATGTGGTAACGACTGGGATTGGTATAGAATCTATGATTGATGATTGGCAGATATACCCCTATGACCAATCAAATACAGAAAGAAGATCTTGTTGGAATGGTTCAAAATCCTACCATTTTAGCATGGATAGGCTAAGATATGAGGATCGGAAGAGTGATTCGACGAATGTTTGCGTCAAGGTAAAGATTCTAAATGAGTCTTATACTACCCTTTATGATTGTTGTATCCAGGAAGTTTGAAAGGGTGTTAAGACCTAAAATTTGTATACCGGGAGGCGCACTGCTTAATCCTTTAATAAGTGAGAAATGATAATCAGAAGCCAGAAAATCTATTATGACTCTAGTGCATCTTGGAGCTAGTATGGAGGGATATAGTTATGGACTGTAGGGGGTGGACCACTTTAGATTGTAGGTAGGATGAATTGATATGAGAAGTTGTGACTTGACATATTGGGTTAACACACTCTAGTTTATGGAGCGAGATATCATAAGAATGAGTATGTGCGAAGGGAGATCGTACGTCTCTGTGGGACACCGAAGTCGAGAGTGTAGGATTGAGAACTCTTTGGTTCCCAAGTTCTGGGAAGGGTTGTAGAGGGCGAGAAATATAAGATTGGGATTTGGAATTATTGGTTACCATCAGACTGACTGACAATCTGAAGGAACAACTCAGACTCTAAGTATTTTACTTCGAATATGTAAATTTTTGAGACACTGAGGCAAGTACGGTCCCTAGATTGGATTATCACAATAATAAATATCAGTCAACATCTAGAGTGATTCTGGATAAAATATTGTGAGATAGGAAACGAGAATTACTTATTCCGGGGAAATTAGATAAGAGACAAGAAGTATTCGGGTTCAGAATTTAAGCAGAGGACCAATGAAGTCATTTAGGATTGTTAGGGCAGAAGTGTATGCATTATTGAAAAGATAAGAGTGCTCACAAATTTAAATTTAAGAATGTGGAGTTCCAGGATAGGATACTTTGTACATCTCCGAGTATTATGGACAAAAAAAAAGAATAAGCTAGTTTGGGAACGAAAGAAGAAATTTGACTCTATAATTGATAGACTTATGAGATCCTAATAAGGATTGTGCGAGGGGCCTACAGATTAGCATTACCTCAGCAAGGGTAGAGGCTCATATGGTGTTACTAGTGCCAATGTTAAAGAAAGAGATGTTAGGTACTACCCCTGATTGGGTGAAGAGACCCTGGAGTCTCAGTGAATCTTATTGTGTAAGGAAAAGCCAGTGGAAATCCAGGATAAAAGAGATAAAGTCTAATGGAATAAGACTGCCACTCTTGCGATGGTGTTACAGGGAAATAACAGAGCAAATAACTTGACTCTGAAGTTAGAGTCAGATGTGCGAGATCAGTATCCCGAGATGCTTGAATAAATTTCGAGGACAAAATTCCAATAAGGAGGGGATAGTTCTAACGTCCCAAATTTGCTAATAAGGCTTAGAGCCTTGGTAAGTGTGCCAGGAGGGAACTGCTGGATTTATATGTGTGATTATGTGGTATATATGATTTATTTGGTAATGCTAGTATTTATGCATGTTTATGTGTATTAAATATCCATGTAGGCCCGTTCTTGTAAACAAGAGCATATTCGTAATCTTTGACCCATTGAGGGTATATTTGTAATATATATATATGCTTTATGAGTGAGACCAAGGTATTGGGGAGATATATTTGAGATGTGTGGTCTGAGGCGATCCTAGTGAGTTGATTAGAGGAATAGTCAAAACGTGTTAAATACCCAACTCGAAGTGAGTCGAGGGGTGTTTTGGGAACTTAGTGAATATTCGGGATTTGTTGGGTAACATGTAGTTATTTAGTGATTAATTGGGTATTTCAGGATTAATTGGGAATTTATAGGGCTACTTGAGGTTCAGCAGGAAAATAGTGGTAAAAGACGATTTTACCCTTTGGGGCATTAAGGAGTAAGGTTTTGTTCTAGGGGCATTTAAGTCTTTCTGGTATCAAAGGGATAAATTTATGAATGCCTTCAATAAATAACCAGGAACATCAAGACACTCTCTCTCTCTCTCTCTTTCCCACATTTTCTCTCTCTTCCTCTCACGGTGGAAGCTTTGGAATATCAAAAGGGAAGGCATTAAATCTTTGAGTTTTGGGGCAAGGATTGCAGAGGAAATTGAAGCTCAGTGGGGCTAGAAGCTTCTAAGCTTAAGGGAGCAGCTAGGATCGATCTAAACAGAGGTAATTGGAAGTTTTAGGTTTTGAGTTTTAAAGCTTTTAATTTTTTTAAAGTTTTTCTTAATTCTTAGTTTCTCTAAGTTTTTTGGTTGAGTTTTTATGTGTTTGTGCTGCTCTGAGTGTAATATTGATGTATTGGGGTTCAATTGTAGCTTTGGTTCACATTTGGGATGGATTTTGATAAGTTTGGCCCGGGGAAAACACAAGGAAAACATTGGAAAATCTGGGTTTGTGGGGCCGCGCCGTGGCCCGCATGAACTCAGAAGCCATAGGCGTATTGTAAACCACCTTAGCGCGACAGCGCTGGGTGAGTTGCGCCACGGCGCATGTCTAGGAAAATGAGAGCTCAAGCCTTCTGACTTGTAGACAGTCACACGCTTGATAGGGGCGTCACGACTCAAATAGAAATATACCTTAACACTCTTGAATAGTCTAAGTTATTGATGAATATCCATTATTGCTTGTGACTAGGTTTTACCGCTAGGGCTTAGGGATAGGGGATCCTGCTCACTAGTGCCATACGCTATCTGCTCGGTAATCAAGGTAAGAGAAATGTATGTGCCCTAAAGCAGGGCAAGGCCCGATTATCTGTGCTTGTATTATGCTTAGGTTTTATGTTTAAATGTTTGTAATTATCATGTCATTTATATGTTTATGATTGAACAACAAGGGCCAGGAGCACCAAGGGCTGGGAGCGTGAAGGACTGGGATCGACAAGGGCCGGAATCAACAATAAGCATGCTGAATGCAGGCCACCATGGCATTGACATATAAGGGTGATGTACTGACCTGCTCGGTTAGTACCATGAACTTGGTGCCTAGTAACGCACCGTGATCGGATTAGGCCACTGTTGTGAATTTTAATGGAAACTTGTGGATTGTTTCTTGTGTCTGATTAGTTATGCATTTATTGAAATAGATTATTATATGTTGTTGTGAAGTTTTCTTGCTGGGCATCAGCTCATGGGTGCTCTATGGTGCAGGTAAAGGCAAGGAAAATGTCGATCAACTATGAGTTGGAGGGCATGGAGCGGTGCGTATATGTTTGGCCTACCTGGCTGCCACGGTTGGTCTACTATTGAGGAGCATAGTAAAATGTATGATTTTGTTGCCTAGATCGACTGCACAGTAACTTTTGAAAAGAAAATATGTCTTAAACAATATATTGGGATCCCAATGTAACTCTTTTACGATCTTAATGAAAGTTCAAATATTTTATATGAAAGTTTTATTAAATGAGTCGTTGTTTTAACTTAATTACACTTTTGGGTCTAACACCCTGATTAGCGAGTCAAATACACATTTTAAAACCATATGGTAACGACTCTAGGGTAGTAGGACATTACAGATAGTGAAACCCACAAGCTAGGTGGGGGTACAAGTAACGTTGATCTGCTGGCCTTTAAACAAGCAATGAGTAAGTCTGAAAGGGTTCTTTAACTTGAAGCCAAGTATTAGGAAATTGAGTCTAAGTACTCTAAATTTTTCTGAGACCTTCATGTTGGACCATTAGAATTTAGGCCCATGGGGTGCAATGAAATTATAAGAAGAAGAATGGAGCTAATGGAAAGGTCGAGACATTTAAGGCTCAACTCGTGGCAGAGAGAGAAAGTCGACTTAGAGAAAACTTTTTCTTCGGTAGCCATGCTAAAATTAATTTAGTATACTCTTATACATAGCCACAACTCTTGATTAAGAGATAAGGAAAATGGATATCAAAAATGCATTTTTAATGGCTATCTTGATGAGACAATTAACATGGATCAATTAGAAGGATTCACAGTAGCTGGACAGGAAAGTCGGCAAGCTGAATTGGTCATTCTATGGACTTAAAAAAAGCTTCACGCTTCTGGAACATAAGGTTTAATGGAAACATTAAGATCTATGGTTTTGAACAAAATGTAGTTAAGCCTTGTGTTTAACCAACTCAGGGAAAAAGACATTGTGGTGTTGTTAATCCTTTATGTAGATGATATCTTACTCATTGGAAACAATGTCAAGAAATTATCAGCCATAAAGAACTGGCTGGAAACAAAATTTCAAATTTCGTTGTAGCAAGTCATGTTCTTGGTATTGAAATCATCAACGATAGAAATAATTGAGTTTGTGCTCTATTCAAGCGACCTACTTAGGCGAGGTGTTTGGGCGTTACTCTATAACAAATTCCAATAAAGGATGTTTAGCGTCTTGATATGGAATTTATCTTTCTAAGCACCAGGCTCCACAGACTCCTCAAGAGAAGGAAAAGATGAAACGAATTCCTTATGCATTTGCAATAAAAAGTCTAATGCATGTTATGTTGTGTGTAGTGATTGGAGATCTGCTATGTATTATGAAGTGGGAGTGGTGAGCAAGCGCCAATGAAACCTTGGAAATGGACAATTGATAGCGGTCGGTATCTTAGACAAACTAGAGACTATATGTTAGTCTATTGGAGTGGAACTTTGAACCCGTTAGGCTACAAAGATTCAAATTTTAAACTGATGTTGATGAGAGGAAGTCTACTTCTAAAAAATGTGTTTACTCTTGAGGTGGATCTATGATTTGGAGAAGCGATAGGTTGTCTGCCATCTCAGTATCTTTGATTTGGAGAAGCGTTATGCTATCTGCCATTTCAGATTCCACCTTAGAGGCTGAGCACATAGCTGCGTCTGCGGCAGCTAAGGAAATAGTCAGGCTGAGGAAGTTCTATTCAGATCTCGGTGTTGTTCCAAAAATGGATAAACCACTCATTTTGTCAAGTGGTAATAATGAGGTAATAGAAAATTCGAAATAACCTCGAAGCCACAAAAAGAGCAAAGCATATAGAGAGAAAGTACCACATGTACAAGGGAAGGTGATGAAGATAGTTTTGGAAAGCAATCTTTCATATCCCTTTACAAAGATATAAGCATAGAGCATAATTGTGAAGCATGTAGAATAGGTGGTTTTGAGTAACATGTCCCATTTTTTTTAAAGGGCAAGTGGGAGTTTGTTGGGTTTTTTGCCCTTATTAACAATGACAGACATGTAACATGATTTTATATTGTCTATAAAAGAAGTAGAAATTATTTAGTTTGACAATCATGTTTCTTGCTTATTTTATTACATAATTATTTGAAATAGTACAAACATTTATAAAATCGCAAATATATAAATAGTTACAATTATAGTGACTAGGTCACAGTGGATTATAATTGTAATTATATGTTCAGAAGAACGAGTCCTAAGATTAAGTCAGTACATTGGATTTTCACTGATATGGTAACCTATAATATGATCTACTGACATATTCGTGGTGTGATGTCTTATCCAAGGCATTGACAAAGTAGATAAGATCGAATGTATATGGATACATTGGACTCGGACCTATATTCATTATTGATAGACAAATAAGTATCGTTATTATCAAATCTAATGAATGTCACAACATTGACCATAGGTCAAGTTGATCTTAATTTTAAGTGATAATATTCTGCTACTATATTATTTAAATCTTTTGACTTGTTCATTACGAGCTTACCCTACGGTTTAGCCCATACTTACTTCTTGGAGATTTAGTAGTGTAATTTAGTGGGAGTATTAACCGTAGATATGAATTCGATAGCTTTTGTATGATAGGTGAAAAGTTGACTTCCTTAATAGCTTAGTCTAAAAGGGTAAGTTCACGGATTTATGAGTTACAAGGGAATTAGTGAGAGTTAAGGATAAAATACAAATGAGGGGTAAAATGGTAATTTGCACCAAACTCGTTGGTAAGTCATCGATAGAGGATTTACTGGTTGTAATGGTTATAATAGTGGATAACGTATTTGTGGTTAGAAAAATACGTTCTATGAATTCAAGAGTTCAATTCCGAATCTATAGTGGAGTTATGAGGAATTAATAAATTGTGAAATAATTTATTTAATAAATAAACTCACAGAAATTTATTGTTGCTTGTATTCATGCATCCATGGTCACCGCATCACCTTAGAGTAAATCATCTTGAATGTCTCAATTAATTGATATAAATACCAATGAGGATTTTTAAGTTGACTAAGTCAATTTTGGTAAATTTTACAAATATATGAGATTTAGAGAATAAAAGAGAACCTTTGGGTAAATTTATTAATATTGATAAATAGGTGTTAATATAAATAAGTAATATTAAATAAAGTTTTAAATTATAATTAGTTAATTTGAATAAGGATTTAATTAATTAATGAAAAAATTAAATATAAAATATTTTGAATTTAGGCCTAATTGGGATTTCAATTCAAAACAAAGAGAATGGGCCCAAGTCCATTTGTGGGAGCCCAAGGCTTTTATTTTTTGTTTATTATTTTTAATTAATATAAATTTAAATTTAAATTTAAATAAAGACCATTAAGTTGCCTATATAAGGAATATGGTATCTAGTGTTTTCACAAGTAATTCTCAGTTCATTCATTGGGGTATGTGAAAACCTACACAGTCTAATCCTTTCTTGGTCACTCACTCCCTTCTTCTTTTCTAGATCTCTATCTCATGTATTGAGAATAAGCCCACACTAGTTCTAGGTTGATCAAAGGCTTAGTGATGAAGACTGTGTTGCTGATCTAGTTTAATCTCTTGATAATACTCTGCTACAGTAAGGAATCAAGGGTTAGAGAGATTGAAGGAAGGAGTTGTTGCAGTTCCGCTGCGTATTCGTAAGTTTATACATCTTTGTGTTTTTATTAATTTTCAAATCTGATGTTCATTTGTATGTCATATTATTATATGTTTCTATTATGTGTTTGGAAAAATAATAAGAAACATGCATCAATATATAAATTCAAAGATCCTACAATTGGTATCAAAGAGCCTAGGTTGCCTAGATCTAGATGTTTTGAATGCATGATTATGTTTATGAACTTTGACATGTTTAGAAAAGTTAATGGTTGCAAGTTCCAGAAGCATGTATAGATTTTATGTATTTTGCCTAAAAATTTATTGTTTTAGTGTTTTATTAATTTTTATGTGTGTTTTATTAATTGTATAAAATACCTAAATATTATTAGAAACTGTTCGGAATGATTTTTGGCACAAAAATTCAATTATTTACATTTTGGGGCGAGAAAGCACGATGGGCCAACGTTGGGCGAGCGCGCAGCTGCATGTGTGGTGCTGGGAAAAAAATTTAATTTTTTTTGTAATTCATAAATTTCAAAAAATTGATATTTTTTTAGAACTTGATATTTTTTAAAAAAATAAAAAAATAAGAAATTTCAAATTATTTTTGGTTAATAAATTAATAAATTTTTTTAATTTTCTTTATTTTGTGGGATATTTTCTAAACTTAACAATCAAGTTTAAATTTAATTAATTAATTGATTTTTTTATGATAAATTCTTGTATTTAATTAATTATTTTTAAATAGATAAATGCCTTATTATTGTTGGTTAGCGTTATCCCCATCTCCTCCCTCCCTTCTCGGGTCTGTACATTCAGTCCATGGCCTTGAAGGGACCTAAGCCCCAGATCGGACCCAATAGAGGAGATGAGTCCTGACAGCCCAAATATCAATACAGCCCAACGTTGTCCCAGAATGAAAAAGGGGATCATGAGGTTGGCATGTTTCATTCTCCCAGACCCTTCGTATGATGTGCCCGGAATGCAGTAAGGATTTTAATTCCTCCAAGTTTGAAAATGGACTGGGAGGACCGTAGACAATCCTGGATCCTGGTAAACGAACCAGGATCTTGGTTAATGAAGAGGGATGTTAGTAAACGAACCTGGACGTGGCGACCAAGTTAGGCACGATAAGCTGTCCCTAATACTGACATCGCCCCATGAAACACAAAGTTTTGTCCCCATAACTAGCCTGCAAAAGAGGTTACATAGGAAATGTACGCTGTTATTCGAAAACAGTACCACCACTGTTCTGACAGATTCTGTCCCCGGATCTCCTTAAAAGCCCGTGCGAACCAAACTAGAGCTACGTACTATTGTCGGCCTTGTGGCGTGGTTATGCTAGGGCCAGACCAATGGGCCCTGATGAGCGTATTCTACTTAATAAAATCTTTTGTATTATGCCTCCATCAGCGAGCAAATGATGTTTATACTCCTATTGGGCTTAGATTAGTCCAGCCCAAACCCAGAGCACTCAACTGCCTATAAATATGAACAGTTGTGCACTGTGGAAGGGATCCGATTTTTCTCTAGTAAGCATACACTCTGCTCAAATTCAAAGAAACTTCATTACTAAAGCTCCTAAAAGCTTTAATACAATTGACTCGTGGAATAAGGCTCTTTAACGCCCCAACCACGTAAAATTATTGATGTGATAGTTTCTAATCCTTTCTTTCTAAGCTCTCTTATCTTTTATAATTCTAGTTTCCGAAAAAATCGGTAAACATTTAGTTAGAATTTATTTAATTTTTTTGCCAGCATTGTTTATTTTTGAAATAAATGTCATAAATAAGTAACGTGCAATATAGATTTATATACTAGAACCATAAAATTGTTAACATGTCATGCATCATTATTAAGATATTTTTTGCATTTGGGCATTAAATGTAAGTATAATGATGGCCTAAACCTTTTTTTGGAAAATGTGGGAAATCTCAAATAAAGCTTCATTAAATGTTAGGTCTTATTTGGGCCCGATTGAATATGTAAAATTTAAATTCATCTCTTATGGGTGGTTCCACTTGTTAAGGCCCATTTGCATTGCATTACTAAATTGGGCCTAATCAATTGAATAATAATTAATAAAATGAAGGTTCAAATTCTTGTCATTTTGGACTTTGTATGGAAGTTAGGGAACCTTAGTAGTGGGTACAACATATTGAATCCAACTCTCCTCCAAGCAAACTGGAATTTTGAAGGAAAATTTATCAAAGTTGGACTTAATTGTATTAGAAATAAATTAATTCTAACTTTTTGGATTAATTTATAATGGGTAATTTTAGAATTAATGGGAAAATTATAAACTATGGTTTATTACTTATTTTAATAATTTGGCAAACCTGAGTTAGTTTAATGATTATTTTAATAATTTGGCAAACCTAAGTTGGTGTATGGATTATTTTAATAATTTGACAAACCTAAGTTGGTTTATTTATTAATTTAATAATTTGCAAACCTAAGTTGATAGTTTTCAAAAAAATAAAATACTAAAAGATTTAATAATGAGTTTTAAAATCTAAATTCGATCTCCACCATTGATATAAAATGGATAGAGTTCAGTGGGGTCTCATTGATATTTGATTTCATCTCCCTACGGAAGGTGTTCACTGAACTTCTTAACATGGTTAAATTTCTTAGAATATATGGTTAAAGATGCACCTTCTATAGAATCATCCCTACAGTGACAATATGAATTAAGTCTATAATAATCGAAACCGTAGGTAAAACTCATAAAGTAAGAAATATTTGTGACTCTCACCTACTGGGACGCATGGGTTTTCATTTCTTTGATCAGAGAGATAGGTAGTTAATAAATGTCTAGGACATTTTATTAATTATGATGCTTCTCTATTCAACTAAGTGAATATTTGTGACTCTCGCTCACCGGGACACATAGGTTCATGGCCAGTTAAAGTGTAATGCCCCAAATTCGCTAATAAGGCTTGGTGCTTTGATTAGCGTGCCAAGAGGGCAATAATTGATTTAGTTGTATTATTATGTGATTAATTGTGATATATGTGTTGGGGTTTTGTGCTCTAATTAAAACCTAATTTCTTTGTAATCTCATTTTATTATCAATAAAAGAATAGAAATCATTGTTTGACTTGCTTAATCAATTTGCTCACATGTTTTATTTTAATGATTATTTGTTTAATATAAGCTTCTATCAAATCTCGAGCATATAGCTAATCGTATTTATAGTGACGTAATCACAGTGGAATATAAATATGATTATATGTTCAAAATAACTTAGTCCTAAGATTAGTCAGTACACAGGATTTACACTAACTTGCCAATCTACGATATGTTCTACTTAGCAAAGTAGATAAGATCAGATGTATTTGTTACATTGGAGTAGACTGATATTGACAGTTGATAAGATAAGTAAACATACCGTTATTATCTATTCTAGTCATATCATATAGTTGACCATAGGTCAATTCAATCTCAATTCTGAGTGGTTAGTATTCTAACTGATTGTATTATTTGAGTTCTTTGACTTGTTCGTTACCAGCTTACCCTATGGACTAGCCCATACTTACAACTTGGGAACTCGGTAGTATAATTGAGTGGGTGTGTTAATCATAGATATGAACATATATAGCTTCTGATGAAGAAGTGAAATGATGGTTTCCTTTTAGTTTGGTTCAAGGTGTTAAATGATAGAGATCTCATTTTAGTAATTAAATTAGTTTACTGAAATATCATTTACAAGGAACTAAGTGTTTTAAGGATAAAATACAATGACGGGTAAAATGGTATTTTAGTCCCATCTCATTGTAGACCGTCTATAGAGGATTAAGTGACAATTATGGTTGTAACAATGGATAATTAATAGCGTATCTATATTTGTTATAGAGCGTTCTATGAATTCAAGAGTGCAATTCCGAGTCTTTAGTGGAGTCACGAGGAATTAA
Organism: Humulus lupulus; assembly: GCF_963169125.1. Taxonomy (NCBI): domain Eukaryota; kingdom Viridiplantae; phylum Streptophyta; class Magnoliopsida; order Rosales; family Cannabaceae; genus Humulus; species Humulus lupulus. The sequence continues at coordinate 88,857,439 of NC_084797.1, read as the reverse complement.
TAAGTTAGCAAATTTATTTGTTAGATTTATGATAACTTATTGGAGCTTGATTTCATAGGCCCGTGGTGTGACAGTCAAAATCCCGTGATCCGTAGGAGGAAAGACTGGGTAAAAAGCTGTGCAATCCCACACTGCCTGGGGAAGGTCAAGTGTGATGATTCTAAGACTGTGTAGGTATGGGACTACACAGTTGAAGATGGCTTAAATGGATTGATGGGTACTACCTGTATCAACAAGATGCATCTTCTTTTCGGTAGCCCAACACTTGAGAACTCCAAAGTTAAGCATGCTTGACCTAGAGTAATCTCAAGATGGGTGATCTCCTGGGAAGTTTTCCTAGGAAGCGTGCGAGTGAGGACAAAGCACGCTGGAAAGACTTGTGTTGATTTGTAGGGCCAGTCGTAATTCCAGAAAGCAGCCATATTGACGTGGGGCATTACACATGGTCCCATTGTATTTTGAATAATATTATCTAGATAGTCTCAATTAATTGATTTAATTATCAATTAGAATTATCAAAGTTGACTAGGTCAATTTTGGATAATTTCACAGAGTTATGTAATTTTGAGAAGAAAAGAGAAATTATGGCAGATTTATTAATTAAGATAAATTGGTATCTAAATTAATAAATTAGTTTAAATCAAGGTTCAAATTATAAATAATTAATTTGATAAAGGATTTAAATAATTAAATCAAGAGAAAATAATACATGCATTGATTTTAAGTCCAACGGGCTTATAATCAAATGGGAAATTTTACGGACCTAAAGCCCATGATAATTTCGACCTAGGGCTTTTAATTGGCTATTATTTTATTTATTTTTTAATTAAATTAAATGGCCTAATTGAGTCTATAAAAAGAGTGCTAAGTGAGAGATGAAAATATAAGTTCAGAAGTCAAAAACACAAGTTTCTAATAGTTTTAGATTATCCCCAAACACAAGTCATTTTCTAAGCCTCTTATTATTCTTTTCTCTTCTTCTCTCTGTATCTGTCTCATGTGTTGAGAATTTCCCACTCTAGTCTAGGTGATTCTAAGGATACTTTGGAAGGCTGTGAAGAAAATTGAAGATCGGTTTAATTTCTTGATAATACTCTGCGACAGAAAGGATACAAGCGTTAGAGAAACTGAAGGAAGGACTCATTCATTCCATTGCGTATACTGAAGTATTCTTATCATTGTTTCTCGTTGAATTCAATTTTAGAAACATGATCTAGGTTATCTCATATTAATTTGTTTAATATCAGATCTACATGAAAATAAATAAAGATCCTATATAAGTTTTCCTAACAATATGTGCATCACTTTTTTTATTGCTTGGGCTATGATATGATACGACTAGATATGAATGCTTAGGTGTATTAAATATGCATGTGGGCCCATTCTTGTTAATAATGCTATATTTATAATTTTGGCTCGTTAAAGGCATAAATGTAAATTATGTGTGTTATGACTGAGATCACAGTATTGTGGACATATATTTGAGATGCATGGTCTGAGGCGTTCCTATTGAGTGAATTAGCGGAATAGTCACAACAGGGTCAAATACACTGCTCTGGGTGAGCCTAGGGGTATTTTGGGAATGTTGTTTGTATTCAGGTTTACTGGGTAATGGGTAATTATTTAGCAATTATTTTGGCATTCCGGGATTGATTGAGGATTTATAGGACCACTCGAGGAATTAGCGGGAATGTGACAACTGATGGGTTTGCCCTTGGAGGAATTAAAGGGCTAGGAGTTGACCTAAGGGCACTTTGGTCATTTTGGGTGCAAAGGGTTAGACTTGAGGAAGCCTTGAAAAGTAATCAGAAACACTTAAACCTCTTAGACCTTACATCTCTCTCCTTCTCATGCATCTCCCTCTCTCACTCTAACCTTGGGAAGTTTTGACACCTTGGAGAATTGGCTCAGGGAATTGAATATTGAAGTTGAAATTGGTTTACGTTGTGATGGTTATTTATTATTATGTTGTGACTAGTATTTACCGCTAAGGCTCAGGATTAGGGATCATGCTCGAGATTGCTTTATACTATCAGCTCGGGACTCAAGGTAAGAAAATAGTTTGTGCCCTTAGAGCAGGGCATGGGCCGATTATTTGTGCTTAGTGTTATGTATGAATGTTTGTAATTGTTATGTCATGTATTTGTTTGTGACAGATCGACATGGGCCGATATCGGCAAAGGCCGGGATCAGCAATGGTCGCGATCATCAAGGGCTGGAATCGGCGATAAGCATGTTGAATGCATGCCGCCATGGCATGGCCATCTAGGGTGTTGTCTTCACCCACTTGGTTAGGACCGTGAACTTGGTGCCTGGTAATGCACCCTGATCGTCTTAGGCCGTTGTTGTGAATTGTCTGTTATGTTTGTTTAATAAAGCACTTGTTGAAATAAGTTGTTATATGCTATGTTGTGGAGTTTTCTTGCTGGGCCTTGGCTCACGGGTGCTCTATGGTGCAGGTGAGGGCAAGGGTAAGGCCGACAAAGCATGAGTTGGAGGGCATGGAGCAGTGTGTACATGTTTGTCCTACCTGGCCGCCACGGGTGGGGTAGTTTTGAGGAACGTTGTATAAATGATTGATTTTGTCGCCTAGGTTGACTATGTAAAGACTTTTGAGTTGTAAATATGTCTTAAACAACATCTTGGGATCCCATGTAACTTTTCTATAATTTTAATGAATGTTTAAAGCTTTTAATGAATGTTTTATTAAATGAATCTTTATTTTAACTTAATCCCACTTTTTGGTCTAAAGCCTCAATTAGTTCGTAGAGGGAGTTACAACTTGATATCAGAGCATGCCAAGGTTTATAGTTCGTAGAGATTGACCAAACTTGTACCCTCGTTGCGAGAGATAAGCTGGACGAGAGACACGCTTGACTCAGAGTTGGTTTGTATTAAGTGAAATACTTGTTTAATTATTTATCTGAATTGCCCTATTTTCCTGATTGATATATATAAAGCATGATGTATACATAATGATAAGGCATGGCCCCTTTGATTGTTATATGATTATGATGTGTGTGCATCGTGTTGGTTTCTTATGTGTGGTTGATCGGTTGAACTAGGGGTGGATTTCATTGGATGTGGTTATCGTTCCTGATGTGCGGCGTCATTTATTGAAGGAATATTGAAGTTATGCCTCGGTGATCTAATCGATTCCATGACAATATGGTCGAAGATAACAACCAGGGTCAAGACCCTCCATCTGCACCACAGAATTGGCAACAGATGTTTACAAAAATGCAAGCTAGACCTCAGAGAACTAAATATGAACTCTGAGAGCTGAGACAGCAGGCTCTTCCTCAGGATGTTGGATTACATGTCCCACAGGCTGTGGCACCAGTGCCATCCCAACCTGTGATGGAGAATAGGTGGTAGCCTCTGTATGAGAGGTTAAGAAAGTAGCACCCTCCCACCTTTGAGGGCAGTCCAGACCCACTACGGGCAGAGCAGTGGATGAACATCATTTCTTCTATACTGGATTTTATGAGTGTGGAAGGAAATGAGAGGGTGGCTTGTGTCAGCTATATGTTAAGGGATGATGTCCACATCTAGTGGGAGGTTGTGTCTTACAGGAGAGATGTGACTACTATGACTTGGGATGAATTCAGGGATGTTTTTAATGAGAAGTAATATAATCTGGAAGTTCAAGCTGCAAAGGCAGATGAATTCACCAATCAAACTTAGAACAGAATGCTTGTAATAGAATATGCTTGGAAGTTCGACTGGTTGGCTAAGTTTGCACTGAATTTGGTTCCTAATGATATGGCATGGAGAGATCGCTTTGTACAGCGGTTGGATGTAATGATCTCCTGGGATGTCAAGACAACACTAGATCAAAGGACTACCACCTATGCTTAGGTAGTGGAAAAAGCCCTTTCCTGAGGGTGTTGAAGACCAAATATGGCAAGAAGGTGCCGCAATGCGTGATGATCGGAGGATGGTGCCTCCCTTCATTGCTTATGGCTGAGGTAGTGGCCCCAGTGAGTAGAAGATAAAAGCCTTGGATTCTTTTGTTCCTCCTGGTCTAGATAGGATGGCACGGGGTGCCTTTGGTGGCCGTCAGGGCGAGGGGGGGGGGGGGCGACTGGAGAAGCTACCCGGAGTGTGCACGATGCAGGCAAAGCCATCTGGGAGAGTGTAGAGATAGAGCCTGTTTTTTCTGTGGGAGTGTCATCCATTTAAGGAAAGATTGTACTCAAGTAAAGAAAGAAGAACCAAATAGGAGTGACAACCTCACTCCAGTAAGAGTGTACACCTTCACCCAGACTAAGGCTGTGGCTAGTCCCTCGATCGTGGCAGGTAAGATTTCTAGCGCTGGTTCTTTGTTTACTACATGGATTGATTCAGGAGCTACTCATTCATTTGTATCTTCTAGAGTGATAAACCATTTGTGTAGACCTTATGATCTGTATGCTAGAGGATTTAGAACTCTGTTGCCAACTGGGGAACTGTTAGTCTCTAGGAAGTGGGTTAGAATGTTACCAGTAGAGATGGACAAGAGGGAGTTGTCTGTGGATCTGATTGAACTGGTGATTGATGATTTTGATATGATTCTTGGAATGGATTGGTTGGCAAAGTATGGGACGACGATAGACTGCAAGCGAATGATGGTGAATTTTGAGCCGGAAGGAGAGGAACCCTTCGTGTTTGTGGGGACAGTGAGTGGACCATGAGTACCTATGATCTCTGCATTGAGAGCTAGAAACCTATTGCAAGAATGTTGCATAAGATTATTAACAAACGTAGTAGAAACCTCTAAGGTTGTTTCAGTTGGACTAGGTGAGACTAGGTTGATGTGTGAGTATCTAGATGTACTTCCAGCAGACTTGCCAGGATTGCCACCACACCAAGAGATCGAATTTGTTATAGAATTTGCACCGAAAGCAGATGCAATATTGATGACACCTTATAGAATGGCTCCAGTGGAGATAGGGGAATTGAATATTCAGATGCAGGAATTACTGGACCTAGGATTCATTAGACCATAGTGTTGTTTGTCAAAAAGAATGATGGGTCCTTAAGAATGTCCATGTAAGACCCAAAATTTGCTAATAAGTCTTAAGGGTCTTGATTAGTGTGCCGGGAGGGCATAATTGGTATTTATGTGAATAAATGATTATGTGGCATTCATGATTATATGATTATATGGATATGAATAAATGCAGGTTTATGAGTATTACATGTGCATGTGGGCCCTGCTTAGCTTACAAGAGCATATTTGTAATTTTTTCCGTTAAGGGCATAAATATGATTATATGTGATAAATTGTTGTGACCACATTATTATGTGGATATATTCGCAGTATATGGCTCGAGACGGTCCTAGTGAGTGCATTGGCAAAATAGTCACGGTGGGGATTTATACCCAGCTTGGGAGAGAGTAGGGGTATTTTCGGGAATTTAGAGAATATATTGGGAATTATTAGGTGTTGGTTAAATAATCCGTACTTAATTGGATGAAGGGATTTAATTGGTAAATATTAGGAACACTCGAGGAATTAGCAGGACTTGGGAGCAAAATGGCCCTTTCACCCCTATGGGCCATTTGATGATTAGAAAACCTTGGAAGGGTAAAATAGTCTTTTCCTAAGTTTAATGATATACTTAGAAAGGTATCTAGAACTAAGCAAAAAAGAAAAAAAAGTCTTTATCTCTTTCTCCCTCACGTTCTTCTCTCTCTCTTTCTCTCTCAATTTCTTCAAAGGCTAGGAAGGAAAAAGAAGAGCAAAAGCTTGGGCATTTGACTGGGATTTTGGAAGCTAAATTGAAGGGAAGACTTGAGGAGTTGAGGCTTATCAACCTGGAAACTTTGCTGGGAAATTAAGCTGTAACTTGAGGTAAGATTTTAGAACATCATCTTTAAAGTTTCTTGATGAATTTGGATGGAATGTAAGTGTTGGTTGGTTATGTTTTGATTGAGGAGTTTAGTAGAAATTTCAGGGGGTATAGCTATGATTCTTGTGTCTGTATTAGAGTGTTAGTTCCTGTTTAATTGTTGGGGATTATAGGATTAAAATATGTGATTATGGGTCCAAATTCATAGTTGGTTTAGTGTTGATTTAGGGAGGTTGGTTAAGGAAATTCTAGGCTTATCTTTGCTGTTCTTAGATGGGAGAAGGAGGAGGAAAACCTAGAATTTTCTGGGTCGAAGAGGGTGCGTCGAATCCTAGCCAGGGGCCCTTCTGGCCTGGGATGCTCTCTGACTTGGGGGAAAGTCACGACTCACTAATCCAATTCGCGACCCGCCTGGGATATTTAGCCTTGGAATTGTTTCAAGAATTGTTAGGGCTCGGGGGTTTGAACCTAGGCGCTCAGGATAATTTCTACTACCCGGTATAGTAGAAATTGAGGTCCCTGGGGTTAGTTTCTGTCTCCTAGGTATTTATTTTGGTTGGAAGTTGATGGTTACTCATTGGCGCTTATGACTAGGTTTATTGCCAAGGTTAGCAACTAAAGATCGTGCTCGGGACCGCTCCATCACCTCCGCTCGGAATTCAAGGTAAGAAAACTGCACCCGTTTTTGTGGCTATGTTGGGACTAGGGTTCCCTATATTGGAATACAATGTTGTATGCTTATGATATGCCATGTGAGCATGAAATAAACAGCCTAAGACTACCAAGATTGATATTTGCGCACAGGATGTGGCTTGGCCACTGAGAGCTGAGGATAGCAATATAATCACTGAGCTCAGCCTAAGCGAGCCGAAGTCAGTGGGTTCAATAGAGGGTGCGGCCTAAGGGCTTTGACCTTGAGTATTGTATGTGGATTATGTTTAACTATTGAGTATTGATGTGTTTATTATTGCTAATTTGATTTTTAGGGCTTGATAAATGCTGACATGAATGGTTTGTGATGCATTGTTTGTCACCACTGAGTGGGTGACCAATATGACATGTTGAATGCGTGGTTAACTGTTTTATGTAGTATATTATTGTTATTGTTGGATTATCATTATGGATTTTGCTATGATTTTATGGTTTTCTTGTTGGGCCTCAGCTCACGGGAGATACGTGGTGCAGGTAAAGGCAAGGGTAAGTTGGTTCAACCATGAGATGGAGAGTGTTGACGCGGTTCTTCGGCAACAGATAATTATACAAATAAACGGGATGGATTAGTGCTAGATGATGAACCGTAATATGTAAATGTTTATATTCTAAACTGGCGAGAATAGTATAGGGGGAAGGTTATAACTCCTTTCCTTTTAGGGTGGTTCGAAGGTTAAAATCCCTCTAGTCCACCAGCCAATATTGATACGAACCACACCAACGATTGTGGTGAAACCCGACACCAAATATGGCAGCCACCAAGAACACACGAAATGGGAATGAAGAACTGCGACCCAATGCTTAGCCAAGCATGAACCTTGGTATGAGGAAGACGCCACAAACGGGGATGGGAATCCGTTTGATAAGTCGGATTGAACGCCACAAGGAATACCCTTGATAAGTTCGAATAGTCTCTTCAAGATCTCAAGAAGAAAACCTCTCAATTTTTCATTTCATCAAAATCTGCCATTCCCAAACGTTTACAAAGGCCTAATATAGGCGAAAATTACATCAAGACAAGCCCCTTTGTCTTCCTAAAGAAAACCGAAAATTAAAAACAACCCTTTGTCTTCCTAATGAAAACCGAAAATTAAAGACAACCCTTTGTCTTCCTAATGAAAACCGAAATTTAAAAACAAGCCTTTTTGTCTTCCTAATGAAAACCGAAAATTAAAGACAAAAGGACTCTTGGACTCACACAAGTCAAGTGTTTGACTTTTCACAAAATAAACAAAGACTAAATAAAAAATACAAGATGACAAAATACAATAAGACTCATCAAGCTCCTAAACTGAGTCTTTTGGCTCGCGCCCTCGTCACCAGACCAACTGGAACTAGACTTGGATCTTTAGTCTTGGTGTCCTCATCAAATATTATTGATACATCTCTAGTATTCCTTACAGGGGGTTTCTTTACAAACTAGACGCCAACCCCTTGCAACACTTAGGGTCTCCATATTTATAGGGAGAGGACACCTGGGTGTTGGTAAAGGGGCTCATCCCGTGACCTTCTTACCCATCATGTTACTTCTGTGACACTTATGATTAATTCCTAAAACCTGAAAATGAAGTGTTGTTGAATCAATAGGTAAGGGGGATAATGGGCCGCATGGCCCAAACCAGTTGGGGGGTCCCTGAACACGCACGTTTATGCTGCGTGTCTGAGAATTTAGGAATGGAGTAGACACGTGATGTCTGATATGCGCACGTTTACATTGTGTGGTTGACTTCATAAATGGTCGGGGGTGTCAGCTCTATGTCGTACCTCGAGCTTGATGTAGTTCCAGCTCATGGTGTCCACACTGCTGACCCGATGCCTTCAAGTATTCTTACTAAACCTTTGACTGCCTCGAGCTAAAGAGGTGGAGACTCGTAACAGGAGCTCCGGGTAGGCGGTTTCCACGTGGCGGATAGAATTATGCCCTTTTCAGCTCGCTAATAACCCGTGGATGTTTAGGGCGTACATTTACCCCCAAGCCCCTGCTCGTGGCACGTTTCGTCACCTGTGGCCACAGTGGGGGCTTTTAGGCTTCCTTGCCGACTCTTCATGTCCCTCCTATTGCGCTGTTATCAGATACGTGGAGCATCGTGGTTGGTGACGGTCCATCTTCCGAGAATCGCATTAAATGGCCTAGTCTATCTTCGGCCGTCGTTTCGTCTTTCGAGTTGTGACCCTCGTATCCCGCATTAAGATGATCAAACGACCCTCGTTCCTTTGCCTTTTACGTATATATAAGGTTGGCCAACTTTTGCATGAGCCACCCTTTATTTGAAAATTTTCCTCGTCTTCTCTCTTCTCTCTTCTTAGCCTCAAAACCCTTTTTCCTTCTAGTTATCGTTCCTGAAGTCCATGAGTTTCAGACACAAGGGTTTCTCTGTGACTCCGGTTCTAAAGGCTCCACCAGGAATCCGACTTCTACGCCCTTTTCAACTTTCACACAGCAAAAACTTCTGTAAGTCCTCTGCCTGCTGTATGTTCAAGTATTTCCGTTTTTCCTTGTTTAGGTAAACTCCTTTCTTAGTCGCACACTGTAGGTTGTTTTTTTTTTCTTTTTGGCTGGTATTTTGTGCGTAGGTTTTTATCCTAGGGGTATTGACCATAGGAAAGAGAATTTTTAGGAACTGATGCATAGGACAAGATAATTCTGGGTAATCTCTTGAAATGCCTGTTTGGAGAGGGGAAGGCAACAAGTTTCTGGGGTGCAAAACCATGTAGCTTAGGGGCCACGCTTCCCAGGCGGTTTTTCTTTTTGAAACTTTCCCTCCAAGGCAAGCATTATCCTAACCCTCCTGACACACGGATCCCGAGCAATCGGGGACCCGTTGGGAGCACAGGCGCGTGTTCAGAGAACCGCGTGGCCTCACTCACCGCGGGCTGAGATTACCTCAGCCCGTGTAAGGAAAATCATTCCTTGCGCTAGATTTCCTTTCTTATTTTTAGGTCGCCTTTCTAAAATTTCTTCATCTTTGTTCGTTAGGCGACCAGATGGGACCTAGGAAGAATATGCCCAAGAAGAGTTTCGCCAACTCGTCATCCCAGCAGGCCAGCAAGGGGAAGGAGGTGGCAGCAGATTCCCCTATCCCCTACTTTGGTCCCACCGTGGAGAAAGAGGTCGAGGTGGGACCTGATGCCTTCTTCGAGGCTGAGAGGATCGCCTTGAAGGTTACAACTCAGGGGAAGGTCAACAAGATCCTTCTTTCCCACAACATCGAGATAGGGACAGGCACTCTTGTTGCCCGTCCTCCCCTTGAGGGCGAGCGGAGCTGCGCACCGCTCCACGAGGCGTTCGCGGCCTGGAGCGACGAACACCTCAAGGTCGGGGCCTTTCTTCCCCCTGGACCAGTACTTCATGGACTTCCTGAACTTCGTGAAGCTGGCCCCCTTTCAACTCCCCCTAACTCCTACCGCCTATTACCGGGGCTGAGGTACCTGTTCCTAAAGCAAGAATGGGAGGTCCCTACACCGGCGGACATTCTCTACTACTTCTGCCTGAAGGTCAGTTCGGATCAACGGGGGCGGGGTGACGGGTTCTACTACTTGACCCGTTTTCCCAACTCTGCCGCAGTCATCGAGCTGCCCAGCCACCCCAATGACTTCAAGGACCAATTCTTTATGTCGACGGGGTTCCGCAACTGCGAACACCATTACTTCAACCGTCCTCGTAAGTTCTTTCTGTCCTCAGCTCGCAAAATCATCGCTGACTTGTTTATTTCCATGCGTTTTGACTTGAATACTATCGTGCAGCTATTTTTGCGAGGACGGCTAAATCGGTGACCCTCGAGGGTTAATACGAAACCTTGGCGGGGCTCCCTCCAAGCAAAAAAGACTACATCAGCTCGTGTTTGATGAGACGATGCTGGCGTGTAAGTGAATTTCTGCGGGCCAGACTCTGGCCTTGAGGAGGCCGCGGATCGCCCCAGTAGTTCGCGAGATGGCGCCCATCCCCGAGGAGGGGGTCGCAGATGACGACGAAGAGGACGAGGTGCTGCTCGTGCGTTAGAAGCGGGCTCTTGAGGTCTCCCAGGGGGTCAACGTGGAGTGGCCCCAGTCCGGGGCAGCAGCGGGTTCCTCCGGCCAAGGTAACCCATACTTGTTTAAGGATTTAGACAGAGTTGCCGCAGAACTATGACTTGCTAGGTTTAACCCCAGCCAACTCGTTCACCGTCACCAAAACGACCCAGATCGTAACATAACTCTACTCTAGAGCATTGACCAACTAGTGTTGCGTTATGACATGGGCCGCCCTAGGGGCATTGTAGTAGTAGACAATACCCTGGCCTTTAGGTCGGACTTTTTTGAGGTGTACGGGAGCAACCTTAGGTCGTGGCCCTCCCTTCAGGAGGGTATAGTAGCTCCGGGGCTTAGGCAGTATGTAGAGGAGTCCAGTCCTGAGGCGGATCCGGACCCAGAGCCCCCTCTCATTCGTAAACTTATAATCTTAGACTCCCCCGTAGAAGCTCCGCGGCCTGAGGTCGTGACAATAGTTTCCTCCTCTAGCTCGGAGGGTAGGACCTTTTTCAATACATTATTTAGATTTTTTGCGATCAAATATTTTTATATGCATACTGACGCTTCGTTGTCTTTGTTTCTGGCAAGGAGATGTCACAGCCCGGGGACAACGTTCTGCGATTCATGTTCCAAGGGGTAAATGCTTCCTCCGGGTCGTCTGGACCCTTAGTGAAGAGGCTCCGGGTGACCAAGAAAATTCCCCCTCTCGGGACCACCTCCAAGTCTCCTGCCAAGGGGAAGGGCCAGGGTCCTTCCGCCATAGAGAAGGTGCCTCCACCCCCTCGTGCCACAGAGAAGATGGCTCCACCTCCCCCGTGACCTCCTGTCTCTACCCGGGAACTGGAGGTACCAACAAGGACCTTGCCAGCTCCGACTCCCACCGTGCGCATCACGGTTAACACTCAGGCCTTGGAGAAAATCCCCGAGGCCTTTCTGGGGATGGTTTACGAAACTGTGACCTATATGGTGGATCACTGCTACAACGCCACCTCGAGGGACTTGTGGGAGATTAAGACGAGGAGCCCTGAGAATGTTATGGAGTCTTCACTGGGGATGGCCCTCACGGTAAGTTTTCTTTACCAATGGTTCTCTTTGCTTCTTCTAAAGCACTTGCCTTATGTAGAGTCCAAGAACTTTACTTAGCTAATTATTTAGTAGTATTATAGTATGTTTAGTATTATCTTTGTAACTGTGGATTTTTGGTTCAGACCAGGAATTATTTGGACACTCATAGTAGTACTTATAGATTTTCTAAGTTTAACCTATAGTTTAAGAATATTAAGTATAACCTAAGGTTTGATTATATGACTGATATTAAGGATAATATTTATTATACTATAAGGTTTAGATATCAACCAATAGGAATTTAAGCACATGTTATGAATGGTGATTAAGGATTAAAGATTTTTGAGGATTTAATTTAATAAGGAGTAAAGTTTGAATGTTATAGGGTCAGTCAGCAGCTTTGAATACGTTGAGGGCTTAGTCAAGGCTGTTTACTCCATTCAAACATAGCTAAAAATGTGTAATTTCGTGTTTAAATATTCAGCGTGTGCTGATATATCGCAGCTATAGGGGGCGATATATCGCCTCCTCCAGCATAAATTCAAACACTTTTGAATTCTTTTCCTTTCAGCCATTCAAACTCCTTCATAAGTCCAGCATCTTTTGAACGAGTCTTCAGCCTCTGCTGAACGATTATTCAAATATTTTTCACCTAAAAAGCCATTATTTTTATTCAAGTAAAATGAAGATACTTTCATTCCCAAACTCTATAAATAGGACCTAGTACCCAGCCATTATTCACCTTTTACTCTAAGTTCAGAAGCTGCTAGTGTTAAGTGAGTGTGAGAGTGTAAACACCTGGTTTGGGAAAATCATAAGCTTAAACATCATAAGCTTATCAAACACTTTGGGAAGTGAGGTTCTATAGTATTTCGGTTGTGGTTAGATTGGTCTTGCAAGTCTTTGAGGTAAACCAGAAACTCTATTTCATTTGTTTCATGTTATTTTCTTTCTCAAAGCCTTCTACTCAGTCCCCTAACCTCATTCTTATTTTGGTTAGGGAATCCAAGTTCTTAAGCACATAAGTTGTGGTAAGCATATTTCTCAATGGTTTAGTCTTCCTATTCATTTTCATTTCTTCTTCTTCACAAGACTCACTCTTTCTCATATGGCTTTAGGAGTGTTCCAAAAATCCCAACTCAGTCCATCATATCCCGGTAACTTTGGTAAGGAAAATAGGATAGAATCTATATGTGTATTGCTTATGTTATCTTATGTGTTATGTTATGAAATATGATATGTTATGAATATGTTATGAATGTGTATGTTTGTAGGCTTGGGCTTATGCCCTATTTGACTAACAAGACCCCAAAAAGATTATGGGCATATGCCTACTTAGCTAGTAGGACCCCACTAATCTCATGGGCATAAGCTTGTTTAGTCTATGGGACCCTAAGTAATAATGGCCATTATAATAAGTGTATGTATTAAGTGTTATGATATGTCTTTACGTTTATTATGAAATTTATGTTTATGACTATGTGTTAGATTTTCTTTGCTAGGCATTAGGCTCATTCCTTTTTGTTTTATGTGCAGGAAAATAGCTTTAGAGGCGGTAAGATTCGTGACGCTTAGAGGATGTGTATCGATGGTGAATGGAGTCAAGGGGCCGAGCGTCATTCGATTCGAGGATGTAGTCTCATTTTATCTTTTTATGGTTTTATATGTACTTTCTGCATTTCTTATGTAATTCTTCTCATTTAAATCATGTTTTGTTTTTAAAGACAATGGGATCCCATATCCTTCTTAGTATTTATTTGTAAGTAACTCTTATTTTACTAGTTACTCAATAAAACTATGGTATTTTTGTAAAAATGTAAGTTTATGTATAGTTTCGTTAATGGTCTAAAAAGTCTAGATTAGTGGGTCATTACACCTTATTATCTTTTTATCTTTTTATCTTGCAGGCGGCTTTGGCTCTCCATCGAAGCATATCTCGGTCCAGGGCCAGGATTGACGAGATCAGGGGCGAGCACCAGGCTGCCCAGGCCACCCTCGCGTCTGCTCAACAACAAGAGCAGGATGCCAAAGCTGCCCTGGCGACTTCCAGGGAAAGTGAGAAGGTCGCGCAGGCTGTCTTGGTTGCTGCGCAGGCCAACTTGGAGGCATCCTAAGCCAAGCTGCTAGAGGCCGAGGCTACCAAGGTCGCCTTGGATGCCGCGAAGGTCGAACTTGAAGAGGCCAAGGCCGCCCTTGTGGCGGAGAGGGCATCTTCCAGCTCCTCCATGGAGGCCATGCTGTATCATTGCTGGGCCTTCAACCAGGATGGTGACTTTTCCTTCCTGGGGCCAGAGGTGTGGGAGTCCTTCCTAGAGAAGTTCAAGGCTCGCCTTCAACAAGAGGCGCCCTCTGAGACTGGGGAGACTTTCACTGCTGCCGAGCAGGACGCCAAAGGGGTGACTTCGTCGGAGCGGCCTGGTGGGGCTTAGGACTTCTGCTCCTTTTTCTCTTATTATTATTTTTTTATTTGTAATTTTATATCACGAGGTTTCTATCCTCGAGACAATTGGTTTCCTCAGATTTACTTTAATCTATTTATATATATTTTTTGTGGTTGAACTTTATTTTTACTCCTCTTTAACGCATTTGGTGAGAACTTAGTTTTTGTTGGTGTTATGATTGACATCTCATGCTTTCTACGAAAAAACATCTATTAATCAATTTGAACCAACTTCTAAGTTTTAGGACTTGGTTGTATCCAGGACATTGATTTTAAAAACTTAGTTCGCGTTAATCCTTTATTGATATCTCGCGCTTTTTAAGAAAAACATCGATCAATCAATTTGAATCAACTTCTAAGTTTTAGGACCTGGTTGTATCCAGGACATTGATTTTAAAAACTTAGTTCGCGTTAATCCTTTATTGATATCTCGCGCATTTTAAGAAAAACATCAATCAATCAATTTGAATCAACTTCTATGTTTTAGGACCTGGTTTTATCCAGGACATTGATTTTAAAAACTTAGATCGCGTTAATCCATTATTGATATCTCGCGCTTTTTAAGAAAAACATCGATCAATCAATTTGAATAAACTTCTAAGTTTTAGGACCTAGTTGTATCCAGGACATTGATTTTAAAGACTTAGTTCACGTTAATCCTTTGTTGATTTCTCGCGCTTTTTAAGAAAAACATCGATGAATAAATTTGAGTCAACTTCTAAGTTTTAGGACCTGGTTGTATCTAGGATGTTGACCCAAGATTTGGCCAACTGACATGGAGTCAAAATATGCTTGATATGAATGAAAGAGATGAGAAGAACGTAATGACAAAAGTAAGTAAGACACAGTAATTTATAGTGGTTCGGCCCCGGGATCTAGTAATGACCTACGTCCACTTAGAATGATATTGATATAAAAGTAAGAAGAGTGATCAAAGAACTGGGGTTCAATGAGTTTCACTAATCTCTGAAGAACGATACAAGTTTTCTAGGAGAATTACTATAGTCTCAAGTGATTCAAAAGCCAAAAAGTCCCCTCCCTTGAGCTATCTCTTGCTATTTATAGGCTCAAGGGGGATTACAAAAGATTGTTACAGATATTCTTTCCTGAATAATCAGATACCCAGAAGATTGTATGAGATAAATTCGGGATTCATAAAGATCTTCCCATAAATGTCGCCTTGTACACAGAACCATCGACCAGACTGGTCGCGGGTAAGACAGGCTTACATTGCTTCTAATGTGTCCTCTGGTCGATACTCTAGCAGACGTTTCCAGGTGTCAGCCACGTGTCCAGGGATTACTTGCCACATCATCAATGCTAATTTTATGGATAACATTTGCCCCCCAAGTTTATTTATCACGAGCAGTAAATAAACTTTTGGACGAACGACTCTTCGGTAACCCCGCCTGACGTGTCAGAACCCTTCGTGTGTTCTTGAAAATAGTAACCCACTTCTGTCTAATCATGTCCTCTCGGTTCCCCAGAAATGATTTCGATGGCCATCCCGTTTCCCAATACTTTGAAAAAGGGAAACTAATGATTACACTTTTTAATGTCAGAGACAAACTTATATAAGACCTTCGAAGCCTCCTTTTTCTTTTTGCGCACGCCACTGTTTTTGCAAGAAACCCTAAAACCAGAGTTTTAAACTTCCCTGGAGACCGTTTTCCTGCACTTCCAAGACTCAGACCGTGAGCTCCTTGATCTCCGAAGACCTTTCTTCCACCTCCACGATCACTCTTCTTGGTAAGTTTTCGAAATCCCATGCTTCTAATTTTTCGTGGTGCATGCTTCTGAATGTGGACTATTTGAGATTATCTGTTTCTGGTTTGAGGTACTTGTAGACAGAATGTTTTGTAGGCAAAGTAGATTTACGAGTTAGTTTAAAATCCCGGATCATGCTTTTTAGGACGTAAAATCGAAGTAAAAATTCGATCTTTAGGCTAGTTTAAAAAATAAATTTTTCCCGCCCTAAGGGGAGTTGAAAAAGCTCTTTCAGAAAAACTTTTTACTTTCACTCTTTGATCCGTTTTTCAAACTGTTCGTGTAGAAAGACTTAGCTTTTCGTTAGAATGCTGTTGTATAAAAACTTAATTTTTATACTCGACCAGTGTTATTCTAAAAAGCTTTTAAAAGTTTTCTATCCTCACCTCCCCATTCTTCTGTATGCAGATTTTAATGCCAGATTTGTAGGGAGGTGAAAGGCCTATTGACGACGACCTTCTCGCCCAACTGCTCGAGGGAGAAGATCAACCAGCTGACCGTGTCCACGAGATCCCTTTTTCGCGATCCTCTTCCAGACCTCATCCTTCTCCTTCAATGGCCCGTTCCAAATCTTCAGGCAAGAAAAGACCTGAGTCTGAAAACAACCCAAATTCTCCTGCTTGTCCTGATTCGCAGGCAAGGGCTCCCTCGACCAGCGGTCGAGAAAATCTTGTTCCTGACCCTAATATCCAAATTAGGGCCAGTCCTCGTCATCAGAACTTGCCTGATGTCGAGTGGTATACTTCCCCAGCAAGTTCAGTAACTCTTCGAATGATTGCTAACTGCTTCAGAAAATTCCCCCTCACAGGGGTTTCCATTATACAACCTGCCGCAGATCAGAGGGCTAACCTCCCCGGGGGTGTCAACAGCGCCTGGTCTCGGTATCATATTGAGGCGGGAGCTTATCTCCCTCTTCATCCCTTTTTTGTGGGGGTGGCCAATTATTTCGGTGTCGCCCCCTTCCAAATAACTCCAAATGGATATAGAATGCTGGCCGCACTCTATATCCTGTATAAACTTAAGAAATGGCCAGAACCTTCACCCCACGAGGTCAACTATCTCTTTGACCTTAAGTCTAACCCGCAACAACACAGAACGGGTTTCTTCCACTTTTGTCACCAGGAAACCAATCGAACATTCCTGAGTGACACTACGCATATCTCAAACGTGGGGCAGTATAATAAGGAGTACTTCCTCACCCCGGACATATCCAGCAACAACCTGGCCTTCGCACGAGGAGGTAAGCACCATTCCTGAATGGTCGATACTTTTACTCAAGGTGTCTCCTTTCGTTTTTCTTAAACTATATTCTGTTTTTCAGGCCCTTGGTTACATCCAACCCCAACGCCAGACATGGTGTTGAGGTCTAATACTCTAGCCAGGATGTCCGACGCAGCAAAAAGCGTCAAGATCCTGGTTACTGAAGAAAACTTGAGGCGGTCTGGCCTCCTGGCTCCTCGCCATGAAAATAGAGGGTCTGTGGTGGACGAAGCCACTACCAAGGG
Organism: Humulus lupulus; assembly: GCF_963169125.1. Lineage (NCBI taxonomy): Eukaryota > Viridiplantae > Streptophyta > Magnoliopsida > Rosales > Cannabaceae > Humulus > Humulus lupulus. Next base: position 88,840,106 of record NC_084797.1, on the reverse strand, counting down.
GGTTTCCAAGCAGCAACCTCCCGTGTCTCCTCGGAGGAGGAGGCCAACGGGGATTACTATTAGGGAGCCCACGGGCAATCCTTCCGCAGAAAGGCCTTCTGCTCCCCAAGGCAAGGGGAAAAAAAGGCCAAAGAGCCAGCTGTGGACTTGGGAGAGTCCTCTGATGATAATGGTAACACAATTTTACTTTTAAATGGTTTGCCAATTCCCTGTCATTTGTTCGACGGGGAAGGCAATTTTACGTATACTCCAAAATTAGGGCCAGACTTCTTCATGCCAGATAATGAGTATATGACTAATAGAGTCAATAGTGTAGCGACCAGAAGTTGTAGCTCGGGTATTTACTTTGTTGCCTTTCTTTTGTTGCATATAATACATTTTCATCTGCCTCTTATTCTTATCAGTTTCCTGTGTTTACTTGCATGCAGATATGGCTACTCCCAATATTTTTGACATGTACTAGGCCGAGGAAGAAGAGGAGGTTCCCCAACTCCAACGGAGATCCAAGAGGAGAACTGGCGAATCCAGCCGAGGCCCTCCGGCCAACAAGGGTCGAACAGAAGACCTTCCCAAGGACGCACCAACTGGGCAGACTCCTGGGCCAATGGGGCAAACTCATCCACCAGCTCCAACTGAGAAGCAGACTCCTCCTGCCCCACCGAATCCTCCGGCTGCACCCGCCAGAGATGAAATTGTTCGTGACGAAGCTCTCGGGGCTAAACTCATGAGCCGCACCCTTCGATCAGCCAGGGATCGCCTTGACCGCATTGGAAAAGGTGACCGTGTCAGGGATGCAATGGTCGAGGCTGAAAACTTGGGGGCTGACCAGGTTCTGAATAGGGCCCTGAATGAAATCTCCAGTGTGAGTACTTCTTCACTTTTTTAAACCTTAGTCTTTTACTCTTCACGGCAGGCTCTAACTTTTTCCTTTGTTCACGGGCCTTGCTATCTGCTATCACTGCTCGTACCCGTATCCAGGCTTCCATCGAGCAGGCAAAGGCAAAGGCCACTGAGAGGCATCAAGTGAAGGCGGTTGAGGAGCTTTCAGCTGCAGAGGCTAGGCACGCCAAGGAGTTGGAGGCGCTGGCTCGAGAAAGGGATGCTGCGGTGACCAAACTGTCAGAGGCTGAAGCCGCAAAAGATGTCGCCGTGAAGTTGAGGCAAGAGTATCGAGAGTTCAATCAAACTCATCTTCGCGAGATCAAGCATCTGGGAGAGATACTCAAGTCCAAGGACGAGGCTATTGTCACCCTTGAAGGCAAGGTGAAGCAGCTGGAGCTTGACAACTCCAAAAATCTTGAAAAGTACAAGAGGACGACACTCCGATGTTTCCATAACTTCTGGAAACACAATCAGGGTGCCGACTTCAGCTATCTTTTGGAAGAAGTCAGGGCTACTGAGTTGGCTCGCTGCACCGCCCAACTGGCCGAGGAGGAGGCAAGATTGAGGATCCCTGCCTCTCCAAGCATCGTTGGTGTGGAAGAAGAAGAAGTTGTCGAGGACGCGACCAACCAGGATGCTGCCCAGGACCCTCCGGCCCCAAATGCCTCTTAACCTTTCTCATTTATTTTTTCTTTCTTTTTGGCTATACAACCCACGGGTCGTGGTGTAAAGACAATAATTTCTTTTTACACTTTGCTGCATGAGCAGTAAACCCTTTTTTCTTTTATTCGAACAGTTACATCCAAGCAGCGATGCTTGCGGTGTAAAAGCTTAAATCTTGATGCTATAATATCTTTATTTATTATAACATTTGTCCGTATGACCGAACTTAGCATAGTACTTTGGTATTATTTAACAAAACATAAATTTTGAAAAATATTCTAAGTACTGTAGCATGCTTTCACTCATTTTGTTCATGTGTTTACATACCTTTTGAGAGTATGCTTTGCTATCGATGTGCCTTATATGCCTCAGCTCGGGTCATTCCTAGGCGCCTTTGTAAAAGGGACTTTGCAGGCATGTTTTTATCCTAGTGGAGGGTGTGCATGATGACGCTCGGGCTGATCCCTATCATGTCTCCATGAGACCAGGCGAACACATCTAGATTTTCTTGCAGAAACCTAATCAGCTCCACCTTCCTTTCGCTACATAGATGTATCCCGAGCTTTACCACCTTTGAGGGGTCTTGTGGGTCGATATTTACCTCTTCGAGCTCTTCGATGGCTTGGAGCTCGGATCTATCCTCGCCTACTCTGGGGTCGATATCATTATTTAAGATGATATCCTCCCCTCTGGCATTCTGAGGTTTTTCTTTCTCAGGACTAGGTACAATTTCCTGAGATTCCTCACTCCTGCCCTGATGGTCATCGTCTGCTGCCCGGGTTTTGATTTTCCCTTCATAGAAATGCTATAGCATTCCCTGGCAGTGAGCTGATCACCTCGGACCGTGCATATCCCTGTGGAGGAGGGGAATTTTAGTGCAAGGGGCCAGATGGAGGTTATGGCTTCGAATGCTATCAATGTAGGTCGGCCCAAAATTGCATTGTATGCGGCGGGACAATCGATGACCACAAACTCGAGTAGTTTTGAGACAGTCCGGGGTCCCTCTCCCAAGGTAATCACGAGCTCGATTGTTCCTATTGCTGCCGACCCTTATCCAGAAAATCCATATAGCATCATGGAGGTGGCTTTCAACTCGGTGATAGATAAACCCATCATTTCTAGCGTAGACCGGAACAGCAGGTTCACCGAGCTCCCATTATCGACCAGTATCCTCCTAACTCTCCGGTTGGCGATCTGGGCGGCTATGACCAGAGGGTCGTTATGAGGGAACTGGACGTGACTGGCGTCTTCCTCGGTGAATATGATTGGTTGCCTCTCCAGTCATTATTGTTTGGGTAAATGCTGCTCTGAGACGAACTCCACTCCGTTATGAGCTTTCAATTCGTTGACATATCTCTTCTGGGCACCTCTGCTCGTGTCGGCCAGATGGGGGGGCCTCCAGAGATCGTGGAGATCTCTCCCCCTATCACAGGAGGAGGGGTGTCTTGATTTATCTGAGACCTGGGCTGACTTATCGGAGCTTCTGGAGCGGGTTGACCGGCGGGAACTCTATTTCGCACATATTGAGCCAAGGGTCTAGCTCTGATGAGAGTCTCGATCTCATCCTTCAGGTGCCTACAATCGTCAGTGTTGTGGCCAATGTCGTTGTGGAATCGACAGAACTTGGAGGGGTCCCGCTTAGCCTTTTGGTGCTTCAAAGTCTTCGGCTTCTTCCAAGGGAGGCGAGCAGAGTTTGCTAGGAAAATGTTCTCCCTAGTGTTTGTGAGCTCGGTATAAGTCGCGTAGACTGGCTTAAACTTTTCTATGGGCTTATTCTTCTTTGGGCCGTGCTGGCCGCCCTCGCCGCTCCCTTTTCTCTTGCCTCCACCCAACTGGTTATTCTGTGTAACGGTTTGAGTCATTTTTACGACATCCGTTTCCACTCCAACAGGCTGTTCAGGGGCTTGGCTGGTTCATGCCACCGATGCTCGTGCCTCCTCCAGGTTTATCCATCCCTGGGCCTTGTTTAGGAACTCGTCCATGGTGCTAACACGTTTTCTCTGTATCTCTTTCCAGAGTCCGCCCCCAATGAGGATCGTAGTCCTTAAGGCCATAAGTTTGGAACTATCGTCCGCGTCTCTGGCTCGAGCCATGACGTTGGCAAATCTGCTCAGGTAAGCTTTCAAAGGTTCATCGGCCTGCAGCTTTACGTTTGCCAGGGTGTCGGCTTTGACGCGGGCAGCCTGAGAAGCTCGGAAGGCCCTTTTGAAGTCGGCAAAAAAGGTTTTCCACGAGCTGATGGATTGTTTTTTATTCAGCTTGAACCATTGCCTGCCCGGCCCAGTCAAGGTGGAAGGAAATATTAAACACCTTAGCTCGGGACCGATGTTGTGGGCCATCATCAGGGTGTTGAACATACCCAAATTGTGACGCCCCACGTCACTATGGCTGCTTTCTGGAATGACGACTTGCCCTACAAACCAAGACAAGTCTTTCCAGCGTGCTTTGTCCTCACTCGCACACTTCCTGGGAAAACTTCCCAGGAGGTCACCCATCCCTAGATTACTCCAGGCCAAGCACGCTTAACCATGGAGTTCTCAAGTGATGGGCTATCGAAAAGAAGATGCACCTTCCTGATATAGGTAGTATCCATCAATCCATTTAAGCCCTCTTCAACTTTGTAGTCCCATACCTACACAGTCTTAGAATCATTACACTTGACCTTCCCCAGGCAGTGTGGGATTGCACAGCTTACCCGGTCTTTCCCCTTTTGGATCACGGGATTCTGACTGTCACAATCACCCCCCCTTACGGGCCCGATGTCCCCGTCGGCCACACTTCCGGCTGGGTCAAGGCTCTGATACCATTATGTGACGCCCCACGTCACTATGGCTGCTTTCTGGAATGACGACTTGCCCTACAAACCAAGACAAGTCTTTCCAGCGTGCTTTGTCCTCACTCGCACACTTCCTGGGAAAACTTCCCAGAAGGTCACCTATCCCTAGATTACTCCAGGCCAAGCACGCTTAACCATGGAGTTCTCAAGTGATGGGCTACCGAAAAGAAGATGCACCTTCCTGATATAGGTAGTATCCATCAATCCATTTAAGCCCTCTTCAACTTTGTAGTCCCATACCTACACAGTCTTAGAATCATTACACTTGACCTTCCCCAGGCGGTGTGGGATTGCACAGCTTACCCGGTCTTTCCCCTTTTGGATCACGGGATTCTGACTGTCACAATCACCCCCCCTTACGGGCCCGATGTCCCCGTCGGCCACACTTCCGGCTGGGTTAAGGCTCTGATACCATTATGTGACGCCCCACGTCACTATGGCTGCTTTCTGGAATGACGACTTGCCCTACAAACCAAGACAAGTCTTTCCAGCGTGCTTTGTCCTCACTCGCACACTTCCTGGGAAAACTTCCCAGAAGGTCACCTATCCCTAGATTACTCCAGGCCAAGCACGCTTAACCATGGAGTTCTCAAGTGATGGGCTACTGAAAAGAAGATGCACCTTCATGATATAGGTAGTATCCATCAATCCATTTAAGCCCTCTTCAACTTTGTAGTCCCATACCTACACAGTCTTAGACTCATTACACTTGACCTTCCCCAGGCGGTGTGGGATTGCACAGCTTACCCGGTCTTTCCCCTTACGGATCACGGGATTCTGACTGTCACAATAGTTGTTACGCCCTACTACCTTAGAGCCGTTACTAAGTGAGTTTAAAACAGAAATTGTGCATTTAATTGACTCAAAGTGGTTTCTAAAACCAAAAGTGTGATTAAACCAGAGTTTAAGGCTGTACTCTTTTAAAAATGTTTAACTTCATTAAAAGCGTTAAGTATAGAACATCTGGGATCCCAAAATAAGGTTTACAAAATGTTTACAACTCAAAAATAGATTTACACCAGGTTATCTTTCAAAATAATGGATTGATACAGCCATTTACAAAATGCCCCCAACCAAAGCAATCGGGCAGGCCGAACATGTACGCGCCGCTCCCACGCTCTCCATACTCATGGCCGGTTGACTGACTCCTTGCTTTTACCTGCCACACGGAGCACCCGTGAGCCGAAGCCCAGCAAGAAAACCCAAATAGCACATAACATATGCAAATAATATCACTGGCATAACTCACTGATAAATAGGAAATCATCAATTAAACAAACACGGCCATGCCGCCCCAGAGGCCTTACCAAAGCTTGGGGTCTCGGTTCTCACCGCGAGGATAACTCATGTATCCCTTGGGTCCCACCCTGAATATAAGCATCCCATGTGCTGAGTGTTACTTTCGGCCCCACGGCCGTACCCGGCCTACGCCGCACTCGGCCCTTGCCGTTCTTTTCATTATAATCACACATATAGTACATTCGAAATAATCATTCACACACATCATGATTCATTTAAGGTTAAACATTTGCACATAATACAATCTGGGGCCATGCCTTGCAATCACACAGTGGGGCCATGCCCTATTCTCGGGTGTTACGGTTTTCTTACCTGTATTCCGAGCCTCCTGATGCACTAAAGCCGCGAGCACGGTCCTCTAGCACGAGCCTCACCAACAACCTAGTCACAACACACAAGAAACATCCCTCAATACTAATCAACCCAAAACCACTTCCCGGGACCAATCCCGCACTCTCGGGACCTCTAAAACCTTAAAACAACACCCTGGAGACATCCCCCGAACCCCCGGAGCAAAGGCCTAAAGTTGCCAAAAATTTCCACCTGAAATTGGCCTTGTGCCGCGGCACCCATCAGTCAGGGGCTCCCTCGCCGCGGCACGAAAAACCTGTGCCGCGGCACGCCTTCGCAGACCCAGAATTCTGGGTTTTTCCCTGCATTATCTCCGAGCTAAAACCTTCCAAAATCATACCAAACCAATACCCGAACCCCAAAATCATTTAAGACTTCAAATGGACCATCTAACAACCCATAAACACTAGATTCAAGCTCAAAACACAAACATATCCAACAATCCACCCTTAGATTGCAAAAATCAGCAACTTCAAAACTCAAACTTTAAAAACTTAACTCAAGCTTTAAGTTTCACAAATCTAAACACAATCAAACTTAAATATGCATAAATCCTTACCTTAAGTAGAGAATCCCATCCTGAGCTCCCTTGATTCATCTCCTAAGTCTCCAAATTTCAGCTCCTTCACTTCTCTTCTTCTTCTTCTCATTGCCCTAACTTTCCTTCTCTTTTGTTTTTCTTCTCTTTATTTTTAACAAAACCAATCCATGACCAAAATGACTAAGCCCCAAACCGTGTACCCCATATAACCCAGCTGCCATTTATCTAATTCCCAACCAAATGACCATTTTGCCCCTCCTTGCCTATCCTTTCCCAACTAAACCTCAAGGGCACTTAAGTCCTTTCATTTCTATTTCATATCTACCATTTTCTTTCTAAAACTTGTTACTCTCAGCAGTAACAAATGGTTACCCAGGTTACTAAATCTCCAATAACCCGCTAAATCTCAACTTAACCATAAAATTCCCGAGGTACCCCTAGGCTCCTCCCGAGCCGGGTATAGAAATCCCGTTGCGACTCTTGAGTTAACTAGCTCTCTAGGACCATCTCGGCACGTGCATCACAATATTAACACCACACCCACGTGGTACAATTCACAGAATACAATTATCACATATATGCCCTCAGCGGGCTAAAATTGCCAATTTACCCCTATCATGCAAACGGGGTCCACATGCGTAATTATTTCACCTAACATGTATACTAACCACGTAGTCATGCATCTCAATGTTCAATTAGTCATATAACATGCTTTAAATCATAACCATGCATTTAACTCATAAAATCACACATAAATCCCATCGTGCGCTCCTGGCACGCTAATCAAGGCCTTTAAGCCTTATTAGTGAATTTGGGTCGTTACAACTATCCCCTCCTCATAAAAATTTCGTCCTCGAAATTTATTCAAACACATCAGTCATTAAACCTGCAACTCTGACCCTGAATCCCAAGGTCCACCCCCTTTACTTTACTTTTTAACAACACTCTTACAAGAGTAACAATCTTGCCCCACAAGATCTTGTCTAATAGCCAGGCTCTCGATAGCCCCTTGTTAACCCTGCAACCCTGCCGAAGCCCAGGGTCTGCCTAGATTACAATGACCAATTCATTGTCTTATTCCTGATTCCAGAGATACTCAAAAGTCATCACCTCTACTAGGTGGGATCAACTTGTAGGCCCCGCTGGCCTAACCCTTAGTACAACTTCAGAATTTTATGTTGAAATAAAAGTCAGAACTCTCCCTCCTTTCTCTGAACACCTTACAGATCCTCGTCTGTTATTATGCAGAGATGCAACTCTTTCCTTCCGGAACTTTATTTCCTCATAACTTAACAATTTACCAGCTCTTTATTCTTTCGAATATGCAGGCACTCCTGCCTTAAGGATTCCAACAACCTCTCTGGCTTTCTCTCTGAACCAATGCCAACTAGTAGTATTCATTATCCTTCGTCTCTTACCATGTCCCATGTCATGTTACATTAACAAGACGCCAACATTTGCCACCACGGCTAACTCACCAGGGATAACGCTTCCCTTAAAATCTCAAGTTTTCGCATACTCAGCGCTCAATTCAGTAGATATTTGATAAACTTTCAGACTGCCATTCCACTTGCAATCCACTGATAATTCCGAGTTCCCACTCTATTCTTTTTATTCTCTAAATCCATTCCAACAATTTAAAATACCATAGGGCCTCAATTCAGTATCATCGACGTTATATCTCGAAACCAGTTCACTTGACCCAACGACATTAACTCCCTCAGCTGAGTTAAAACTTTTCATGTCCAAACAATTTACTCAAGGTCTAAAGTGGTCTATTCCCATGATACACTACCACATCACCTAACCCCTCAGGGTCCAAAGGAAAACACTATATTCCGTCACCCGCTCGACCCTCCCGGTACGACGTACCCTAGGAGGTGGAATGATGTCCATTCAGAATTCTCATTCACAAACCGAATCTAATTGGATCCTTCATCCATTCCTGGTATCCCAACTTGTACCACCTTAGCAGGGTCCTTCCCTGCTTCAACCAAAGCCGACACTTCGGATTCCGTAGCTCAGTGACACTCACCAGCTAATCATACCTGCCAACGTTACGCCAATCTCAGTCGTTGCCTTGTATCCTCCATCACAATCTATGGCGTTATTCCTTGACTGATACACGCCTCCCATATACCTCCCCTCGCCCACTCGAGGATTTCAAACACTGATCATCTGTCTGCTACGTTTCACCACCTCTGTGTCTCAACGCTATCTTTCTTGTTAATACCCGACACCCAAGTACCTTATGCCATGCACGACAGTCGACTTAACGTTCTAACTGTATTAACCATGATCCAATCAGTCATCTCCCGCAAGGTTCAATCCACCCTCGCGTCAATTGCGCCTGGGCATGCACGATCTGTGATGCACTCCCACAATTCCATACCCTCATCATAGATCAGATCCTTTATGTAATCACTCTTTACTTAACCGTAACACACACATTCCAGCATCGCCAAATACCAATTAATTCTTACCTTGTCTTCTAAATTTCTTTATGATTTGACGCCATACAGTCCGTCTAACTTCAAGTTTTACTGTTCTCCTCATCTCTGATGTAGTTGTCTCCGGAGGTGCTTATGCAATAGATGGCACGCTTACCAGTCCTGAGATGCTTTCTGTTCTTCAAATGTTCTTCATTAGCTTATTGCGGCTTCAGATCGATTCCTCTCTTACCTGTCCTTTCTTCTTGTAGCTCTAAACTGAGTACTCCTGACGACACCCAAACTAACACTCCGTAGAACCTTACCTGAGACTCCGCCTTCTGGATACAAACGTCTTCCGCATAGTCATTGCTCACCATTTCCGTCTGGGAGTGATCCACAGGTACTGCTCGTGAGCTTGAAGGGGACTTTTCCATACCGTTCTTGTATTCTCTACTTAAAGAACTTACCTATGCTGCTGTAGCTCGAACCATTCTAGAATCTTTCTTACCAACTCCTCACACGCTACCCGGTGCAAACTAGACAATTCACGAAATGTCTCTGTCCTTGGTTTCCAACTAGTAACAACCAGGTCATAGATCGACTCTTGGGGACATCGTCCCATCTTGTATCCAACATTAAACTTTTTGTTCTAACCCGACGATGCTAACAATCCCCGCAGTATAACACTCTGGCTACCCCAAGGTTGAATTCCCTCGATGCTTCAATAGATTCTCTGTCAGCCAAAACCATCTTTTACAACATTCCTTATACCAATCCTATCTGTTGTTCGACCTTGAAGTACCCCCGAATCTCTCTTTACGTACCCACATAATTTTCCCACTGATCCGCTCAATCTCCTTTACATACTACAGATGATATCCTCAACAATCCATCTGCCAAAGTCTCTTATTTCCTCTCAATAAGTATTACTATCATCAGCCTCTCGAATAACACCTTTGAGGCTTCCTCTCTATGTCCATCACCCTCTCGGAACATTCTCAACACCGAGTTCTTCCAGTTCATTACATGCCCAAAGCATAAGCTCGTCAGTTAAATACTCCTCCTTGAGGACTCAGCCTCGAACTTTGAATATATCGATGCATTCCAGTTCTCCGTTTCCCGCACCATGGGAAATCCATCCTATCATCTCGAGTCATTCTACGTAGAAGTCATGCCCTCACCTGACCTCCTCTCAGGTGGCATCCTCTTCTTCATATGCATACCAAATAACCTCCTGGTTCCTGTCGCCATCTCGATAACTACCTATTCGATCAGGCTTCTTTCCAATCTCAATCTAGGTGCCCAAGCACTGTCTGGGGTCCGTTTACCTCAAAAATCGAGAATTCGACCTCGCTGCGTTCTATCAACAAAACTACCATCTTATCAACCAGACCTTTCCCCTTTCTTGGCAATTCCAGAAGCCACAACCCTATCCGGGGTTCTATCAACTTGATTATCACGAATCTACCTTTACTAACTCCATCAAAGGGAGCACCGCCCTTGCGGCTCTAGCACTCATGCTCTATACATCGACCATCAGTTCCTCGAACAACATGGCCCTCTCCGCCATCCACATGCAGACGATAAACTCATGCCTCAGAGCAGCCCAAATACCTTAGACTATTCCCGATCTCAAATCCTTAAATGGATCGCCATCAATTCCGGATACATCCGCCAGTATAACTTTCCGAAATGAATTACCCAATTCACCAAAACCATTGATTTACACTGTTGTTACCCTAACAATCCAAACCAAACTTGTAAGTCCACCAGTCTCCATAATTCAAATCATGTCTTAATAATCCCTTATAACAATCATCATCTAGGTTCTTTCCAACCCATCGGGCCCGTGCCTCATCCCGAGTACCAATTCCAGGCATCTCTCTGCCTCAACATTTAATGCAACCCTCTAACAGGATCTCTCATCCTCTTAACCAAGGGTGGAATTAACTCTGCCCGTCTATTGATAAATTCCTTGTCAATCCGAACTCTCCTCAAAACCCGAGGATAACACCCTTTAAGCCTCTCATTAATACCCTTATCTGTCCATACCTCACAGTAAACCAACACCGGTAACCTTACTGTTAGAACATCCAAATCAGCTATTTCCCCCAGAGAAATCCGCTGTTCTTCTATCCCATCTCAACTAACAAACTCCACAGCCTACTCACACACTAGCGACTCACTGCTGCTGCTTTCAGGGATAACTGGAGACCTCAACTCTAACTTATATCTAGAATCCCCCCTCTCTACACAATATCAGGTCCCCAAACCCTTCTAGGAACCAACAACTCGAGTTCATCTGTCAAAACTGACCAAACTCCTGAACTCTGTGGTTCCTACTCTGAACCAAACCACCACTAGGTCCAAATATCCATAGGTATAATGCACACACAAGCATATATAGGCCAAATCCACAATGATATACATTTAGCTACCAGATTTAACATCACTAAGTACATCCAGGTCTCAACATGCTTCATACAAGCAAATAAACGGATATTACATACGAGTTCAATTTAAACAATCAACCACATAAACTCAATATGCGAACCATTATGCCAATATTCATCCATATGCATAATAGTATTATTCAGCATGCATCAATCTCAACATGCAATAATCAAGGGCCCAGCCCAACAGCATCTCATGCATATGTCATTTCATTCCTCATGCTCCATATAAATAAGCAGGCAAACAGGGCATTCAAACATATATCCAGACATGTCAATCATTCATACCAACCAACCCTGAGTCGAGCTTGTCACTGACAGCGAGCGTACATGTTTGGTCGATCTCCAGAACCAATAAACCTTGGCTCGCTCTGATACCAAGTTGTTACGCCCTACTACCTTAGAGTCGTTACTAAGTGAGTTTAAAACAGAAATTGTGCATTTAATTGACTCAAAGTGGTTTCTAAAACCAAAAGTGTGATTAAACCAGAGTTTAAGGCTGTACTCTTTTAAAAATGTTTAACTTCATTAAAAGCGTTAAGTATAGAACATCTGGGGGCCCAAAATAAGGTTTACAAAATGTTTACAACTCAAAAATAGATTTACACCAGGTTATCTTTCAAAAGAATGGATTAATACAGCCATTTACAAAATGCCCCCAACCAAAGCAGTCGGCAGGCCGAACATGTACGCGCCGCTCCCACGCTCTCCATACTAATGGTCGGTTGACTGACTCCTTGCTTTTACTTGCCACACGGAGCACCCGTGAGCCGAAGCCCAGCAAGAAAACCCAAATAGCACATAACATATGCAAATAATATCACTGACATAACTCACTGATAAATAGGAAATCATCAATTAAACAAACACGGCCATGCCGCCCCAGAGGCCTTACCAAAGCTTGGGGTCTCGGTTCTCACCGCGAGGATAACTCATGTATCCCTTGGGTCCCACCCTGAATATAAGCATCCCATGTGCTGAGTGTTACTTTCGGCCCCACGGCCGTACCGGGCCTACGCCGCACTCGGCCCTTGCCGTTCATTTCATTATAATCACACATATAGTACATTCGAAATAATCATTCACACACATCATGATTCATTTAAGGTTAAACATTTGCACATAATACAATCTGGGGCCATGCCTTGCAATCACACAGTGGGGCCATGCCCTATTCTCGGGTGTTACAGTTTTCTTACCTGTATTCCGAGCCTCCTGATGCACTAAAGCCGCGAGCACGGTCCTCTAGCACGAGCCTCACCAACAACCTAGTCACAACACACAAGAAACATCCCTCAATACTAATCAACCAAAAACCACTTCCCGGGACCAATCCCGCACTCTCGGGACCTCTAAAACCTTAAAACAACACCCTGGAGACATCCCCCGAACCCCCGGAGAAAAGGCCTAAAGTTGCCAAAAATTTCCACCTGAAATTGGCCTTGTGCCGCGGCACCCATCAGTCAGGGGCTCCCTCGCTGCGGCACGAAAAACCTGTGCCGCGGCACGCCTTCGCAGACCCATAATTCTGGGTTTTTCCCTGCATTATCTCCGAGCTAAAACCTTCCAAAATCATACCAAACCAATACCCAAACCCCAAAATCAATTTAAGACTTCAAATGGACCATCTAACAACCCATAAACACTAGATTCAAGCTCAAAACACAAACATATCCAACAATCCACCCTTAGATTGCAAAAATCAGCAACTTCAAAACTCAAACTTTAAAAACTTAACTCAAACTTTAAGTTTCACAAATCTAAACATAATCAAACTTAAATATGCATAAATCCTTACCTTAAGTAGAGAATCCCATCCTAAGCTCCCTTGATTCATCTCCTAAGTCTCCAAATTTCAGCTCCTTCACTTCTCTTCTTCTTCTCCTTCTTCTTCTTCTTCTCATTGCCCTAACTTTCCTTCTCTTTTGTTTTTCTTCTCTTTATTTTTAACAAAACCAATCCATGACAAAAATGACTAAGCCCCAAACCGTGTACCCCATATAACCCAGCTGCCATTTATCTAATTCCCAACCAAATGACCATTTTTCCCCTCCTTGCCTATCCTTTCCCAACTAAACTTCAAGGGCACTTAAGTCCTTTCATTTCTATTTCATATCTACCATTTTCTTTCTAAAACTTGTTACTCTCAGCAGTAACAAATGGTTACCCAGGTTACTAAATCTCCAATAACCCGCTAAATCTCAACTTAACCATAAAATTCCCGAGGTACCCCTAGGCTCCTCCCGAGCCGGGTATAGAAATCCCGTTGCGACTCTTGAGTTAACTAGCTCTCTAGTACCGTCTCGGCACGTGCATCACAATATTAACACCACACCCACGTGGTAAAATTCACAGAATACAATTATCACATATATGCCCTCAGCGGGCTAAAATTACCAATTTACCCCTATCATGCGAACGGGGTCCACATGCGTAATTATTTCACCTAACATGCATACTAACCACGTAGTCATGCATCTCAATGTTCAATTAGTCATATAACATGCTTTAAATCATAACCATGCATTTAACTCATAAAATCACACATAAATCCCATCGTGCCCTCCTGGCACGCTAATCAAGGCCCTTAAGCCTTATTAGCGAATTTGGGTCGTTACACAAATGATCTGACGGGTCCCCATCTCCATCGAACTTGGACAAGTGAGGCATACGGAAACTAGGTGGATACACTGTAGCTGCTATGCTGGGGGCGAAGAGCTCGAGTTTGTCCCCCGAGTTGTATCCATCCTTTTCTTTTTTCGATAAGAGCTTCTTCATCAGCTCCTCCATCTGAGCTAGACGCTCTAGGGTTTGGTCCTTACTACCTTGGTTGTTCTGGGGCTGTTCAACTGCTCCAGTTCCAGTGTAAGCGTTAGGTGGGTTATTGTCCCTCCTAGATTGAGCAAGATTATGTGGGGCATTCCCGCTGTCACGTACTTCTGACAGACCCTCCCCTTGGTGAGCACGACTACCATTTCTTGCTGGATCTCCTCTCCAAGAGTTGAGGTGATCTCGAAGGTCGGCCCTCGGGGTGGCATGAGGGCTTTGAGCCGAACTCAAATGATGGCGCATGCCTTCGCCGGACATGTCACTTTGATGACTCCCAGTCTAGTAACTCCCGTGTGAAAAACTCGGAGCCTGCTGCTGAGGGTGAGGATCCGAGATTTCCCCGCACACTCGGCTGCGATGGGAAGGTCCGGCGGAAGGAGGATTTCTCCTGCTACTCCCATGAGCCAGAATGTCTCGGACTGGACGGGGAGGAGATGGGTATCTTATTGGTGAGGGGGGGTGCCTAACTGGTGACACAATCTTGGTCCCGTCAGGTCAAGGCCTCCCCGCTCTACCATTCCCCGCGTCCTGTGCTCGGTGGTCTGACCATGGTGCAGGGCGGCTAGCCGGGGCAGGCTATCATCACGAGCCCTCCCCCGATCTCCTTCGCAAGCTGCCTCGGGCCCTCCTGGGCGCACTTGAGGGGGGAACTAAGCTAGGAGTTGAGGTCCGGACCGATCGGCTAAATTGCTGGTCGGCCCTAGGAAGTTCCTCAAACACAGTTTCCTGGTGGTGTGACGTGGGAGTAGAATTCGATGTCGAGGTTCTGACCAACCGACTGGGCCTGGACCAGTTACCCCGGCGGGACTTATGAGTCCCACTGTGCCTCTTTACGACATTAGCGTCGGTTGTAAGAGGGGGTAATTAGGGCAAGACCTCTTTGATCTGCTTGTTTGCTTTCGACAGCTGACTCCTCAACTATGCACTTTCCATTTCTACCGCCGTGTAGAAATCTAGGCAGCCGAACTTCTAGTGTCGCCCTGGCCCATCGGCTGCTTTCCTGGTCACGGCTGAACCTCAGGGTTTTGCTCATCGGATACGGTGGCATGGTGGGCCTCCTGCCCATCACGTTGATCCGCTTCATTACCATGCCTCGAGCGAGTAACCACCATGGTTGGATTTCTGCAATAGCACCAATCTAAAACCTCTCAATGAAAGCACCAAACTGTTGACGCGGTTCTTCGGCAACAGATAATTATATGAATAAACAGGATGGATTAGTTCTAGATGATGAACCGTAATATGTAAATATTTATATTCTAAACTGGCGAGAATAGTATAGGGGGAAGGTTATAAATCCTTTCCTTTTAGGGTGGTTTGAAGGTTAAAATCCCTCCAGTCCACCAGCCAATATTTTTTATATATCTCTAGTATTCCTTATAGGGGGTTTCTTTACAAACTAGACACCAACCCCGTGCAACACCCAGGGTCTCCATATTTATAGGGAGAGGACACCTGGGTGTTGGTAAAGGGGTCATCTCGTGATCTTCTTACCCATCATGTCACTTCTGTGACACTTATGATTAATTCCTAAAACTTGACAATGAAGTGTTGTCTAATCAATAGGTAAGGGGGATAATGGGCTACATGGCCCAAACCAGTTGTGGGGTGCCTGAACACGCACGTTTATGCTACGTGTCCGATAATTCAGGAATGGAGTAGACACGTGATGTCTGATATGCAGATGTTTACATTGCGTGGTTGACTTCATAAATGATCGGGGGTGTCAGCTCTATGTCGTACCTCGAGCTTGATGTAGTTGCAGCTTGTGGTGTCCACACTGCTGACTCGATGCCTTCTAGTATTCTTACAAAACCTTTGACTACCTCGAGCTAAAGAGGTGGAGACTCGTAACAGAAGCTCTGGGTAGGTGGTTTCCACATGGCGGATAGAATTATGCCCTTTTCAGCTCGCTAATAACCCGTGGATGTGTACATTGTCACCTATTCGTCCACCACGGTCGAGGGATTGTACAGGGACGAAAACCTAAATTGTGTTTTTTCCATTAGAGTGGCCTTGATTACAAATAAATTTTGGACATTTTTTAAATCTGTCGTTTAAACCCTGTTTTTGGGATCCCATGTATTAAACATTTGTTTTAATGAAAGTTATCTGTTTATGACCAAAACCTTTTAAACCTAACCTGTTTATGACTTTAGGATCACATTTTCATTTAAATGACTTTATTAGCAAGTGTTGCACTTTTTTAAACACACAGTGTAACGGTCTTGGTTATCCAGGGAGTTACAGTGCATCGATTACAAAGAGCTGAATAGGTTGACTATTAAGAATAAGTATCTACTACCCAAGATTGACGATTTGTTTGATCAGCTACAAGGAAAGACGGTGTTCTCTAAGATTGACCTCCAGTCTGGCTACCATCAGTTGAGGATTAAGGAAGAGGACATACCAAAGACTGCGTTCCGTACAAGGTATGGACACTATGAATTCTTGGTCCTGTTTTTTGGGCTAACCAATGCCCCAACAACCTTCATGGATTTGATGAATAAGGTCTTAAGGGATTATTTGGATAAGTTTGTAATCATATTCATTGATGACATATTGGTGTACTCCCAATCAGAAGCGGAACACAAGCAACATCTTTGTTTGGTACCATAGATGTTGAGGGAGCACAAGTTGTATGCTAAGTTTAGTAAGTGTGAATTCTAGTTACCCCAATAAACATTTCTAGGCCATATTATGAGTAAGGAGGGGATCCTAGTGGACCCAACCAAGATAGAGGGAGTGAGTGATTGGCCGAGGCCAAGCAGTTTACCAGAGGTTAGAAGCTTCCTCAGATTAGCAGGATATTATCAATGATTCATTGCGGGATTCTCTAGAATAGCAACACTGTTTGCTAAACTAATGCATAAGAAGACAAAGTGTGTCTGGACAGATACATGTGAAAACAGTTTCAATTAGTTGAAGTGACGACTAATTACCGCTCTAGTACTAAGTCTTCCACAGACAAGGAAAAGTTTGTGGTGTACTACGATGCTTCTAGGCAGGGTTTGGGTTATGAATTGGTGCAAGTTGGGAAGGTGATAACCTACGCTTCTAGAAAACTGAAGTAGTATGAACAGAGGTATCCCACTCATGATCTTGAACTAGCTGTGGTATTCACATTGAAGGTATGGAGGTACTACCTGTATGGAGAGAAGTGTGAAATATACACTGACCACAAAAGTTTGAATATGTGCCAAAGGCGTTGGCTGGAGTTGTTAAAGTACTATGATTGTGAGATTTTGTACCATCCAGGAAAGGCCAATATGGTGGCCGACGCAATGAGTCAGAGGGGTCCAGGGCAGTTGTTCAGTTCGAGACAGATATCAGAAAAGCTTGCTAAAGAAATGACAAGAGCGAGAATTGAATTGGTAGCTGGTCAGCTAGACAACATTACTCTTCAGTCCATACTCCTTGAGAGAATCAGAGAAGTGCAGAAGGAGGATTCTCAGTTGAGGAAACATAAGGAGAATGTCTTAGCTGGATTGGCTAGAGACTCTTCTATTTCAGAAGTAGATTTATCGAGGTATAAAAAATAGATTTGCATTCTAATGGATTCTGGTATCAGGCGAGAGATTCTGGATGAGCCTCATACCACTCCTTATTCACTACATCTGGGTATGACGAAGATGTACCAAGATCTAAAGACTCTGTATTGGTGGCTAGAAATGAAGAAGGACATGGTGGATTATGTGGCCAAGTTCTTAATCTGTGAGCATGTGTAGGCTGAACACCAAAGGCCAACAGGGTTGCTACAACCTTTAGGGATTCCAAAGTGGAAGTGGGAGGAAATTACCATGGAATTTGTGTTTTGATTTCCAAGGAAAGTGGGGTAACATGACTCTGTGTGGGTGATTGTGGATAGGAAATTACCATGGAATTCCTGGTTTGATTTCCGAGATTGATAGTTTCCGGTAGGGACTGCACCTTTAATTCTATGTTTTGTGAAAGCCTACAAAAGGCTATGGGCACGCAGTTGAGATTCAGTAGATCTTATCATTCTCTAACGGATGGACACTATTATAAGATAATTCAAATAATAGAGGATATGTTGCGGGCCTATGTACTGGTTTTTGGGGGATCTTGGAGTAAGTATCTCCATTTGATTGAGTTTTGTTATTATGACAGTTATCATGCGACTATTACAGTGGCTCCATATGAAATGTTGTATGGGAGGAAATGCAGATTTCCCATTCATTGGGATGGATGGGTGAGAGGATGTACTTAGGTCATGAGGCAATTCAGAGGACTAATGAGGCAATTCAGAAGATTAGGGCTCGAATGCTCGCCTCCTAGAGTAGACAGAAGAGTTACTCGGACTTGAAACGTAGAAGTGTCGAGTTTCAAGTAGGTGATCATATGTTCCTTAGAGTTTCTCCTTTGAGATGAGTGAGACAATTTGGAGTGATAGGAAAATTAAGTCCTAGATTTGTTGGCCCCTTTGAGATTCTGGAACGAATTGGACAAGTGGTGTACAGATTAGCAATACCTCTAGCTTTATCAGGGGTTCACAACGTATTTCATATGTCTATGCTCTGGAAGTACGTAGCAACTCCTACACATGTGCTGAGTTATAAAAACATAGAATTGGATCAAAACATTTCTTATGAAGAGAAATCGATTCACATCCTAGACAGAACGGACAACGTCTTGCGGAACAAGACCATTGCCTTAGTGAAAATGTTGTGGAGAAACCTCAAAGTAGAGGAGGCAACTTGGGAACTTGAATCAGATATGCCGGATTGACATCACGAACTATTCAGGTAAATTTTGAGGATGAAATTTTTGTAAGGAGGAGATAGTTGTAACGCCCCAAATTCGCTTATAAGGCTCGGTGCCTTCATTAGCATACCGGGAGGACAATAATTGATTTAATTGTATTATTACGTGATTAATCATTATATGTGTGCATCATTATTTGATTTCTTCGGTTATGATAAGATATGACTAGATATGCATGTTTAGGTGTATTTGGGTATGTTGGGATTAATTGGGAATCTATAGTGCTACTTGAGAATTAGCGAGAAATGCGGCAAATGACGGTATCGCCCTTGGGACATTAAAGAGTAAGGTTTTCACCTAGTGGCACTTTAGTCTTTTTGGTGTCAAGAGATAGATTTAGGAAGCCTTCAAGAAATAACAAGAAACACAAAACACACTTGGTTTCTCTCTCTCTCTCTCTCTCTCCCTCTCTCACCCTCTCTTATAGCATTGGTTTGGGGCTCTTGAACCTTTGAGATTTTGAGGAAGGTTTGTTGAGGATTGAAGCTTAGTGGGGAATTGGAAGCATACAACTTGAAGAGGTAGCTAGGAAATGAGTTAATCAGAGGTAAATTTAAGTTTTAAAGTTCTTTGAGTCTTAGACTTTGCGTCGAATTTTGAGGTTGGTGAAATTTTGTTAGGTTTATGGGCTAGGTTTTGTTGATTGTGAGCTGTTGAGACAACTTTTGTGATATAATGCTATTAAAATCATGTTTGGGACGATATTTAGGGGAGTTTAGAAATCTGAAAACACTTGAAAATCTGGGTTCGCGGAGTCACGGCGCAACATTGTTCTTGTAGTGTCGCAGCTTGCATGAACTCAGAGGACGAAAGGGGTTCGCTGAACCACCTTACTGCCGCGGAGCTGGGTAGGTCGCGTTGCGGCACGTGTCCAAAAAAATTTCTTAGGAGGCTCTCTAACTTGTAGAGGGCTGCGACACCTCTGAGGAGCGCAGCGACTCAAATATGGAACTTTTTCCAATTATGTTTTTTAAGCTCGGGAACTCAAATGTAAAGGCTGGGGAAGGATTCTACTATGCAGTTTAGTATAATTAGAGATTCCAATGGCAAGAAATTTATCTTGAAGATATTAAATAGTCTAAATGATTGATGGTGATCCATTGTTGCGTTGTGACTAGGTTATATTGCTAGGGCTCGAGAATAGGGATTGTGCTAGGGATCACCTTATACCTTCTGCTCGAGACTCAAGGTAAGAAAACTACACCCTGATTGTGGTCAGGGCTCGGATGCCTCCCCTATAAATGGATATGATTGTGGTTATAATTGTGATTATTGGATTATGCATGCTTGTATATGCTGCATTTACTTGTGTACTGTCCAGTCTATACGTTTGATTATATTTAATCTGAAAGTCTAGCCTAAGGGATCCAAGGCCAACATCAAGCGTGCGGAACGCAGCCCGACCTAAAAGATCCGAGGTCGGCCAAGAGATTTGAGAGCTTGGCCTAAGAGAGCCACGTCTGAAAGTCTTCTAAATAAACAAAAGTGTCGATTGAACTTGTCTAACTGTATTGACTACTAACATTGGAAAATGTTTTTGTTTGAGCGGGTTTTTACTGCTAAGTTTATTATTTATGTACTGTTGCTCATTTGTATCTATTGATTTAAGTTTTCTTACTGAGATTTGGCTCACAGGTGCTATGTGGTGTAGGTAAGGGAAAGGGAAAGCGGGACCAACCATGAGTTGGAGAGCTTTAGGGGCGGCATGTACATTTGCAGCTCGAGCACCACAGCCAAGGGATCAACAGGGACTAGAGCAAAACTTCATTTTTCCGTTTAGGCCGGCTTACATTGTAATTATTTTTTAGAGTTGTAAATGCCTTGTAAATACTTATTTTTTTAATCCCATGTATAGACTCAAAATTTTTAATGAAAAAAACTATTTCTATGATAAAAATCTTTAAACCCTAATCCACTAATTGTTCTTAGTTACATGTTTATATCCAAATGACTTGATTTGCAAGTCTAGCGCTGTTTAAAATACACAGTGTAATAATCTTCGCCATCCAGGGTGTTACAATGTTGCTGAGCGGCAAAAATCACACGTTTAGAAAAATGTATGCTCTATGATTGTAACGCCCTCCTATAACAGGACCGTTACACTGTGTACTTAAAATTGTGTCAGACTTGCTAATCAAGTCATTCGGCTTAAAGCGTCTAACTAAGGTTAATGACAAGGGTTAGGGTTAAAAATTTCGGTCAATGAACCATTGAATTTTATTACAAAAATTTTATATAACATGGGATCCCAAAATATTACAACTCAACTGTTAAAAAGGATAGATACATATGAAAAGTTACATCAGCCGGCCTAAGCGGCAAAACAGGGCTAAAACCGTAGTTCCTCTGAGATAACTTCGACTGTGCTGGTCGAGCAGCCGCATATGTACACACCGCCACCGAAGCTCTCCAACTCATGGCTGGTCAAGCTTTCCCTTCCCCTTACCTGCACCACAAAGCACCCATGAGCCGAGGCTCAGCATTAATTCATAGCCAATACCATTTAGGTTCAATAAAACTCAGAAACATTAATTCATAGCCAATACCATTTAGGTTCAATAACAGATCATTGGATCAACCTGGGGCCGCTGCCCTATTCAGTTGGCTTTCAAGCCAAGTTTCTGGGCCTATGCCCTAGCTACGTGACCATAGAGTCATCTGGGGCCTTGCACTTAGCTCTGTCTCACTAGCCATAGAGCTAGCCCAACCCTCATGGTTCACCGTCGACCTTAGAGTTGATCAACATTATAGTACGTTGCTGGTTTAGGCCAATGCCTCTCGACCAATGCACAGCGCGCTTTTGTTGTCATTGACTCATAAGTCAAGCCCTGATCCAGGATTACATATCTTACTTATAAGAAACAGAAGGGGATAGGCACATCCTGACAAATTAAGCACATATTCATGCTAATCAATAATCCCATAGAATAATAATTTTCATAATACTAGCATATTCATATAACAGGGACACATGCCTTAATCATAGAATTCATGTAACGAATATAAGCACATAATAATTGATCAACAAGCATTTAGAACAATACCCTAACATAACAAATCCTGGGGCCCAAGCCCTAATCATATTAATATACAACAGACGGGCCAAGCCCTAATCGCACACAATATGTTCTGGGTGCAGTTTTCTTACCTTAGCTCCAAGCAAGCACAAATAAGAACGACCGTCGAGCACGATCCCTGTTCTAAGCCCCTAGCGAAACCCTAAATCACAAAACTAAAATAGGATTCCAATAATATCGAGCAATCAAAGGCTTCCGGACCAAGTCCTAGCCTCCGGGGCCTTGGGTTCCACCAAACAGGGTAGTGGAAATAATACCGAGCCCCTAAGTTTGAGTTCCCGCATTCAAAATCTTCTTGGGGTCCA
Source organism: Humulus lupulus (assembly GCF_963169125.1). Classification (NCBI taxonomy): domain Eukaryota; kingdom Viridiplantae; phylum Streptophyta; class Magnoliopsida; order Rosales; family Cannabaceae; genus Humulus; species Humulus lupulus. The sequence continues at coordinate 88,817,653 of NC_084797.1, read as the reverse complement.
GAAACCCCCTAAGAGCCGTAGCCCCATGCCCTTATGTCGCAGCCCATCTCCAACCAGAGGCTCAGCCTCCCCAACCATCAGACACGGGCCGCGGCCCAGCCATGGTGGCATCGCCGCCCGCTATTGCAGCAAAGCCCACCTTGGCTCCCAATAGTTCTAGAGGGTCGTGGCAGACCAAGAACAGAGTCGTGGCCCGACCCCTTCGAACCTAGAAAAACCTCCATTTTCAGCAGCCAAATCCCATCCAATTTAACCCAAAATCATGCCAATAACATTATTAAATCAATACAACAGCGCTAATATGTTCCCAGAAGCATAACCCAACAAAACTTAGTCTTCAAACCTCATCAAAACTCCAATTCAATCTTTAAACTTCAAAGGCTCAAGAACACTAAAACCCAGCCAAGAAACACAAAATTTAAATGCTAGAAATCATAATTTAAAGCTTACCTCTGATAAAGATTAAATCCCCCAAGTTGCTACTGAGTTAATTCCCAAATCCTTAGCTTCCATTCAAGTGATCCTAGCCCAAAATTATCCTTAGTTTCAATGAACAACTCAAAGAAAGCTTGGAGAAGGAGAGAGAGAAAGGGAGGAGGTCGATTTAGGCAGCTTCCAAGTGTTTCTATTATTTTGTCTTTTATTTTCTAACTTAAGTCCCTTAAGTTAATCCCAAGGCTCGAGGTACCAAAAAGGTCCCGGAGGGAAAAATGGTAAATTTCCCAAATATTCCCTCCTAGACTCTCTAACTCCAAATATATCTCCAAATATTTATTTCCATAACCCGATAACACAATTAAATGACTATTACCCAAAATACCCCGTGACTCGCCCCGAGCCAGGTATTGGTGTAACGCCCTACTACCTTAGAGTCGTTACCAAGTGAGTTTTAAGACAAAACAGTGCAATGAACTCGCTAACCGAGGTTTTGAAACAAAAGTGTGACTAATTTAAAGTTAAGGCTGTAATCTTTGAAAATGCGTTGATTCAATAAAAACTTCTAGTATTAAACATTTGGGATCCCAAAATAGGGTTTGAAAACCGTTTACATCTTGAAATAAGTTTACAGTTGATCAGTTCTAAATTCATAGGTTATTACAGCCATTTTCGAATAAACCCCCAACCAAAGCAGTCGGGCAGGCCAAACATGTACGCGTCGCTTAACGCTCTCCGTACTCATGGTTGGTTGACGCGGCCATTGCCCTTACCTGCAACACGGAGCACCCGTGAGCCGAAGCCCAGCAAGAAAACTCATGCAGAGCATAACATATGCAATTTATACAGTTTATCATAACAAATATTCCACATATAAACAAGTCAACCATTAGACTAAGCAAACACGACCATGCCGCCCCAGAAGCCTTACCAAAGCCTGGGGTTTCGGTCCTCACCGTAAGGATATCACATGTATCCACCGGGCCCTGCCCTGACTATAAGCATCCCATGTGCTAAGTGTTACTTCCGGCTTCGCTGCCGTACCCGGCCTACGCCGCACTCGGCCCTTGCCGTTCATTTCATTATAATCATATATAGCATAAATCAAGCAACATTCAAACAAATGCCAATTTATTTAAATCTGCACCCTAACATGTAATGCAATATAGGGCCATGCCCGGCAATCATCTCATCATGCAACATGCAATATAGGGCCATGCCCGGAAATCACACTATGGGCCCATGCCCTATCCTACGGGTGTTATAGTTTTCTTACATGTACCCCGAGCTTCACAATGCACCAAAGTCACGAGCACGGTCCTCTAGCACGAGCCTCTCCAATAGCCTAGTCACAACACACATAAAACAGTTTTTAATACTAACCAACCCAAAACCACTTCCCGGGACCAATCCTGCACTCTCGGGACCTCTAAAACCTTAAAACAACACCCCGGAGACATCCCCCGAACCCCCGGAGCAAACGCCTAAAATTGCCAAAAACAATGATATCCTGAAATTGGCCTTGTGCCGCGGCACAACTTTCTTGTGCCACGGCACCCAGCAAGTCAGGGGCTCCACGCCGCGGCACGCAAAAACTGTGCCGCGGCACGCCTTCGCAGGCCCAGAATTCTGGGTTTTCCTTCGCGTTTTCACCGAGTTAAAACCTTCCCAAATCATACCAAACCAATACCCAAACCCCAAAATCAATTTAAGACTTTAAATGGACCATCTAGCAACCCATAAACACTAGATTCAAGCTCAAAACACAATCACACTCACAAATCCACCCAATTGATTTCAACTTCAACCACTTAAACCCATAGGCCAAAAACACAAACCCAAGCTTGAAAAACCTAAACCATACCTCAAAAATCTTAAACCACAACAGATAAAACTCTTAAAATTGTCTAGGATCCTTACCTTTAAGTGGAGAATCCACCCTTTGCTTCCTTGAATCCATCTCCAAGTCTCCAAAATCAGCTCCTTCCCCTCTTCTTCTTCTTCTTCTTATAGCTTTTCTTTCTCTTTATTTTTCACAAAACCAAAAAATGACCAAGCCCCAAACCGTGTACCCCCATATAACCCAGCTGCCATATATCAAATTCCCAGCCAAATGACCATTTTACCCCTCCTTGCCTATCCTTTCCCAACTAAACCTCAAGGGCACTTAAGTCCTTTTACTTCTATTTCATTTCTACCATTTTCTATCTAGAACTTGTTACTCTCAGCAGTAACTAATGGTTACCCAGGTTACTCAATCACCAATAACCATTACCCGCTAAATCTCAATCTTAACCATAAAATTCCCAAAGTACCCCTAGGCTCCTCCCGAGCCGGGTATAGAAATCCCGTTGTGACTCTTAAGTTAAATAGCTCTCTAGGACCGTCTCGGCATGTGCATCACAATAATAACACCACACTCACGTGGTACAATTCACAGAATACAATTATCACATATATGCCCTCAGCGGGCTAAAATTACCAATCTACCCCTATCATGCAAACGGGGTCCACATGCATAATTATTTCACCTAACATGCATACTAACCACGTAATCATGCATCTCAATGTTCAATTAGTCATATAACATGCTTTAAATCATAACCATGCATTAAACTCATAAAATCACACATAAATTCCATTATGCCCTCCAGGCACACTAATCAAGGCCCTTGAGCCTTATTAGCGATTTGGGGTCGTTACAATTGGGTACCATTGTGACTTTCCCACTAGCTTGCTCCCTAGGATCGCCTCGTGCCGAGTAACCCAAATAAACTCACATAATAATGTGGTCTCTCACATATATGCACATAAATATACAATTATGCTAGCAACGGGACAAATTACCAAAGTCGCCCTTCTAATAAGAAGCAGGCCCACATACATATTTTTTTTTTTTGAACAAAAGAAAACTTTATTCAAAAACCAACCAAGATACAAACACAAAGAAGGAAGCAACAGCTTCTAAACAGCCAAACCGCAGCCTGCAACAGCAGCAACTGCACTAAAATACACCACTACCAACCCTCTACAACATTGAGAATATACTTGTCCCTTTTGCTAAGATGATGAAGACTCAGACCCAAAACTCTACATTTGACAATCTTCATAATTTCCAAGCTAATACTACTAGCTGAATGACAAATAGATTCAAAACTACACTTGTTCCAATTTTTCCAAACAAAATAAAAAGTAGCAGAAAGAACAGCATTAATGATTTGGTTCTTCAGATTTTTGATAGCTGTCAAACACCATTGCTGCAGCTCCATGTAGGACTTCGGCCACTGAAACACACCCAGCCAGCTACTAACCTCCCCAAATAATTTCCTTGTGAAGATACATTCCAGGAATATGTGGCTGTGAGATTCATTTACTCAAGCACAAACAGGGCAGATAGCAGAATGGATAGGCATCAAGCGACTCAACTGATCTCTGGTGAGCAGATGGCAGTTAAATATCTGCCAATAGATGAATCTGTGCTTGGGCACTTGAAGCTTATTCCACACAGTCCCAGCATACATAACTTTCTGAGTAGTAACAAGAGAAGAGTAAAATAGTCTGACATGAAAATTACCTCCCTTTTCAGCTTGCTTCAAAGTAGTTGCATCAGTTACTTGACTTAGCCTCAGCAACTTTTTAAAGTACCAGCTCATATCATGCTTAATAGGAACATTCCAAATAGATTGCTCCTTAAGATAGATAGAGTTAATCCATCTAACCCAAAGGCAGTCCTGTTTGTTAGAGATCGCCCATAGAAACTTCGCCATCAAATCCATGTTCCATTTCTTACCTTCGCGAAAACCAATACCACCCAGCTTTTTAGGGAGACAAACTTTCTCCCAAGAAAGGATATGAAGTTTACTCCTGTTTCCGTTAGCACCCCAAAGGAAGTCACGACAGCTTTCGTCTATGGCTGCTGTAATTTTAAAAGGCAGAATGAATATGCTCATCCAAAAGTTTCTGATACCAAGCAAAACTGAGTGAATGAGTTGAGTACGCCCAGCAAAAGACAAATTCCTGCTTGCCCAACAATTGAGGTTTTTGTTCAGCTTGTCCAAGATCACCCCACAATCTGAAGCTTTCCATTTAGTAGGACGAAGATGAACCCCCAAGTATTTCAAAGGAAAAGATCCTTCCTCCATTTGCATCAATTCAAGAATCTTCACTTTATTGTCTTCTTTAACTCCTCCAAAGAATATATGAGATTTCGATTTGTTCGCAGAAAGACCTGTAGAATCATAGAATTTCTTGAAAGCTTCTTGAATATGAGTCACTGAACTAATATTGCCTTTACAGAATATTATCAAGTCATCTGCAAAACATAGGTTAGTTAACCTAAGCTGTTTACACAAAGGATGAAAACGAAACCCTTTTTTACTAGAACAATGGGCCAATAATCTGGTTAGATACTCCATTATCAATACAAACAAAAGGGGAGATATGGGGTCTCCTTGACGAAGGCCTTTTTCCCCTTTGAACGAGCCCTGAATCCTTCCATTCATGAGGAGATTATATCTCGTTCCTTTTAAACAAACCAGAATCCAATCTATAAATCTCGAGGGAAAACAAAGATGCTTAAGCCGCTCCTCCACAAAGTGCCAATCAACTGTATCATAGGCTTTGCTAAGGTCGATCTTCATTATACATCTTGCTGAAATGTGCTTCCTGGTATAACCTTTAAGGAGATCCTGGAAGATCATAATATTGTGAGCAAGAGTTCTATTCTTTATGAATGCCCCTTGGTTGCTATGAACAAGGAAGGGAAGCACTTCCGAAAGCCTAGAACAGAGCATCTTCGAGATACACTTATAAAGTGTATTACAACAGGCAATAGGCCTGTAATCACTTGCTGTTTTTGGGTCTGCAACCTTAGGAATGAGGGAGATCACTGTTTCATTCAGCGACTTAAGCAAAAATCCATCCTGGAAGAATTCTAACACAGACCGAGAAATGTCATCTCCAATGTTCTCCCATAACCCCTTGAAAAAACCTGATCCAAAGCCATCTAACCCAGGACTTTTAGAAGAGTGAATGCTGAAAAGAGCCTTCTTAACATCACTCTTACTAAAAGGCCTTAATAACCTGACTTGCTGCTCCAAAGACAGTCTTCTACCCTGGTTCAAGCAAACTAAGTCAATTTTCTCAGTGGCTGAACTGCTACTCCCCATAAAATTCCTAAAATGAGTGAGAAAGTGCTCCACTGCTGTCGAATAATCATCTTCAATTTTATCACCAACAGTGAAAGAAGTAATTCTATTTTCCAATCTTCTTTTCCTCATAATAGCATGGAAATATCTAGAGTTTTCATCACTGAAAGTGACCCACTTAACCTTACTTTGCTGCTTGAGATAACTAGAGTACCGATTCAGCATATCAGAAAAATTCTTCTGCTTCTGAATAACAGCGTGCTGAAGCTTATTATCAGAGGGGTTAGAAGCCAAAGCCTCTTGAGCTATATTGAAATCCTCCTTGGCCAACTTGTAATCCAAGACAACATCGCCCACCACTTCCCTATTAAATCTTTTCAAAACATGTTTAACCCGAAGAAGCTTCTGAACAATCTTAGATAAACCTCCTCCCGAACCTGAAGTAGAGCTCCAACTATTCATTATTGTCTCTTTGTAACTTCTATAGGAGAGCCAGTGATTACAATATCTAAAGGGTTTGAATCCCACCTTGTTCAACTCCTGGCTTTTAATCACACAGTAGCTATGGTCTGAAACATAGTCCCATTTGAAGCAAGCTTCAGATTTTGGGAAAGTGTCCAGCCAATAGTCATTGATAAAAACTCGGTCTAGCTTGGAAAAAATTCGGTCTCCGACATCATGCTTATTAGACCAGGTAAAGTGCGCACCAGAGCACTTGAATTCATCCACTTGTCCTAAAGCCAACCAGTTTTGAGCATCAGAGAGATCCTTAGCTACAATTTGTCTCCCACCATTCCTATCATGGAAACTAAACATAGCATTAAAATCCCCAAAAATAATCCAAGGATTTTTCAAATGACCAATACTAGCCAACTTATCCCATAACTTTTTCCTCTCCCCCATAGAATTACTTCCATAAACTATCGTGGCAAAGAAAACCTCCTACTGGCCACACACTTTTACCCTGCAGTGAACTAATTGAGGGTCCTCGATCAAAATATCGACCTTCACAAACTTAGCTTGCCAAATAACCAAAATCCTACCAACAGTGATAGAACTAGAAAAATAATCCCAGTTATGGAAGTTATTCGCAAAGACCTCTTGTATCTTCTCATGTTTCACCTTAGTCTCAAAAAGAGCTCCAAAACCAACCTTATTCTCTTTACAAACATCAAGAATAGCTTTTTGCTTATCTTTTTTATTCATACCCCTCACATTCCACCCTATCATATTACAAACCTCCATCAAGTAGTTGGGTTAGAATTGGTGACCACATGCCCAACCCCTATTTCTTGTAAAACCGCATATCCATTACTTGAATTAGCCTTAACTGGAGCTGCAACTGCCTTGTTAGGAGCTGCCACTGCCTATCTTGCCCCTCTCCTTTTGGGAGTAATCCAACTGCCAGCACTGTCATCCCTGCCTGTTCCATCTAACTGAGAGGATATGTGTATACCCTGAACATTATTACTCTCCTTTGACTCAAAGTCCATATACAAGATCTTACCCCTCTCGTCTGCATCATTATTTGTAGAATTATGCACTCTGTTTTCTAGTATAGTAGCCTCAGATTGATGCTTTTGATCTATCTCAGAACCATTAAGTTTCTGATCTGATTTCTCAACAGAGATTTTCTTCCTCCAAACCGCTCCTTTTTCCTTGTTACAATTAGCCACTATATGCCCTAACTGAGCACAAGCAGCACATTTAGAGGGGAGCCATTCATACTCAACTGATTGTTCAACTAACTATCCCCGTTCATTGATATAAGCAATAATTTTTGGAGGGTGATCCGAAATCTCCATATCCACCAAAACCCGAGCATATTTCACCATCGCCCTACTCTGAGTCACCTTGTCCACCATTATTGGTTTGCCAATTGTACTCACCAGAGAACTGAGACTATTTTTTCCCCAATATTGCAATCCCAAACCATTCAACCAAATCCACACCGGAACAGACTTAACCATTCTCACAGAATCCATGTCTATTGTCCAAGGACGAAGGACAACTGGTTTTTTATCAAAGTGAATAACTCCCGTTTCCAGTATTAGGTCCCGAGTAGCTTCGTCCCTGAAATTTACCAATGTGAAACCAGAGTGCATTCTAACTATCTTATCAACCCCTAGGTTCCCCCAGACTCTTTTGACAAAACCTTTGTTGACCCAGATTTTGGCCAACTGACACGGACTCAGAATATGCTTGATGTGAATGAATGTGTTGAAAAGAATCGAATGACAAAGGTAATAAGAACACGATATTTTATAGTGGTTCGGCCCCAAGATCTGGTAATGACCTACGTCCACTTAGATTATTATTGATATGAGAATCAAAGGAGTGATCAAAGAACTAAGGTCCAATGAGTTTCACTAACCTCTGAAGAGCAATACAATATTTCAAGTAGAATTACTCTAGCATCCAATAATTTGAAAGCAAAAAGTCCCTTCCTTGAGCTATCTTTCTCTATTTATAGGCTCAAGGGGGATTACACAAGATAGTTACAGATATTCTCTCCTGAATAATCGGATACTCAGGAGATTGTGTGAGTTAAATTCAGGATTTACAAAGATCTTTATAGTAATATTACGTTTCATGCGGAACTATCGACCAGACTGGTCGTAGGTGAGACTGGGCCGCCTCCTGCTTATAATGTACCTTCTGGTCGATACACTAGCAGAGTTCCTTCAGATGTTAGCCATGTGTCCTGGGATCACTTGCCACGTCATCAATGCCAATTTTTTGGATAACATTTGCCCCCCAAGTTTATTTATTACGAGCAATAAATAAACTTTCGAGCGAACGAATCTTCGGTAACCCCACCATACGTGTCAGAACCCTTCGTGTGTTCTCGGAAAAAGCAACCTACTCCTGTCTAATCATGACTTTTCAGTTCCCTAGTAATAATTCGACGACTATTCCGCTTCCCCATACTTCGAAAAAGGGAAATTGATGATTACACCTTTTTTATGCCACAGACAAACTTATATAACATCTCCAAACTTCCCTTTTTCTTCTTACGCACACCATTGCCTTCTCAAGAAACCCTAAAAACCAGAGCTTCAATCTTCTCCCGGAGACCGTTCTTCTGCATTTTCAAGACTCAGCCCGAGAGATCCTTGATTTTCGAAGACTCTTTACCAATCTCCACGACCACCTTTCTGGTAAGTTTTTGAATCCTTATGCTTCAAATTTTCATAATGCATGCTCCTGTATGTTGACCGTTTGAGTTCATCTACTTCTGGTTTGAGATGCTTGTGAGTAGAATGTCTTGTGGGTAAAAAGAGTTATGAGTTAGTTTAATAGTTGGGATCATTCTTTTAGGACGTAAAATTGAAGTAAAAATTCGATCTTTAGGCTAGTTGGAAAATAGGTTTTTCCCGCCCTAAGGGGAGTTGAAAAAGCTTTTTTGAAAAACTTTTTACTTTCACCCTTTGATCCGTTTCTCAAACTGTTCGTGTAGAAAGATTTAGCTTTTTGTTAGAATGTTGTTGTATAAAAGCTTGACTTTTATACTCGACCAGCGCCATTCTAAAAAGCCTTTAAAAATTCTCTATCCTCACCTCCCCATTCTTCTGTTTGCAGACTTTGATGCCAGATTTGTGGGGAGGTGAACGGCCCATCGACGACGATCTTCTCGCCCAACTGCTCGAAGACGAAGAACAACCGGCCGACCGAATTCACGAGATTCCCTTCTCACGATCTTCCTCCAGACCTCGTCCTTCTCCTCCTCAAATGGCTCGTTCCAAATCTTTAGGCAAGAATAGACCCGAATCTGACGATAGTCCAAACCCTCCTGCCCAACCTGATTCACAGGCTAGGGTTCCTTCGACCAGTAGCCGAAACAATCCTGCTCCTGACCCTAACATCCAAACTAAAGCCCGCCCTCGCCATCAGAATCTGCCTGATGTCGAGTGGTATTTCTCCCCGAACAGCCTTGTAACTCCTAGGATGCTTGCCAACTACCTTAGGAAGTATCCTTTCACAGGGGTCACTCTCAAAATTCTTGCCGCAGACCAAAGGGCTAACCTCCCTGGAGGTGTATATAGTGCTTGGTCTCGGTACCACATAGAGGCGGGGGCTGTGCTCCCGCTACATCCTTTTTATCAGGGGGTGGCTAATTATTTCGATGTCGCCCCCTTCCAGATTACTCCAAATGGATATAGAATGCTGGCTGCACTCTATATCCTGTACAAACTTAAAAAATGGCCAAAACCTACCCCCATGAGATCAATTATCTATTTGATCTCAAATCCAACCCTCAACAGTATGGGATGGGCTTTTTCCATCTTTGTCACCAGGAGACAAACCGGACGTTCCTGAGTGCCACCACGCACATATCCAACATGGGGAAGTATAGCAAGGAGTACTTCCTTACTCCGGACATAACCAGCAACAACTTGGCCTTCGCTCGAGGAGGTAAATGCTGCTTTTACTGGTCGGTATTTTTTATCAGCGAATTTCCCTTCATTTTTCTTCAGGTGCGTTTTGTCTTTCAGGCCCATGGTTACATCCGACCCCAACACCAGACATGGTGTTGAGGTCCAATGCACTGGCCAGGATGACGAACGCAGAAAAAAGTGTCAAGTCCTTGGTCACTGATGATAATCTGAGGCTAGCTGGCCTCCTGGCTCCTCACCATGAAACAAGAGGACCCGTGGTAGCCGATGCCATTACCGAGGGGGTTCCCAAGCAGTAACCTCCTGTGTCTCCTCCACGAAGGAGGCCGACTGGGGTTACAATCAGGGAACCCACGGGCAATCCTTCTGCAGAAGGGCCTTCTGCTCCCCAAGGCAAGGGGAAACAAAAGGCCAAAGAGCCGATTGTGGACTTGGGGGAATCCTCCGATGAAAATGGTATAGTAAATTTGCTTTTAAATAGCTTGCCAATTCCCTGTCACTTGTTTGACGGGGAGGGCAACTTTACATATACTCCAAATCTAGGGCCAGACTTCTTCATGCCAGATAATGAGTGTATGACTAATAGAGTCAATAGTATAGCGACCAGTAGTTGTAGCTCGGGTATTAACTTTGTGACCTTCTTTTCCGTTTTATAAGGAGTTTTCATTTGCCTTTATCTTACCCTTTTCATGTGTCTACTTGTATGCAGATATGGCCACTCCCAACGTCTTCGACCTATAACAGGCTGAGGAGGAAGAGGAAGTTCCTCAGCTCCGACGAAAGTCGTCAAGGAGACACAACGGCGAATCAAGCCAGGGACCTGCCAAAAAGAGTCGAACAGAGGCTTCCAAGGACGTGCCAACTGGGAAAACTTCTGCTCATCCTCCAGCTCCTGCTGAGAAGGAGACTCCTCCTGCTCCAAAAAACCCTCCGGCTGCGCCCAGCAGGGAACAAAACAAGCGGGAATAAACTCTTGGGGCCAAACTCTCGAGCCGCGCCCTACGAGCAGCCAATGACCGCCTAGCGCACATCATAAGGAACGACCGCGTCAAGGATGCAATGGTTGAGGCAGAGAGTATGGGGGTCGACCAGATTCTGAACAGGACCCTAAATGAAATAGCCAGCAGAAGTGTTTCTTATCTCTTTGGCCTTAGACTTTTTTATTCTTTGCAACAGGTTCTAACTTTATCTTCTGTCCTCAGGCTTTGCTATCTGCAACTGCTGCTCGTACCCGCACCCAAGCCACCATCCAACAGGCTCGGGAAAAGGCTATCAAGAGATACCAAGTGAAAGCAGCCGAAGAAATTTCGGCTGCAGAGGCCAGGCACGCAAAGGAGTTGGAGGCGATCATTCAGCAGAGGGATGCCGCGGTGACGAAGATATCGGAGGCTGAAGCTTTGAAGGCAGCTATAAGGAAGCAGAGGGAGGAGTATCAAGAGTCCAGCCGAGTCCAATTTTGAGAATGCAAGAGACTGGGCGAGGAGCTCAAGTCCAAGGACGAGGCCATCGCCACCCTTGAGAGCCAAGTGGAGCAGCTGAAGCTTGACAACTCCAAGAATCTGGAAAGGTATAAGAATGCGACGCTCCGATGTTTTTACAACTTCTGGAAAAACAATCTGGGCGCCAACTTAGGCTATCTTTCAGAAGATGTTAGGACTATTGAGCTGGCTCGCTGCACTGCTCAAATGGCTGAAGAGGAGGCAAGAGCAAGGATCCCTGCTTCTCCAAGCATTGTCGATGCAGAGGAAGAAGGAGTTGCCGAGGATGCTGCCAACCAGAACGCTGATAAAGACCCTCCTGCTCCTAATGCCTCTTGAGCTTTTTCTTTTTATTATTTTTTCTTTCTTTTGATTACACGACCCACAGGTCGTGATGTAAAGACAATATCTTTTTTTTTTAATTTGCTGCATGGGCAGCAAACTTTTCCTTTTATTTAAACAGTTACATCCAAGCAGTGATGCTTGCGGTGTAAAAGATTGCTTCATGATGCTATAACATTTTCATTTATTATAACATTTGTCCGTATGACCGAACTTAGCATAGTACTTTGGCTTAATTTAACAAAATATAAATTTTGAAAAATACTCTAAGTACCTTAGCATGCTTTCACTCATTTTGTTCATGTGTTTACATACCTCATGGTACGCTTTGTTATCGATGTGCCTTATATGCCCCCCAAGTGATCGAGGAGCTTTAGGTCCTTGGTCACTTGCCTTGACCATGACCTGTTCGAGCATTTCTGCTCGGGTGAAAAAGTAATACTTGTAATACAGCAAAAAAACACACGTATTGAACAAATACTTGTAAATATAAATTCACAAACGTTGGCAAGAATGACTGGCTGTGCACAGTCCCTTATAATCTCGTATTAAAAATGGACTAAACATGTCTTTACGAGTGATTCTAAAATAGAATCTTACATATATGAGCGATTAGCCATACAACGTGACTAATTCTCTTTGCAAAACTTGTAAAAAGTAAATTTTAATACAAGCCAGTCCTTTAAGAAGGACTGTTCACTGATAATACTTGCGCAGGTGTTCCCCATTCCAATATTGTGGAACGAGATCTCCGTTCAGGCATGCAAGTTTATAGGTGCCCGGATGAAGGACTTCTTCAATCTGGTAAGGTCCTTCCCAATTAGGTCCGAGTACTCCAGCAGTGGGGTCGCGGGTATTTAAGAAAACTCGTCGTAACACCAAGTCACCGACGTTGAATTTTCTTTCTTTAACTTTGGAGTAAAAGTACCGGGCGACTTTTTGCTGGTACGCAGCAACTCGGAACTGGGCCTTCTCCCGTATCTCGTCAATTGAGTCTAGGGACTCCATCATTAGTTGGCTGTTCTGGTCCTGGTCGTACATTATACGTCCATGTGAGGGGGGATCTAACTCGACAGGTGTTGACAGTGAAATCTTGTCAATGAAATTAGATCGAAAAACCCAAAGGTAAGTCAGGTGATGTTTATATAAGAACTGAGAATAAACTTTAAAGAAAAGTAAACACAGATAAATGATGGAGCAAGTCTTGGTATATTTCTCAATAGCCTCTGCTTACAATGAATTTTCTAACCCCTCATTCTGAGGGGTCAAGCTCCTTTTATAGTTGGGCTCTAATGGCCCCTTATACATGGTGGTCTCTTAGGAAAAAATAGTACATAAGTACACTGTCAGGGTAATAGCACAGGTGGTAGTGGTATGGGAAGAGTGGTGGAGCAGAAGATCATAGTGTCAGCCTAGTACATAGTCAGAGGCATGCATATAGTGCCTCCACTCTCTGTACAAATCCGTACCTCCACTACCTGTGTGATACAGGTGTTAGGGTCATGCTTCTGTCCTCCTCATGGTTGTACGTCATGCACCCGTACACGTACAGGTACTATGTACCCGATGGTTATTCTCGACTCCCCAAGGCATGTATCTGCTCAAGGCTATTCCACATCCTACTAAGTGTAGGGAAGCTAGTGTGTTGACATGAACGATATAGTCAGTCATCTATTCCACTATTGGCTCTATACCTAATAGTTATTGGGTCTCTCCTATTGCTCTTCATCTCATGTGACTCATAGGGAGAGTGGTGCCTCGTTGGTGGCACTTACCTCAGGAAGAGAGGTAAGGCCTCTTCAACGGGGCCTACTGCGTGTGTGATGAAGCATGACGCCTACAAATGGGATGAGGGTCTCATCTTGTGAAACCATCACTTTGCAGCCCCACACTACGAGGCCCCTGGTATATGGCCGAAGGGTGTTTAGTGGAGGCTATGTCTCTTGAGGCCTTTGACGTGGCCGGTGCGCAAGGCGAGGCACACGAGGCCACTAGGTATGCGTGGCCCTTGGGGGTAAGGCTCCTTTGATGCGTGCCCCCATTCGCATGGACATCTGATGCTGCGGGCGTGGCTGCATGAGGCCGAGGGCCTGTTAGGGTGCGAGGCCACCTGGTGTGCAGGCGTGGCTGCACGAGGCTGAGGGCCTGCTGGGGCGCGAGGCCACCTGGTGTGCGGGCGTGGCTGCACGAGGCCGAGGGCCTTCTGGGGCGCGAGGCCGAGGGCCTACTGGGGCGCGAGGCCGCTTGGTTTGCGGGCATGGCTGCACGAGGCCGCCTGGTGTGCAGGCATGGCTGCACGAGGCCGAGGGCCTACTGGGGCGCGAGGCCGCCTGGTGTGCGGGCATGGCTGCGCGAGGCCGCCTGGTGTGCGGGCGTGGCTGCGCAAGGCCGAGGGCCTGCTGGGGCGCGAGGCCGCCTGGGGTGCGGGCGTGGCTGCACGAGACCGTGGTGTGGGGCCTTGGCGGCGCGCGAGGCCGTGGTGCGGTGGCACGCGAGGTCGTGTCGTGCATGGGCGCGAGATGGGTCCCTAAAGCAGTTGGTGCGATATGCCCGTAGCATATCGGGTGTACCCACAAGGCGTTTATGGGAGCCTATCACGCGCTTTTGGCCTTTTTATAACTGTTGAATTTCGAGCATCCACATTTCTCATGAGACAATCTCCTGTATTCAAAAAGGGCCTACAGGCTCGAGTCCAATTGCATGATTAAGTGGCCTTTATCCCTCTGTTCTAATCAGGGACTAGAGATTTCTTATTTGGTGGATTTTTGGCATCCACAACAGGTGACATGGCCTCATATCTGTATGCTAGGGAAAATGGGTATGTCCGGTCGCTGTTCGGTGAGATGTTCTATACGACCAGAGGACTTCAGGCAGCTGCTCCGGCCATGCTCCTTTAGCATCTTCAAGCCTCTTCTTCAGGGTATCTTTAAGAGTTTTATTCACGGCTTCGACCTGTCCGTTTGCTTGGGGATGCGCAACTGAAGAAAAGCTTTTAATAACTCCATGCCTTTCACAGAAGTCGGTAAATAAGTCACTGTCAAATTGGGTTCCGTTGTCTGAAACGATCTTCCTGGGCAAGCCATAGCGGCAAACAAGGTTCTTGATGACAAAGTCAAGAACTTTCTTGGTTGTTATGGTGGCGAGGGGTTTAGCTTCAGCCCATTTAGTGAAGTAGTCAACTGCCACGACTGCGTACTTTACTACGCCTTTTCCCGTCGGCAGAGATCCAATTAAATCTATGCCCCAAACAGCAAAAGGCCACGGACTCTGCATTTGTTTCAACTTGTTTGGAGCTGCTCGTGGAATTTTTGAGAACCTTTGACACTTATCGCATCTTCATACAAACTCCATCGAATCCTCGTTCATAGTTGGCCAGAAGTAGCCTTGCCTTAGAATCTTCTTTGCCAAACTCTGCCCCCCAGCGCGATCGCCGTAGAAAACTTCATGTACCTCTTTCATGAGTTCCTTAGCTTTTTCTGGTGTAACGCATCTGAGTAGTGGCATTGAATATCCTCTTCGGTACATAACACCATCGACTAGTATGTACCTAGCGGCTCGCCTTTGTAGAGTTCTGGCTTTGTTTCTATCTACCGGTAGCACACCGTTCGTCAGATATTCCAAGTAAGGTTCCATCCATGTATCCTCCATTCGAATCTCCATATTTGTCTCAGCCGTTTGTATGCTTGGTTTACTCAGTCTTTCCACTGGCACAATGTTCAAAGTGTCAGCATCTTTTGCGCTCGCCAGTTTGGCTAAGGCGTCTGCGTTTGAATTCTGATCCCACGGTATTTGCTGGAGGGTGTACTCTGTGAACTGGGCTAGTAGGTCCTTTGTTTTGTTCAAGTAGGCCACCATTTTTAAGCCTCGCGCTTGATATTCTCCTAGAACCTGGTTCACGACTAGTTGTGAGTCACTGTAAATATCAAGCGTTATCAATATCACTCCCTCTCCTGCGTTGGATTCGTTGGATGACCCATCCGTGAATAACTTCCACGAAGGAGCGTTCTCTTGAGGCTCGGGCGCACTAGGCGATTCGCATTGCTCGCTATCTGGAAGTTCTGTGAACTCTGCAATAAGATCAGCCAATACTTGTCCCTTTACTGCCGCTCGCGGTGAATAAGTCATATCGAACTGCCCTAGTTCAACTGCCCATTTTAATAATCGCCCAGCCGCCTCTAGTTTTTGGAGGACTTGCCGTAGGGGCTGGTCAGTTAAAACCATGATAGGATGGGCTTGGAAGTAAGGGTGCAGCTTCCTAGAGGCCAGGATTAAGCAATATGCCAACCTCTCGATTGGTGGATATCTTAGTTATGCTCTGATCAGCCTTTTGCTTACATAGTAGACCGCTTTCTGTACGCCGTCTTCTTCTCGTACTAGCACCGCGCTCACAGCAACTTCTGTAATCGCCAAGTAAATAAACAAAGTTTCTCCTTCTATTGGCTTTGATAAGATGGGAGGCTGTGCCATATGAGCTTTCAAGGCCTGGAATGCTTGCTTGCAGTCTCCTGTCTATTCAAACTTCTTATTTCCCCTAAGTAGATTGAAAAAAGGGACGCACTTGTCTATTGACTTCGAAATAAATCTACTTAGGGCTGCGATCCTCCCGGTTAAACTTTGTACATCTTTGATCCTTTCTAGCGACTTCATGTCGATCAGGACTTTTATCTTGTCAGGGTTGGCCTCGATTCCTCTTGAATTTACAATGAACCCCAAGAATTTCCCCGATCCGACTCCGAAGGAACATTTGAGGGGATTTAACTTCATCTGGTATTTATTCAATACATTGAAGCACTCTTGTAAATCCTTCACATGTCCTTCTGCTTTCTTAGACTTTACCAGCATGTTGTCGACGTATACCTCCATGTTTACTCTAATAAGCTCCTTAAACATGTGGTTGACTAGCTGTTGGTAAGTCGCACCTGCGTTTTTCAGTCCGAAGGGCATTACTCTATAACAGTATAAGCCTGTATCGGTCTGAAAGCTGGTGTGATCCTCATCAGGGGGATGCATGCTAATTTGGTTGTAGCCTGAATATGCATCCATGAACGAGAGGATCTCATGTCCTGCAGTAGCATCGACCAGCTGGTCGATTCTTGGGAGTGGGAAGCAATCCTTCGGGCAGGCTTTATTGAGGTCTGTAAAATCCACCTAGGTTCGCCATTTTCCGTTAGGCTTGGGAACCAGCACTGGATTGGAAACCCACGATGGATAAAATGCCACCCTGATGAACCCATTCTCCTTTAATCTTTCAACTTCTTCCTTTAAGGCTCTCAATCTATCCTTATCGAGCAGCCTTCTCTTTTGTTGCACGGGTGGAAAAGTCTTGTCTATATTTAGGACATGGCTGATAACTGCAGGATCTATCCCGGCCATGTCTTTGTGTGACCAGGCAAAAACTTCCTGGTTCTTCCGCAAAAATTCCACCAGTGCGTGCTTTGTGGTGGGCTCCAGGTTTTTCCCGACCTTTACAACTCTGGTCGGGTCTTTTTCGTCGAGTTGGACCTCTTCCAGGTCCTCGACGGGTCCAACATTTTCTTCAAAATCCCCAAAGCGAGGATCTAAGTCTCTATCCTCCTTTGGGCAACACCCTATTTGGTGACTTCATCACCGGACTGGGCTTGTGTATCTACTGCCATTAGCAACCTATCAGAGGTAGGGCTCTTTGGCGTTCCTTTTTTCGCCTTCGTTACTGAGGCATTATAGCACTCTTTGGCTTCCCTCTGATTTCCCAATGCGCGTCCTACTCCTGCGTCCGTTGGGAACTTCATGGCTAAGTGCCACATAGAGATGACGGCCCGTAGATCGACTAGTATAGGCCTTCCAATGACGACATTGTACGCGGAAGGACAATCGACCACTACAAAAGTGGCGAGTAATGTCCTTGTAGCAGGCGTTGTACCTGTCGTCACTGGTAGTCTGATCAATCCAGCGGGGGTGAGTCCTTCTCCAGAGAAGCCGTATATCGTTTGGTTACAGGGCTTCAGGTCCTTAACGAACATCTTCATGCGTTCCAGCGAAGACTTATACAAGATATTCACCTAACTTCCTGTATCGACCAGCACTCTTTTCACCATCATGTTGGCCATTTGGATATCCACGACCAGCGGATCGGAATGTGGGAACCAGACGTGCTGGGCATCGCCATCAGAGAAGGTTATTTCGTCTTCGTCTGACCGAGCCTTTTTTGGTGCACGGTCTTCAACAGTCATCATCTCGATGTCCTGGTCGTGGCGCAGGGTCCGAGTATATCGTTCCCTAGCCTTTCCGCTATTTCCCATGAGGTGCGGGCCTCCACAAATGGTCAATAATATGCCAGTCACGGGGGCAGGCTATAAGGGCGGCGAGCGTTGGCGCGAGGGCGCCTGCTCGTTGCTACCCGGAGCTTCTCGTTGGGAATTTCCCGAGGCCCGTACGTATCTTCTCAAGTGTCCTTGTCTAATAAGGAACTCAATTTCGTCCTTCAGCTGGTTGCATTCGTTGGTGTCATGTCCGTAGTCGTTATGGTAACGACAGAACTTGGTAGTGTCTCTCTTCGAAATATCCTTTCGAATGGGGCCAGGTTTCTTATATGGCACACTAGAACTTGTGGCCTGATAAACCTCTCCCCGAGACTCGATGAGGGAGTGTAGTTAGTGAACCGAGGTTCATAACGGTTACCCTTCGTTCGTTTATTTTCGGAGGTGCAAGGCTCATTGTGCGGCCGTTTTCCACCATTATTTCCATTACCGTTGCCGTTCCCGTTGCCTTTGCCATTGCCGTTAGGTTTAGACCCATTGGCAGCTTTGGCGGGCTCAACAGCCTTCTTATCCTTGCCGGAAGTCTTTCCATCGTCGGCAATGGCATCTTCGAGCTTGATGTAACGATCAGCCCGTTCTAAGAATTCTTGGGTAGTTCTCACTCCTTCCTTTCGGAGGCTTTTCCAGAGGGGGGAGCGACGCCTAACCCCTGCGGTTATGGCCATCATTTTGCCTTCGTCCCCCACTGTTTTTGCTCCAGCTGCTGCTCGCATAAAGCGCTGGATGTAGTCCTTCACTGATTCTCCATCCTGCTGGCGAATTTCAACCAGTTGGTTTGCTTCGGACGGATGCACACGACCTGCATAGAACTGTCCGTAGAACTCCCTTACGAACATCTCCCAGGAAACTATGCTTGCGGGAGGGAACTTAAAAAACCACTCCTGCGCGGCTTCATAAAGTGTTGCAGGGAAGATCCTGCAGCGAGCGTCTTCGGACACTTTCTTAATGTCCATTTGTATTTCAAACTTATTGACATGGGATACTGTGTCTCCATACCCGTAAAAGTTTGGAAGTGTAGGAATTTTGAATTTTCTTGGAGTTTCTGCATTAGCTATCCTCTGTACGAAAGGAGTGCCTTTCCTCCTATCGTGGTCAATATAAGATGTCCTTCCCCCGACCAGCTGTTGCACTGCCTGGTTGAGGGCATCTATCTAGGCCTATACAGCGGCAGGAATCGCTGTAGCCTCTGTTGCTGGGGGGACATTCTCGCCATGTCGCTCGCGGCGATCGTTGAGTACGTCTCGCAAATCCTCGTCTCTTCTCCGCTGCTCGCTACCCCCGAGCTGGTTGAAGACATTATTTTGTCTGGGCTGCCCCGCAGCATCCCGTCTATTGGGTTGGTCATCTTAAGGTACTTGGCTCCCGCCTCCACCTCTTTCTTCATTCCTTCGGCCAGCATCTCCCTTGCCTGAGTCGGCCTCATTATATCCATGCCCATCTCTGAACCTCGATTGGCTATGGTGGGATTGACTGTTCCCTCGATTTTCATCCCTGGCTGAAGTGTCCCGAGTGTTAGAGGGTGGCCTGCGCTGGTCGTTGTGTCCCCGTGCATTATCATGCCGTGGGGGACCCCGGACCGCAGAGCCTGACTCTGAGTTCCTCCTGTTTCCAGGAGGATACTGACCCCTACTCGGTAGGTTTGGCCCATCACCCCTACGGCGTCTAGGACTATGAGGCTGATGCTCGGTCCTATTCTGCCTCTGTTGAGGGGGATTGCCGCGACCAGCTTGGGAAGGAGGCTGTGCCTCAGGGTCCAGCGGGACGTCGTCATGAGGTACCTGAGGCTGCTTGAGCCTTTGCGGACTCGAGGGCTGGATTGGTGGGCTAGGATTAGGACCCCTTTGGGGTGGCCCTTCGACAGGTTGGTCAGGCTGCGAGACAGGTGCGGCCTGATTCCTAGCTAGTTGCAAGGCTACCTCGAGGGCTTCCATGGCTTCGCTCTGGCGGCGGTCCATCTCCGCCTGCCTTTCGCTAAACTCCGCGTGCTGCCGTTCAATCTCCTGCTGCTGCAGTGCGATAACCTCGGCAGTTGCCTCTTGACTGGCTCTCAGATTAACCAGCTCTTCTTGCAGCGCTCCCAGAGTACTCTTCAGCGTCGCATCATCCATTTCTTCCTCCTCAAAATCTAAATGTGGCTCATCCTCAGCCACACTTGCAGGAGGGGGAGGAGGTGGCGGGTTTGACGGTGCAGCGGCAGCCACCTGTCCAGTTTTCCTTGCATTTTTCGCCATTGAATTTCTCAACAATGATAAATCAAGCTCTCAATGAAAGCACCAGAATGTTGACCCAGATTTTGGGCAACTGACAGGGAGTCAGAATATGCTTGATTTGAATGAATGTGTTGAAAAGAATCGAATGACAAAGGTAATAAGAACACGATATTTTATAGTGGTTCGGCCCCAAGATCTGGTAATGACCTACGTCCACTTAGATTATTATTGATATGAGAATCAAAGGAGTGATCAAAGAACTAGGGTCCAATGAGTTTCACTAACCTCTGAAGAGCAATACAATATTTCAAGTAGAATTATTCTAGCATCCAATAATTCGAAAGCAAGAAGTCCCTTCCTTGAGCTATCTTTCTCTATTTATAGGCTCAAGGGGGATTACACAAGATTGTTACAGATATTCTCTCCTGAATAATCGGATACTCAGAAGATTGTGTGAGTTAAATTCGGGATTTACAAAGATCTTTAAAGTAATATTACGTTTCATGCGGAACTATCGACCAGACTGGTCGTAGGTGAGACTGGGCCGCCTCTTGCTTATAATGTACCTTCTGGTCGATACACTAGCAGAGTTCCTTCAGATGTTAGCCACATATCCTGGGATCACTTGCCACGTCATCAATGCCAATTTTTTGGATAACAACCTTCAAACACTCTAAATGGTGGGTTAGCACCAAGCACAATACAGACAATTGCGTTTTTCCATAATGATGCTTCAATCTCCACCTCCTCCATATCTAGACGAGCAACAATTTGATCACCAACTTTTAGGGGTTCAATAAAATCCAGACGGGTAGAAGGGGTTAGAACCTGATTCGATTTGAACTTACTCCAAACTTCCTTCGCAGAGCTCTGAAAATCGGCTCCCTCGACCTCCTCAGCCCAATTCACTGCTTTGGACGAAGTACAATTCGAACTTCCATCATACATCTCCTCAGCTCCACGATCCATCTCTAAATCGGCACAAGGTTCATGAAATTCTTCAACAGTAGTCGATTCAGGCTCCACTTCTTGGATCGAAGGGAGGTCTTCCGCCGTCATCTCATCGGAAACTGCCACCGGCTTCGATATTACTTTCTTCTTCCGACCCATGGGGAGAGAGAGAGAAATATCACACGCCTTTTGAATATTTTTGACGGCAATGGCCCACGTGCATATTTAATACCCCTAAATATGCGCATTTAATCATATTATCACATAATTCACATATTCAAAATTAATATAGAAATTAAACACGCAATTCCATATATTTCCATCCCAGCCCCCTAATCAAGGACCTAAGCATCATTAGGTAATTTTGGGACATTACAATGATAATCTATTTAACTCTATCAACTTCTTACCGAGATATTTTATGGAGACATACTTCTTAGACCGCATGTGACATTTTTTAAATGTTGTGTTTTCTCAAAGCTAACTCCAAGATACCACTAGAATTATGGAATGTTCGTGAACCTGGTTTACGTCATTATGAAATTTTTGGGTGTCCCGCTCATGTCCAGAGAAAAAAGGTAGGAAGGTTAGAACAATGAACTGAGGTATGCTTGTTTACTGGCTATCCTAAAGGTACTTACAATAGTCTATATTATAGTCCAGTAGACAAGAAAGTCTTTGGCCCTACAAATGCTACTTTTCTGGATAAGGATTTCATAATGAATTTCAAGCCTCGTACCAAAGTAGTAATAGATGAAAAAATGATAAACTATTGTTCCATCATTACTGATGTAAGTCGATGAAAACAAGGTAGATTTAGAAATCACTAAAAGTTATGATGCGTCATCACAGAGGGAGGGTTTCTCGAAACCCAGTACCTATGAGATCGGTAGTGAAACCCGCAAGCTGGATGGGAACACAAGTAACGATGATCTATTTGCCTTTAAACAAACAATGGGTAGGTTCGAAAGGGATATTTAAATTAAAGCCAAGTACCAGGAAATTTAGTCTAAGTGTAATGACCCCAAATTCGCTAATGAGGCTTAAGGGCCTTGATTAGTGTGCCGGGAGGGCATTGTTGGGATAAATGTGATTTGAATGATTTTATTGACTTAAATGCATAATTATATGAATAATAATGCTTGTATGATTATATTGGTATTAATGTGATAACTATATATGGTAATTGTGAGAACCACATTATTATGCGGGTAGGTCTGCAGAGCACGACTCGAGGCGATCCTAGGGCTAGTTAGCGAGGAAAAGTCACAATAGGGCTTAACAGCTGACTTTGGATAAGTCAGGGATATTTTAGGTATCGGGTAGTTATTTAGACTATCGGGTTATGAAAATAAATATATGGAGATATATTTGAGGTTAGGAAGTCTACGCAGGAATATTGGGGGATTTTACCGTTTTGCCCTCGAGGACGTTTCCGGCACCCCGAGCCTCGGGATTGACTTAACGGGATAAGATAAACTTAAGGAAAACAGTAGAACTAAAAATAGACTGACCTTTCTCTTTCCCTTCTCAGCTCTTTTCTCTCACAAGGAAACTAGGCAAGCCACAAGGGGAAAAACTGGGAATTTTGCTGGTCTTTGAGCTGGGAATTGCTGGGAATTCAGTGGGGATTCTTGAAGCTTAGCTCAGAGATTATTCAGGGAACACTTAATCAAGGCTAAGGTAAGAATTAAACTGTGTTTTAAAGTTAGAAGCTTTGAGTTCTTAGCTGGGTACTGAGATGATTGTATTGTTAATGTTTAAGGTTGAATTTGAGATGATAAATTTGAGATTTAGCTGGGAGTTTGCTTAGAGAAGGGGCTCAACTGAAGAGGTAAGCTCTAATTCGTGATTAGAGGTGTAAATTCGAGTTTTGCATGGCTGGTTGGGTGATTTGAGGTTCTTGAGTTTCAGAGATTGAAACATGGATTTCTATGAGTTTTAGGCTGAGTTTTCTATTGAATTATGTTGCTAAAGTCATCCTAAAGGTGTTGGGAGTGTTTGATTTTGAATTAGGAAGCTTTGGGGTGATTCTGAGAAAAGTTTTAAGGATTGAAGTGGTGAAATTTCTGGGCTCGAAGGGAAGGGCCGCGGCTCTGTTCTAGAGCATTGTGGTCCTGGGATGAAGATTAGCAAAGGAGGCTCGGCCAAGGGTGAGCGCCGCAGCGCATGTCTTCTTTCAGGCTTGGCCTTAGTTCTGTTTTGAGGGCAGGGTCGCAGCTAAGCTTCAAGGGTCACAGCCCTTAGCTGCGCTCTTGATCTTTTGGGGATCTTAGGCATGGGAATGTGGTCTAGAATGCTCGGGATCGATTTCGCCACCGTGGTTGGTGGAATTCGGATTCCTGGAAATTAGTTTTGTATCCGGAAACCCTAATTTGAATATTAATGGAACCCTATACCTTTGTTGTGACTTGGTGATAAAGGCTTAGGTTCGAGAACGGATTGTGCTTGAGGAGCATTACTCGTAATCCGAAACTGTAAAGATTAAAGGTAAGAAAACTGCACCCGGTTGAATATATGTGATGGGACTAAGGGTTTCCTATCGTGTATGCTTGAAAAGATGGTATTATGCCATGCAAGCTATGTAGTGAACCAACGACCTAAGGGTGCCAAGGGTTACACTAGCGCACAGGGTGCGGTTTGGCCACTGGTTGCCGAGGACAGCTTAATATGCACTGAGCTCGGGTTAAGCGGGTCGGAGTCAATGGGATAAACAGAGGGTGCGGCCTAAGTTGTCGGCCCTGATTATTATGTGATATAAATGTTATAAGTGTTTGATTGCATCCATGATTCTGAATTTATGCTGAAGGTAATGCCCTGGATAGCCAGGACCGCTACTCTGTGTGTTTATAAAGTGCCAGACTCGCTAATCAAGTCATTAAAGTAAAAACGTGTTATTGAAATAGTAGAGGAACTAGGGTTAAAAACGTTTTGGTCTCAAAAGATACATTTTCGTTGCTAAACATTGTTTATGTATATGGGATCCCAAAAATGACAGTTTAAAAGCCATTTACAAAAGTTACAAAGTCTAAATACATTAACAGCCATACTAAGGCAAAATGAGCAGTTAGGTGATCTCTGTCCTGACACACTCCTCGATCATGGTGATCGAACGGCTGGCTATGTACATTTCACCTCGGAGCTCTCCACCTCAGGCCTGGTCCAACTTGCCCTTGCCTTTACCTGCACCACGTAGCACCCGTGAGCCAAGGCCCAGCAAGAACATACATCAATAATAAAGCAAGCACATTTAGCTGTCAGGTCAATCTCACATATGACATCTCATAAACTTCAAGCATAGCTACAGTCAAGTATTTCATATACAAAGCATATCAATAATCAAGTATTTCATTTACAAAGCATATCAGCTCATTTAACACAATGCATAGATGATAACCAGGGCTAGCGCTCACAAGCTGCTCCCTCTGTTATCCTTTCATTTCTGGCTCCCAGTGGCCAAATCGCGTCCCATGCGCTAAATTCATGAACGGTACTCTTAGACCTCTTATACGTGTCCCTTGGCATAATACCAACGATGACACAAAGCAATTCTCAGGAGCACTTAGTCCCATCACAATCATACATTCGGGTGCAGTGTTCTTACCTTTCAATTCACTAGTTTTCGATGTCACGACACCTTGAGCACGATCCCACTCGAGCCCTAGCGCTCACCTAAACACAATCATGATAAAAGTCAACATCAATCCTCAAGTTCAAAACCTAGCCCCGGGGCTAATCCCGAGCCCCCGGGATGTCCTAGTTCCACCAAACAAGGTGGTGGAACCAAACCCCAAACCTTAGGTCAAAAACCCTTGCTAAATACCCCAAAATCCCCTTCAGAAGGCAGGGTAGCGCTACAGCGCTCTTGGGAGGGCGCTATAGCGCTACAGACAGAACCAAAACCCTTCCAGCATATGGGCCTAGCGCTACAGCGCCCAAAGGCTAGCGCTGTAGCGCTAGTCACAGGCAGCCCAACACCAAAATTTCCCTTGTGCGATTTTCTCGAGCCAAACTCAACCAAACCTCTTCCAACTCTTACCCAAACCTAAAAACAACCTCATGACCACACTCCACTCATCCCAAGCACCCTAAACCTCCAAACTCCAAGCACATGCAATCACAAACTCAAAATTCACCATAGCCACCTCCAAACTTCAGAACCTAACATAAACCAGCTGAACATCAGAACTAGAGTTTAGAATTCATACCTTTGATAGAATTTCACCCACAAGCTAACCCTAAGCTCCCTTGGATTGCTGCTCCTCAGCCCTAAGCCTGAATTCCCTAAAGTTCCATTCAATTCCATTCAATTCAACTCAAGTACCACAGCTTAAAAACCAGAAACAGAAATGGATGAACTCTAGAATCTTACCTCAAGTATTGGTGAAACCCCGTTAAACCTCTGTCAATTCCTTAGCCTTAGATCAAAGTCCTTGAGGTTTATTTATCCCAGCTCTCCTCTAAGCTTTACTCCAGAAATAGATGAAGGAAAGTGTAAACCGACTCAAGAAACTCTCTCTGTTTTCCCTCCTTCTTTTCCCTTCTTTTTCAGACCCTTTTGATATTCTATACATCCCACTATCTTAAAACCTCAGTAATACCCTTCCTTAAGAGTCAAATGACCTGTATGCCCTCACAGTTATCTCTAATCCTTCAGTCCTCTTAAGGGCATTTTAGTCTTTTTACCCAATTCCCGCTACTATCTCGAGTGTCCTTATTATTTCCCGCTTAGTTCCCAATACCTTACTAATCACCAATAGCCTTCCTCAATATCATAATAATCTTCAGCTTATCCACTAAATTCCCATTTACACCCCTGAGCTCACCCCGAGCCGGGTATAAATCCCCGCTATGACTTTTACGCTACTTTGCTCACTAGGATCGTCTCGAGTCACAGATTACAGATATATCCACATAATAATGTGGTCTCAACAATTATCACGTATATCAAAGCAGTTATGCCCATAATGGCCAAAATTACGATTATGCCCTTCTAACCTAATCTGGGCCTATATGCACACTAACACACATAGTCATGCATCTCAAGTACTCAAGTAATCATATAACATGCTTAAGTCATAATAATCACACATAATTCCCATCATGCCCTCCTGGCACACTAATCAAGGCCCTTAAGCCTTATTAGTGAATTTGGGTCGTTACACTGAATGATTAATGTGGATTATATGATGAGAGTTCATGCTTAGTGAGTATGTTATCTGTTATTGTTGGTTGTGTTGCACATCATGTTTTCTTGCTGGGCCTTGGCTCATGGGTGCTCCGTGGTGCAGGTAAAGGGAAGGGTAAAATTGATCAACCTTGATATGGAGAGCTCTGTGAGCGGAATGTACATGGCCAGCTGCTCAGCCGCCATGGTTGAGGTTTAGGCAGGGACGCGAGACCCAAAGATTGCCCATTTTGCCTTAGTATGGCTAACAGTTGTTTGTATTATTTTGGAAGTCTGTAATCCAACTTTTAAACTCCGTTTCTTTTGGGATCCCGTGTATATAACTTTTTAATTATATAAATGAAACTTTTGAGACCAAAACCTTTTTAACCCTAGCTCATACATGTTTAGGGAAACGTTTTAAAATTAATGACTTGATTAGCAAGTCTTGTACCTTTATAAGTACACAGTGTGGCGGTCTTGGCTATCCTGGGCGTTACAACTTGGTCCAGAGCATTCTAGGTTTAAGGTTTCCTGAAGGCAGGCTGGACATGTTAATTCGCTGCTAGAGACAAGCTAAAATCGGGGTTCGGTAATGTGTATATGTGTTTATGTGCTTATGTGCCTGAGATGGGTTATGTAACGACCCAAATTCAGTGTTAAGGCTTAAGGGCCTGGAGTAGTGTGCCTGGAGGGCATGATGGGATTTTGTGTGTGACTTTATTAAGTTTAATGCATCATTATGATTTATTGCACGTTATATGACTATTTGATTATTTGAGATGCATGACTATGTGAATCAGTCTGCATGTAGAACTGATTGTCTTAAAATGAGCATGATTATAACTTGGCCACGTTAGGGCATAACTGTGATAATTGTATTAAGTGAATTGTGCCATGTGAATGTGATGTTTTATCAGGATGCACGCATCGAGACGGTCCTAGAGAGCCAGTTAGTCTTAAAGTCACAACGGGATGTTGTACCCGGCTCGGGAGGAGCCCAGGGGTACTTCGGGAATCTTATAAGTTGAGTTTAGAAAGAGTGATTAGTTATTGGTGTTTTGGTAACCACTTGTAACTGCTGTGAGTAACAAGTTTTAAGATAGGAAGTGGTAGAATTGAAATGAAAGTGTTAAGACTTAAGTACCCTTGAAGGTTTAGCTTAGAAGGATTTGTAAGGAGGGGTAAATTGGTCTTTTGGCAAGGGTAATAGACAAAAGGCAGCTGGGATATAGGGGGCACGGTTTGGAGTATTGGGCATTTAGTGTCTTGATAAAATTTGAAGAGAAGGAAAAGAAGAGAAGAGAAAGGCTAGGGCAAGCAAGAAGAAGAAGAAGAAGAGAAGGAGAAGGGGGAGTCTAGGAGGGGATCAAGGACTTGTGTGGATTCTTCATTTGAGGTAAAGGTTTTATACATATCTAAGTATGGATTTTTGTTTTGATTTAAGGAATTAAAATGCCTAAGCTAAACATTGTTGGGTTTTGGGGTTAGTTGCTGAAATTTGAAATCATAGGAGTGGATCTTGGGTGTGTTGATGTTTTGAGTGGATTCTAGTGTTTATAGGATGTTAGATTGTTCATATGAGGTTTGGATTTGGGTTTTGGGGTTTAGGTATTGGTTT
This sequence comes from Humulus lupulus, assembly GCF_963169125.1. Lineage (NCBI taxonomy): Eukaryota > Viridiplantae > Streptophyta > Magnoliopsida > Rosales > Cannabaceae > Humulus > Humulus lupulus. Next base: position 88,789,609 of record NC_084797.1, on the reverse strand, counting down.
GGGGTGATTTGGAGAGGTTAAAGTTCGGGAAAAATGCAGGAAAAACCCAGATTTTCTGGGTTCGCGATGGAGCGCCGCGGCCCTGTTCTTGGGCGCCGCGGCTCGAGGAGGCTTCAGGATGGGGCTTGGGCTCTAGGCGCCGCGGCCCTTGATGGGTGTGCCGCGGCCCTAGGCCATTTTGGCAGCCCAAATGTTGAATTTTTAGGGGTTTTGCCCGGGGACACGGGGGATGATTCCGATACTTTGTTTTGTGGATTTAGAGGTCCCGGGAGTGCGGGATTGGTCCCGGAAAGTGGTTCTATGCTTGATTAGTATTGAAAGTGTTTTATGTGTGTTGTGACTAGCATTTCGGAGGGGCTCGTGCTTGTGGACCGTGCTCGTGATCGTGGTGCATCGGAAAGCACGGAATACAGGTAAGAAAACCGTAACACCCGAGTTTAGGGCATGGCCCCACTGTGTGATTGTAGGGCGTGGCCCCGGATTGTATTACGTGCAAATGCTTAACCTTAAATGAACCATGATGTGTGTGAATGTTTATTTTGAATGTACTATATGTGTTATTATGATGAAACGAGCGGCAGAGGCCGGGTACGGCATAGGCCGGGGCGGCCGTGGGCCGAAAGTAACACAGCACATGGGATGCTTATATTCAGGGTGGGACCCAAGGGATACATGAGTTATCCTCGCGGTGAGAACCGAAACTCCAGGCTTTGGTAAGGCCTTGGGAGCGGCATGGCCGTACTTGTTTATTATGGTGGTTTTCCTATGTATCAGTGAATTATTGCCAGCTATTTACTTTGCATATGTTATGTGTTATTTGGGTTTTCTTGCTGGGCTTCGGCTCACGGGTGCTCCGTGTGGCAGGTAAAAGCAAGGAGTCAGTCAACCGGCCATGAGTATGGAGAGCGTGGGGGCGGCGCGTACATGTTCGGCCTGCCCGACTGCTTTGGTTGGGGGCATTTTGTATATGGCTGTATTTAACCATTCTTTTGATAACTGATCAAGTGTAGATCTATTTTTGGGTTGTAAATATTTTGTAAACCTTATTTTGGGATCCCAGATGTTTTATATTTAACGTTTTCAATGAAGTTGACCATTTTAAAAGATTACAGCCTTAAACTCTGGTTTAATCACACTTTTGGTTTTAGGAACCACTTTGAGTCAATTAAATGCACAATTTATGTTTTAAACTCACTTAGTAATGGCTCTAAGGTAGTAGGGCGTTACAGGTTATGAATGATGTTATTTATTGGATTAATAAGAATCATGAGATACTGATAGGGCCTGGCCCTTGACTGTTGTGTGAGAATATTGGGGCATGTTTATTAGCATCGACGTGCATGTAAATGAATTTATGGATGATTAATTGTATATTTGCGTGGGTGAATGCCTGTTTTATAGTTATTGTGTAATGAGATTGGAGGCATGCTTATTAGCAGCCAGTGCATGAGAATGGATGCTTATATGTTGATTGTTTGTGATTGGTTATGTTCTATTGGTGGATCTTGGAGAAGTTTTTACCCTGTCATCATGGTTTGACTGCCGAGTCGTTATTTGCAGATTGACTTGGATAGCTATGCGTCCAAGAAAATATACACGACTAGCCGACACTAGTTCCGCGACCGGGAGTGACGACCAGGGCCAGAATCCTCCGCCAGTCCCTGAGAACTGGCAGCAGTTAATGGCAGATATGCAGGCTCGATTACAGAGTCAGGACGAGCAGATCCGTATTCTACGACAGCAGGCTCCATCAGGGAGTGCTGCCCCTATTGTACCACCTACAGTAGTACCAGTTGTGCAGTCAGGGGAGGTTGGTAACAGATGGGAGCCGTTATATGAGAGGTTCAGGAAGCAGCAACCCCTAATCTTTGAGGGTGGACCGGATCCATTGAAAGCCGAGCAATGGCTAACTATGATTACTATAGTTTTGGATTTCATGAGGATAGAGGGGCATGATAGAGTGGCCTGTGCCACTTATATGTTGACGGAGGATGCCCGCATCTGGTGGGAAATGGCACCGCAGACCAGGGATGTTACTACTTTAAGTTGGGAAGGTTTCAGAGACTTGTTCACTCAGAAGTACTACAATGTTTCCTTTAGGGCAGCAAAGGTCAATGAGTTCATGAGTCTTGTTACTGAATATGCCCTCAAATTTGATAGGCTTGCGAAGTTTGCTCCAGATCTTGTGCCTACTGATGCTGCTAGGCAAGATCGATTTATCAGAGGACTTAATGCCATGATAGCCTGGGATGTCAGAATCACAACGGTACCTGGAGGAATAACTTATGCCCAGGTCGTTGAGAAAGCTCTTACAAGTGAGGAAGCGGAGAACAAGATATGGAGGGAAAGTGTGGTGAGGGGTGAGGGCCGCAGAGCGGTGCCTCCTTATTCAGGGATAGGTAGGGGCGAAGGCCTCAGTGACTTTAAGAGAAAGGCTCCTGACACTTCGACCACTGTTGGTCCTGATAGGAGTGGTCGGGGTGGTCATGGTGGTCGTCAGAGTGGCGGTGAGGCATGGCGGACCTATCCGGAGTGCCCGAAGTGTAGAAGATGCCATCTGGGCAAGTGTCGGGCCAAGGCATGCTTTGTGTGCGGAGCAGTAGGGCATCTCAGGAAAGAATGCCCAACGGTGAAGAAAGGTGAAGCAGGAAAGGTGGATAGCTTGACTCCAGCTCGAGTATTCACCTTGACTCAGGTAGAGGCCGAGGATAGTCCTTCGGTAGTGACAGGTCAACTTTCTAGCACTGACAACCCTTTTACTATATTGATTGATTATGGTGCTACACATTCTTTTGTTTCTAGTAGGGTGATTGATAGATTGTGTAGACCTAGTGAGTATCAGACTGCAGGGTTTGGGACTCTATTGCCTACAGGGGAACTGGTAGTTTCTAGGAGATGGATTAGGGCACTGCCAGTGATGGTTGATAGTAGGGAACTCTCGGTGGATCTGATTGAGTTAGATATGGAGGATTTTGACATGATTTTGGGGATGGACTGGTTAATTAGATATGTGGCTACGATTGACTGTAGGAAGAAGATGGTTACTTTTGATCCTGAGGGCGAGGACCCTTTTGTCTTTGTGGGTGCGATATGTGGACCCTGTGTACCCATGATTTCAGCATTGAGAACCAGAGACTTGTTACAGGGTGGATGTATAGGTTTTCTGGCTAGTGTGGTGGATACTACCAGGGTTATGCCGGCAGGGCCGGGAGAGACCAGATTGGTGTGTGAGTTTTTGGATGTATTTCCTGAGGACTTAACAGGGTTGCCGCCGCGCAGGGAGATTCAGTTTAAGATTGAGTTAGCACCTGGGACGGAACCAGTATCTAGGACACCGTACAGGATGGCACCAGCAGAACTGAAAGAGTTGAAGATACAGTTGCAAGAACTTCTGGATTTGGGATTCATCGGGCCTAGTTATTCTCCATGGGGTACTCCAGTGTTGTTTGTTAAGAAGAAGGACGAGACTTTGAGGATGTGTATAGATTACAGAGAATTGAACAAGTTAATTATCAAGAATAAGTATCCTCTACGGTGTTCTCAATGATTGATCTTCGATCTAGTTATCACCAGCTGAGGATCAAAGATGAGGACATATCGAAGACGGCCTTCTGGACACGGTATGGGCATTATGAGTTCTTGGTCATGTCTTTTGGTCTGACCAGTGCCCAGCAGCCTTCATGGACTTAATGAACAGGGTGTTTAAGGACTTCTTGGATCAGTTCGTCATTGTCTTCATCGACGACATTTTGGTTTACTCCAGTTCAGAGGCAGAGCATGAGCAGCATCTCCGACAGGTTCTACAGAGGTTAAGGGAGCATCAGTTGTACGCTAAGTGTAAGCAGTGTGAGTTTTGGTTGCCAGAGGTGACTTTTCTTGGACATATAGTTGGGGCAGAAGGGATTAAGGTGGATCCGTCCAAGGTAGAAGCAGTAAGGGATTGGCCAAGGCCAAGGAACGCCTCGGAGGTGCGAAGTTTCCTTGGGTTGGCCGGTTATTACAGATGGTTCGTAGAGGGGTTCTCAAAGATTTCTTCACCGATGATAGAGTTGACAAGAAAGAATCAGAAGTTTGTTTGGACAGAGAAGTGTGAGAACAGTTTTCAAGAGTTGAAGCGACGGCTTATTTCTGCACCTGTGTTGAGTCTTCCTTCGGAGGAAGGAAAGTTTGGTGTCTATTGTGATGCATCGAGGATGGGTTTAGGCTGCGTGCTGATGCAGAATGAGAAAGTTATAGCCTATGCATCTCGGCACCTGAAGGAGTATGAGCAGCGGTATCCGACTCATGATTTTGAGTTAGCAGTAGTGGTATTCGCATTGAAGGTGTGGCGTCATTATCTTTATGGAGAGAAGTGCGAGATATACACTGACCATAAGAGTTTGAAGTATTTCTTCACTCAGAAGGATCTGAACATGAGGCAAAGACGTTGGTTGGAGTTGATTAAGGATTATGATTGTGACATCCTTTACCACCCTGGGAAAGCCAATGTGGTGGCAGATGCGTTGAGCGGAAGGGGCCCAGGACAGTTGTATAGTTCCACCCAGATCTTGAGGGAATTAGCTGATGAGATGGCCAGGGCAAGGATAGAACTGGTGGTAGGCCAGTTAGCTAATATTACCTTGCAGTCGACCCTGTTAGAGCGGGTCAAGGAGGGTCAGTTGGTGGATGCGCAGCTACAGGAAGTTAGGCAGCATGTCTTAGCGGGGGCAGCTAAGGATTATTCTGTTTTTGAGACATGTTTGCTTCGATATCAGGGACAGATTTGTGTTCCGGCAGATGAGGGGATCAGACGAGAGATATTGGATGAGTCTCACACTACGCCATACTCACTTCATTCGGGAACCACGAAGATGTATCAGCATCTACGAGCATTATATTGGTGGCCCGGGATGAAAAAGGATGTGGTAGAGTATGTGTCTAGATGTTTGACATGCCAGTAGGTTAAAGCTGAGCATCAGCGACCAGCGGGATTGCTACAGCCTTTGGGTATCCAAAAGTGGAGGTGGGAGGATATCACGATGGATTTCGTGGGAGGATTATGTAACGCCCTACTACCTTAGAGCCGTTACTAAGTGAGTTTAAAAACAGAAATTGTGCATTTAATTGACTCAAAGTGGTTTCTAAACCAAAAGTGTGATAAAACCAGAGTTTAAGGCTGTACTCTTTTAAAATGTTTAGCTTCATTGAAAACGTAAGTATAAAACATCTGGGATCCCAAAATAAGGTTTACAAAATATTTACAACTCAAAAATAGATTTACACCAGGTTAACTATCAAAAGAATGGACCAATACAGCCATTTACAAAATGCCCCCAACCAAAGCAGTCGGGCAGGCCGAACATGTACGCGCCGCCCCCACGCTCTCCATACTCATGGCCGGTTGACTGACTCCTTGCTTTTACCTGCCACACGGAGCACCCGTGAGCCGAAACTCAGCAAGAAAACCCAAATAGCACATAACATATGCAGATAATATCACTGGCATAATTCACTGATAAATAGGAAATCATTAGTTAAACAAGCACGGCCATGCCGCCCCAGAGGCCTTACCAAAGCTTGGGGTTTCGGTCATTACCGTAGGATAACCCATGTATCCCTTGGGTCCCACCCTGGCTATAGCATCCCATGTGCTGAGCGTTACTTCCGGCCCTGCTGCCGTACCCGGCCTACGCCGCCCTCGGCCTTAGCCGTTCATTCCATTACAATCACACATATAATACATTCAGAAATAACCATCCAAGCATACAATAATTTATCTAAGATTACACATTCGCACACAATACAATCTAGGGCCGTGCCCTGCAATCACACAGTGGGCCTATGCCCTATTCTCGAGTGTTACGGTTTTCTTACCTGTATCCCTTGCTTTCCGATGCACCACGGTCACGAGCACGGTCCACTAGTACGAGCCTCCCCAAAATCCTAGTCACAACACACATAAAACACTTTTAATACTAACCAAGCCCAAAACCACTTCCCGGGACCAATCCCGCACTCCCGGGACCTCTAAATCCATAAAGCAAAGTATCGGAACCATCCCCCGAGTCCCCGGGAAAAAGCCCTAAAAACTCAACTTTTGGGCTGCCAAAATGGCCTAGGGCCGCAGCACACCCATCTAGGGCCGCGGCGCCCAGCGACCTGGCCCCCATCCTGAAGCCTCCTCGCGCCGCGGCGCCCAAGAACAGGGCCGCGGCGCTCCTTCGTGAACCCAGATTTTCTGGGTTTTTCCTGCATTTTTCCTGAGCTTTAACCTCTCCAAATCACCCCAAACCAATACCTAAACCCCAAAACTCAAATCCAAACCTCAAATGAACAATCTAACACCCTATAAACACTAGAATCAAGACCAAAACATCAACACACCCAAGATCCACACCTTTGATCTCAAATTTCAGCAACTAACCCAAAACTTAACAATTCTTAGCTTAGGCATTTAAATTCCTCAAATCAAAACAAAACCCAAACTTAAATATGTATAAAACCCTTACCTCAAATGGAGAATCCACACAAAGTCCTTGATCTCCTCCTAGACTCCCATTTCTCCTTCTCTTCTTCTTCTTTTCTTTTTGCTTGCCCTAGCTCTTCTTTCCCCTTCTCTTTCTTCTCTTCAATTTTTTATCAAAGACTCAAGTGAACCCAAATGCCCAAACCGTACCCCCTATATCCCAGCTGAGAATTTCATAATCCCCTTGCCAAAAGACCAAATTACCCCTTCCTACTAATCCTTCTTAGCTAAACCTTCAAGGGCACTTAAGTCTTTACACTTTCATTTCAATTCTATCACTTTTTATCTTAAAACTTGTTACCCAAAGCAGTTACTAACGGTTACCCAGGTTACCCAATAACCAATAACTAACCACTCATCCTCAACTCAACTTATAAGATTCCCGAAGTACCCCTAGGCTCCTCCCGAGCCGGGTACAACATCCCGTTGTGACTTTTAGACTAAATGGCTCACTAGGACCGTCTCGATGCGTGCATCCTGATAAAAACACCACCTCACATGGCACAATTCACATAATACAATTATCACAGTTATGCCCTATCATGGCCAGATTACAATCATGCTCATTCTAAGACAATCAGGTCTACATGCATACTAATTCACATAGTCATGCATCTCAAATAATCAATTAGTCATATAACGTGCATTAAATGATAATCATGCATAAAACTCAATAGAAACACACACCAAATCCCATCATGCCCTCCAGGCACACTACTCCAGGCCCTTAAGCCTTAATACTGAATTTGGGGTCGTTACAACTATCCCCTCCTCATGAAAATTTTGTCCTCGAAATTTACCTGAACAACTCGGGATACCGCTCCCGCATATCCGACTCCCGTTCCCATGTCGCCTCTTCGACCTTGCTATTCCTCCACAATATTTTACCCAAGGCGATGGTCTTGCTCCTCAAGACTTTGTCCTTCCTGTCAAGGATCTGAACAGGCTTTTCTTCGTATGATAAATCCCGATCCAACTCCAAGTTCTCATAGCTCAACACATGAGTAGTGTCCGATACATACTTCTGGAGCATGGATACATGAAACACGTCATGAACCCCTGATAGAGCTAGAGGCATTGCTAACCGGTAAGCCACCTCCCCAACTCGTTCCAGAACCTCAAATGGACCAACAAACCTGGGACTCAGCTTGCCCCGAACGCCAAATCGTTTTACTCCTCTCAGGGGTGAAACCTTGAGGAATACATGATCACCAACCCGAAATTCCACGCTCCTGCGTTTTTGATCTGAATAACTCTTCTGGCGACTCTGGGAGGCGAGCATACGAGCTCTAATCTTCTCAAGTACCTCATTGGTCCTCTGAACCATCTCAGGACCAAAATACCTTCTCTCACCTGCCTCATCCCAGTGAATCGGTGATCTGCACTTTCTTCCATACAACATCTCATACGGAGCCACTCCGATCGTCGCCTGATAACTGTTATTGTACGAGAACTCAATCAGAGGGAGATACCTACTCCAAGACCCCTCAAAATCCAACACACAAGCTCGTAACATGTCCTCCAGTATCTGAATTGTCCTCTCAGACTGTCCATCCGTCTGAGGATGATAAGTGGTACTAAACCGGAGCTGCGTGCCCATTGCCTTCTGTAGGCTCTTCCAAAACATGGAAGTGAAAGTGGGGTCTCTGTCGGATACTATCGACCTCGGAGCCCCATGAAGTCGAACAATCTCCTTCACATAAAGCTCTGCATACTGTTCCACAGTATAAGTTGTTTTCACAGGTAAGAAGTGGGCGGACTTCGTATACCTGTCCACAATCACCCACACCGAGTCATGCTGACCCACGGTCTTTGGCAATCCAACCACAAAGTCCATGGCAATATCTTCCCATTTCCACTCGGGAATCCCTAGATGCTGTAATAATCTTGCTGGCCTCTGATGTTCTGCCTTAATCTGCTGACAGGTTAAGCATCTAGCCACATAGTCCACCACGTCCCTCTTCATGCCTGACCACCAATACAAAACCTTCAGGTCCTGGTACATCTTCGTAGAACCTGGGTGCAAAGAGTAGGGAGTGGTATGAGACTCGTCCAGAATCTCTCGCCGAATAACAGGATCAATCGGAACACAAATCCGTCCTTTGTACTTCAATAGGCCCATCTCAGAGATAGAGAAGTCCTTGACTGCTCCAGTTAGGACATTCTCTCTACGTTCAACTAACTGGGGATCCATTCCCTGTGCTTCCTTAATCCTCTCAAGGAGCGTTTACTGAAGAGTAATGTTGGCTAACCTACCAACCACTAACTCTATACCTGCTCTGGTCATCTCTCCAGCTAATCTGTCAGATATCTGCCTCGAACTATACAGCTACCCTGGGCCCCTCCGGCTCAATGCATCAGCCACTACATTGGCCTTCCCAGGATGGTACAAGATATCACAATCGTAATCCTTTACCAGCTCTAGCCACCGTCTCTGGCGCATATTAAAGTCCTTCTGGGTAAAGAAATACTTTAGACTTTTGTGATCAGTGTATATCTCGCACCTTTCTCCAAACAGATAGTGTCTCCAAACCTTAAGTGCGAATACCACTGCCGCTAACTCCAGGTCGTGCGTGGGATATCTCTGCTCATACTCCTTTAATTGTCTTGATACGTACGCTATCACTTTCCCAGCCTGCATCAACACGCATCCCAGACCCTGTCTAGAAGCGTCACAGTAGACCACAAACTTCTCATCATCTGTTGGCAAGCTCAGCACTGGTGCAGTAATCAACCGTCGCTTCAACTCTTTAAAGCTGTTCTCGCATCGATCTGTCCACACATACTTGGTCTTCTTCCTTGTCAATTCTGTCAACGGAGTAGCAATTCTGGAGAACCCCTCTACAAACCGTCGGTAGTAACCTGCTAGTCCAAGGAAACTTCTAACTTCAGGAACACTGCTGGGTCTAGGCCAATCTCTCACTGCTTCCGTCTTGCTTGGGTCGACCAGTAACCCATCCTTACTAATAATATGGCCTAGGAATAAAACTTGCGATAACCAGAACTCGCATTTGCTAAACTTAGCATAAAGCTTATGCTCTCTTAACCGCTGCAACACCAAGCGCAGATGATGCTCATGCTCTGCCTCTGACTGGGAGTATACTAGGATATCATCAATAAATACAATCACGAACTTATCCAGGTAATCCTTAAAAATTATGTTCATCAAATCCATAAATGCCGCCGGGGCATTGGTTAACCCAAAGGACATAACCAAAAATTCATAATGCCCATACCGTGTCCGAAAAGCAGTCTTTGGTACGTCCTCCTCTTTGATCCTCAACTGATAGTAGCCTGATCGGAGATCAATCTTCGAAAACACTGTACCTCCCTGAAGCTGATCAAATAAATCGTCGATCCTAGGCAATGGATACTTGTTCTTGATGGTCAGCTTATTCAACTCTCTGTAGTCTATGCACATCCGGAGCGATCCATCCTTTTTCTTAACAAATAAAACTGGAGCACCCCAAGGCGAGAAACTTGGTCTGACAAACCCCAAATCAAGTAGTTCCTACAATTGAATCTTCAACTCCTTTAATTCTGCCGGAGCCATTCTGTAAGGTGCCTTGGATACTGGCTCTTCTCTCGGGGCCAACTCTATGCCGAACTCAATCTCTCGCTGTGGCGGCAATCCCGGCAGATCTGATGGAAACAAGTCTGGAAACTCACAGACCACTCTAGTTTCATTCGGTCCCACTGTCGCCACCTTAGAGGAATCCACTATACTCGCTAGGAATCCTATGCAACCCTCCTGCATCAGGTCTCTAGCCTTTAGTGCCGAGATCACAGGCACCCGCGGTCCATCCACCGATCCCATGAACACAAAGGGTGCCTCGCCCTTCGGTTCAAAGGTCACCATTCGTCGCCTACAATCAATTGTTGCTCCATATCGCGTCAACCAATCCATCCCTATTATTATGTCAAAATCGTCCATATCTAGTTCAATCAGGTCAACAAACAATTCTCTACCGTCTACCACTACTGGTAAGGCTCTAACCCACCTCCTAGAGACTACCAGCTCTCCTGTAGGCAATATAGTCTGAAAACCCCTAGCATACAAAATGCTAGGTCTACAAAGCTGATCAATCACCCTAGCAGCAACAAATGAGTGTGTAGCACCAGAATCAATCAATGCAGTAAACAAGGATCCAGCGCTAAAAATCTGACCTGTGACCACTGAAGGACTGGCCTCAGCCTCAGTCTGAGTCAAGGTAAAAACCCTAGCAGGTGCGAGGCTGTCTCCCTGCCTAGGCTCCTCCTTCTTAGCCTGTGGGAAATCTTTCTTCAAGTGACTGGTGCTCCCACAAACAAAGCATGCCCTAGTCCGGCACTCGCCCTGATGGCATTGCTTGCATCGAGGACACATCAGAACGCTTCTCCAGCTGTCATTTCCACCCTTGCGGCCACCCACAGAACCGCGAACCCTCCGGTCAGAACCATAAGGAGCAAATGAGTCTGGTACTCTCCTCTTCTGCTCTCTGGGCCGCTGCCCCGACTAGGCCCAGAAGAAGAAGGTACTACTCTCCTGGTATCACGCCTAGCAGCGCCATCCTTCCAGATCTGATCCTCAGCCCTCTCAGCAGTGAGGGCCTTGTCTACCACTTGTGCATAGGTAGACTCTGGAGTCATTGTGATACTCACGTCACGGGCGATCATTACATTTAATCCCCGTATAAATCTGTCCCTTCTGGCCGCATCAGTCGGCACTAGCTCTAGCGCAAACTTCGCCAATCTGTCGAATACCAGGGCGTACTCGGTGACGGATAACCTGCACTGAGTCAGGTTGTTGAACTCATCCGCCTTCGTAGCTCGGACGGCTACGCTGTAGTATTTCTCGTTAAAAATGCCCTTGAATTCTTCCCAAGTCATAGTTGCAGTATCCCTCCGCTGCCCAACTACCTCCCACCATATTCGTGCATCATTTCTAAGCATATAACTGGCACAATCAACCCTATCCCTTCCTTCAACCCTCATGAAGTCCAGGATCACAGACATCGTACCCATCCACTGCTCAGCTTGCAGTGGGTCTGCTCCGCCCTCAAAGGTAGGGGGTTGCTGCTTTCTAAATCTTTCATACAGAGGTTCCAACCTGTTCCCAGTCACAGGTTGAACCTAAGCTGGTACCACACTAGACGGTGGTGGTATCACAGTGTCTGGTGGAGGAGCTGGTTGCCTCAACTGACTAAGCTCTTCCTCTGTTTTCTTCAACCTAGCCTCCATCTCTGCTAAAATCTGTTGCCAGTTCTGAGGAGCAGGTGGAGGGTCCTGCCCCTGGTTATCATCCTCGGCCTGAATGCCGCGGAGTCTCGATGATTGGCGAGGCATTGCAACTAAATGCCTGCAATCAGTGACACCGCTCATTAGGCATGATAACAAGTTCCAATTTCCACCTCTCAATCTCAACAACAACCAAGATCAATCGACCAAAATGACATGCAAATATCATGCAGCATACAACGAGCCTTGCCCTGGCATCATGCATATATTATTTCAATCATCATGCTAATAATAAATTAGGCAGGCACACAAAGCATTAAACACATATTCATGAATATATCAATCGACCATACCAAACCACCCTGAGTCGAGCTTTTCAATGGCAGCGTGCGTACATGTTCGGTCAATCTCCAGAACCAATAAACCTTGGCTCGCTCTGATACCAAGTTGTAATGCCCTACTACCTTAGAGCCGTTACTAAGTGAGTTTAAAAACAGAAATTGTGCATTTAATTGACTCAAAGTGGTTTCTAAACCAAAAGTGTGATAAAACCAGAGTTTAAGGCTGTACTCTATTAAAATGTTTAACTTCATTGAAAACATAAGTATAAAACATCTGGGATCCCAAAATAAGTTTTACAAAATATTTACAACTCAAAAATAGATTTACACCAGGTTAACTATCAAAAGAATGGACCAATACAGCCATTTACAAAATACCCCCAACCAAAGCAGTCAGGCAGGCCGAACATGTACGCGCCGCCCCCACGCTCTCCATACTCATGGCCGGTTGACTGACTCCTTGCGTTTACCTGCCACAAGGAGCACCCGTGAGCCAAAGCCCAGCAAGAAAACCCAAATAGCACATAACATATGCAGATAATATCACTGGCATAATTCACTGATAAATAGGAAATCATTAGTTAAACAAGCACGGCCATGCCGCCCCAGAGGCCTTACCAAAGCTTGGGGTTTCGGTCATTATCGTAGGATAACCCATGTATCCCTTGGGTCCCACCCTGGCTATAGCATCTCATGTGCTGAGCGTTACTTCCGGCCCCGCTGCCGTACCCGGCCTACGCCGCCCTCGGCCTTAGCCGTTCATTCCATTACAATCACACATATAATACATTCAGAAATAACCATCCAAGCATACAATAATTTATCTAAGATTACACATTCGCACACAATACAATCTAGGGCCGTGCCCTGCAATCACACAGTGGGCCTATGCCCTATTCTCGAGTGTTACGGTTTTCTTACCTGTATCCCTTGCTTTCCGATGCACCACGGCCACGAGCACGGTCCACTAGTACGAGCCTCCCCGAAATCCTAGTCACAACACACATAAAACACTTTTAATACTAACCAAGCCCAAAACCACTTCCCGGGACCAATCCCGCACTCCCGGGACCTCTAAATCCATAAAGCAAAGTATCGGAACCATCCCCCGAGTCCCCAGGCAAAAGCCCTAAAAACTCAACTTTTGGGCTGCCAAAATGGCCTAGGGCCGCGACACACCCATCAAGGGCCGCGGCGCCCAGCGACCTGGCCCCCATCCTGAAGGCTCCTCGCGCCGCGGCGCTCCTTTGCGAACCCAGATTTTCTGGGTTTTTCCTGCATTTTTCCCGAGCTTTAACCTCTCCAAATCACCCCAAACCAATACCTAAACCCCAAAACTCAAATCCAAACCTCAAATGAACAATCTAACACCCTATAAACACTAGAATCAAGACCAAAACATCAACACACCCAAGATCCACACCTTTGATCTCAAATTTCAGCAACTAACCCAAAACTTAACAATGCTTAGCTTAGGCATTTAAATTCTTCAAATCAAAACAAAACCCAAACTTAAATATGTATAAAACCCTTACCTCAAATGGAGAATCCACACAAAGTCCTTGATCTCCTCCTAGACTCCCACTTCTCCTTCTCTTCTTCTTCTTTTCTTTTTGCTTGCCCTAGCTCTTCTTTCCCCTTCTCTTTCTTCTCTTCAATTTTTTATCAAAGCCTCAAGTGAACCCAAATGCCCAAACCGTACCCCCTATATCCCAGCTGAGAATTTCATAATCCCCTTGCCAAAAGACCAAATTACCCCTTCCTACTAATCCTTCTTAGCTAAACCTTCAAGGGCACTTAAGTCTTTACACTTTCATTTCAATTCTATCACTTTTTATCTTAAAAATTGTTACCCAAAGCAGTTACTAACGGTTACCCAGGTTACCCAATAACCAATAACTAACCACTCATCCTCAACTCAACTTATAAGATTCCCGAAGTACCCCTAGGCTCCTCCCGAGCTGGGTACAACATCCCATTGTGACTTTTAGACTAAATGGCTCACTAGGACCGTCTCGATGCGTGCATCCTGATAAAAACACCACCTCACATGGCACAATTCACATAATACAATTATCACAGTTATGCCCTATCATGGCCAGATTACAATCATGCTCATTCTAAGACAATCAGGTCTACATGCATACTAATTCACATAGTCATGCATCTCAAATAATCAATTAGTCATATAACGTGCATTAAATGATAATCATGCATAAAACTCAATAGAAACACACACCAAATCCCATCATGCCCTCCAGGCACACTACTCCAGGCCGTTAAGCCTTAATACTGAATTTGGGGTCGTTACAGATTACCCAGGACAGTTGGACTTTATGACTCGGTATGGGTGATAGTGGACAGATACACCAAGTCAGCTCATTTTCTACCAGTGAGATCGACCTATACAGTGGAACAATATGCAGAGTTATATGTGAGGGAGATAATTCGTCTCCATGGGGTTCCAAAGTCTATTGTATCTGATCGAGAACCTATTTTTTCCTCCACGTTTTGGGGAGCTCTGCATAGAGCCATGGGGACTCAGCTGAAATTTAGCACAGCTTTTCATCCTCAGACTGATGGACAGTCTAAGAGGATGATTCAAGTGTTGGAGGACATGCTTAGGGCGTGTGTGATTGACTTCGAGGGATCTTGGAGTAAGTATCTTCCGTTGATCGAATTTTCATATAACAACAGTTATCAGTCCACGATTGGAGTGGCTCCTTATGAGATGTTAAATGGGAGAAAATGTAGATCACCCATACATTGGGATGAGATGGGTGAGAGGAGGTACTTAGGACCACACATGGTTCAGAAGACCAATGAGGCTATTGAGAAGATTCGAGCTAGAATGCTTGCTTCGCAGAGTAGACAGAAAAGCTACGCTGATCCTAAGTGTAGGAACGTGGAGTTCCAGGTTGGGGACCACGTGTTTCTGAGAGTTTCACCATTGAGAGGAGTGAGGAGGTTTGGAGTGAAGGGCAAGCTGAGCCCTCGGTTTGTTGGACCTTTTCAAATCCTAGAGAGGATTGGACAGGTGGCTTATAGACTGGCCTTGCCACCGTCGCTATCAGAAGTTCATAATGTTTTCCATGTCTCCATGTTGCGGAAGTATGTTTCTGATACAAAACATGTGCTAAAGTACTAGGACTTAGAGTTGCAGACAGACTTGTCCTATGAGGAGCGACCAGTTCGGATTTTGGATCGGAAGTTCGAGGAAGCGACCTGGGAGTTAGAGACAGCGATGTGGGATCAGTATCCCGAGCTATTCAGGTAAATTTCAAGGACAAAATTCTCATTAGGAGGAGATAGTTGTAACGACCTCAAATTCGCTAATGAGGCTTAAGGGCCATGATTAGTGTGCCGGGAGGGAATTATTGGGTTAAATGTGATTTGAATGATTTTATTGACTTAAATGCATAATTATATGATTAATAATGCTTGTATGATTATATTGGCATTAATGTGATAAGTATATATGGTAATTGTGAGAACCACATTATTATGTGGGTAGGTCTGCAGAGAACGTCTCAAGGCGATCCTAGGGCTAGTTAGCGGGGAAAAGTCACAATAGGGCTTAACAGCTGACTTTGGATAAGTCAGGGGTATTTTAGGTATCGGGTAGTTATTTAGAATATCGGGTTAAGAAAATAAATATATGTAGATATATTTGAGGTTAGGAAGTCTAGGCGGGAATATTGGGGGATTTTACCGTTTTGCCCTCGGGGACATTTCCGGCACCCCGAGCCTCGGGATTGACTTAACGGGATAAGATAAACTTAAGGAAACTATTAGAACTAAAAATAGACCGACCTTTCTCTTTCCCTTCTCAGCTCTTTTCTCTCACAAAGAAACTAGGCAAACCACAAGGGGGAAAACTGGGAATTTTGCTAGACTTTGAGCTGGGAATTGCTGGGAATTCAGTGGGGGATCTTGAATCTTAGCTCAGAGATTATTCAGGGAACACTTAATCAAGGCTAAGGTAAGAATTAAACTGTGTTTTAAAGTTAGAAGCTTTGAGTTCTTAGCTAGGTACTGAGATGATTGTATTGTTAATGTTTAAGGTTGAATTTGAGCTGATAAACTTAAGACTTAGGTGGGAGTTTGCTTAGAGAAGGGGATCAACTGAAGAGGTAAGCTCTAATTGATTATTAGAGGAGTAAATTCAAGTTTTGCATGGCTGGTTGGGTGATTTGAGGTTCTTGAGTTTCAGAGATTGAAACATGGATTTCTATAAGTTTTAGGCTGAGTTTTTTGTTGAAATATGTTGCTAAAGTCATCCTAAAGGTGTTGGGAATGTTTGTTTTTGAATTATAAAGCTTTGGGGTGATTTTGGATAAGGTTTTAAGGATTGAAGTGGTGAAATTTCTGGGCTCGAAGGGAAGGGTCGCGGCTCTATTCTAGAGTGCTGCGGCCATGGGATGAGCCAAGGAGGCTCGGCCAAGGGTGAGCGCCGCGGCGCCCAATGCAAGGGTCGTGGCGCGTGTCTTCTTTCAAGCTTGGCCTTGGTTCTGTTTTGAGGGCAGGGCTGCGGCTAAGCTTCAAGGGCCGCAGCCGTTGGGTGTACTCTTGATCTTTTGGGGATCTTAGGCATGGGAATGTGGTCTAGAATGCTCGGGGTCGATTTCGCCACCGTGGTTGGTGGAATTCGGATTCCTGGAAATTAGTTTTGTATCCAGAAACCCTAATTTGAATATTAATGGAACCCTATACCTTGGTTGTGACTAGGTGATAAAGGCTTAGGCTCGAGAACGGATCGTGCTTGAGGAGCGTTGCTCGTAATCCGAAACCGTAATGATTAAAGGTAAGAAAACTGCACCCGGTTGAATATATGTGATGGGACTAAGGGTTCCCTATCGTGTATGCTTGAAAAGATGGTATTATGCCATGCAAGCTATTTAGTGAACCAACAACCTAAGGGTGCCAAGGGTTACACTAGCACACAGGGCGCGGCTTGTTCACTGGTAGCCGAGGACAGCTTAATATGCACTGAGCTCGGTTTAAGCTGGCCGGAGTCAGTGGGATAAATAGAGGGTGCGGCCTAAGTTGTGAGCCCTGATTATTATGTGATATAAATGTTATAAGTGTTTGATTGCATCCATGATTATGAATTTATGTTGAATGATTAATGTGGATTATATGATGAGAGTTCATGCTTAGTGAGTATGTTATCTGCTATTACTGCTTGTGTTGCACATCATGTTTTCTTGTTGGGCCTTGGCTCACGGGTGCTACGTGGTGCAGGTAAAGGCAAGGGTAGACTTGATCAGCCTTGATATGGAGAGCTCTGTGAGCGGAATGTACATGGCCAGCTGCTCAGCCGCCACGGTTGAGGTTTAGGCAGGGACGCAAGTCCATTTTTCCTTAGTATGGCTAACAGTTGTTTGTGTTATTTTGGAAGTCTGTAATCCAACTTTTAAACTCCGTTTGTTTTGGGATCCCGTGTATATAACTGTTTAATTATATAAATGAAACTTTTGAGACCAAAACCTTTTTAACCCTAGCTCATACATGTTTAGTGACACGTTTTAAAATTAATGACTTGATTAGCAAGTCTTGCACCTTTATAAGTACACAGTGTAGCGGTCTTGGCTATCCAGGGCGTTGCACTAACTGCTCTAAATTTCTCTGAGATCTTGTACATGCAATATTAGACTTTAGGCCCATGGGGTACAAGTGGATCTTTAAGAAGAAATTTAACTTAGAGACAACTTTTTCTCCAGTAGCCATGATAAAATTCATTTAGTATACTCTTATCCATAGCCACAACTCTTATTAAGAGTTAAGGAAAATAGACATGAAAATATCATTTTTAATGACTATCTTGATGAGGCCATTAACATGGATCAATCAGAAGGATTTTTAGTAGGTGGAGAGGAATGTCAGCAAGCTGAGTAGGTCAATCTATGGACTTAAAAATAGCTTCGCGCTGCTAGAACTTAAGTTTTAATGGAAACATTAAGACCTATGGTTTTGAACAAAATGTAGTTAAGCCTTGTGTTTAATCAACTAAGGGAAAAAATATTGTGGTGTTCTTAATCCTTTATGTAGATGCTATCTTACTAATTGGAAACAATGTCAAGAAATTATAAGACATGAAGAACTGGCACGAAACGAATTCCAAATTTCGTTGTAGCAAGTCATGTTCTTGGTATCCAGATCATCAAGGATAGAAATAACTGAATTAGACTCTCTAGATGTACTCAGCACATGAAATCTAGAGAGGATTGAGAAGAGATAGGCTATTGAAATTAGAATTTCAGGTTTAAAAAATTCTATCATTTATTTTCTTTGAGTGAATCTGATAACCAAAAATTAACAACTTCTTACACTTACGAAAAGTATCACTTCTTTTCAGGTTTATAAAAAAAATTAACTAATTTAATTATTCTTTATTTTATTTAAATAAAAACTGATCAGTTACAACTAATTTAGTTATTTAATATTAATATTATTTAAAAAGAATAATAAAATATAGTTAAATAAAAAAATTAATTTGAAATTCTAAATTCTAAATTCAAATCCCTGTGATAGAAATATCCTTGATATAGCGCCACTCACTATGCAATACAGTGAGTGGCTTGAGCCATTATGTCGTTTTCTCTTATTTTCTCATTTGTTTATTTAATTAATATTTAAGATAATATATTTGTCCCAAAAGAAATATGAATCAACTCAAAAATTGACTTTATCTTAAAATATCAGTTTTAAATAAATAAATATCTTATTATAAATATTATATAATAAAAGAATAATTAAACTGTCACAATATTAATCAAACATGATTAATATTTATTTTAATAAAAAAAATTTCAAAATAAAAGCTATATAATTAAATAAGTAATTAATTCACAATTAATCAATTGCCCATGATTATCACTTAATTTTTTTCTTGCCCCTAAAAAGTAATTCCTTTGCAATTTAGTCATTCTCTCTATAAATCTTCCTTATGACACCCTTACCCTTGATAGTGTAGGACAGAGGTGACCTAGGGACCAAGGAACTATAATACGAATATCCAATAAACTAGATTATTAATTTAACTCTTTAATCTAATAATCTTATTTTTTTAATTCGATGATTACTCCACTATTAATATGAAATTTCACTCTATGTTCTTATAGAATTATATTTCCAGAGTTTTCTCTTTTAGTCCATTATATAATAAATAAAAGTAGTTTTATCCTCCATTTATTTGTTTGTTAATTAGAGCTGGTCAAAATTACTTTCTTTCCCTTCTAATTACCTCTTGATCTTTAAGTACCATTAATTCACTAGCGAATAATTAATCTATAATCAAATTATAGATTTGAGCTCAATAACTATTCAGTTCCAGAATTAACCCTTAAGGGAACAGATATTCGATTCGTTAGGAAAGCATGGATTTCATTATTATAAATCATGTTCCCAACCATTAATGATATTGAATCTCCAAAATAAAAGTCACTAGCCTCATTATATTAAGAGATGTTAACGAATGAATCAAAAGATCCAATAAGAACAAACAGGAGTTCATGACTACTCATGATATAGACTGATATACAAAGATCATCTACTATGATTAGAATTAAATCTTTATGGCGAACGGTAAGTTTATAAAGATAGTAAATTCATATTAGTCCTATCATATATAATCACTATTATATACAGTTCCTTTCCCAAGATGTTTGTCCACATAAGTAATTTGAATCTAGACTACTTGCATCATGTATGCTTAGTAAATTGTACTAGAAACTATTAATTAAAGATTCTTTACTTTAATATGATACTAACTATTTTATTCATAGTATATGATCTTAATTCTCTCGCACTAATACAAGATCATATCCTCATAAATGAATATGGAATTTTCTTGATATTAATGTAAATTTTCAAATAATTATTATAACATTCAAATATAATAAAAATGCACTTTTGTTTAAATCAATAAAATGTCTTTACATGATTTTAGGGAAAAAATTCTAACAATCTCCCTCTTGCCCTCAAAGCAAGTGGGACATCTCCCTTAATCCCATGTTGCATACATGACTCATAAACGAATTTGTAGAAAGTGTCTTGGTTAATGAGTCCGACAAGTTCTCTTCCGACGCTGTCATCATAACAATCGCTCTAACCAGATGGAATTTCCTTTCAATATGTTTTCCTCTCTTGTGGCTTCTGGGTTCCTTAGAGTTAGCTACAGCTCCACTGTTGTCACAGTACAGGATCATTGGGTTCCCGATATCTGGATTTACTTCTAGATCAATGTAGAACTTCCTAAGCCAAACTGCTTCCTTAGTTGCTTCACCAACCACTATATACTAGACTTCCATGGTTGAATCTTCAATACTGGATTGTTTAATACTTCTCTATACTATATTTCCCCCTCCAAGAGTGAACACTGACCCAGATGTTGACTTACGACTATCTTTGTTGATTGGAAATCAGAATCACTGTATCCAATAGGGTTTAGCTTACCCCTTTATATATAAGCATATAATCTCTCATTCTTCTAAGTTACATGAGAATGTGCTTTACTACAATCCAGTGTTCCAAACAAAGATTTGATTGACAAAGACTTACAATTCATACTACATAGCATATGTCAAGCATAGTACACAACATGTCCTCCTCTTCTTGAGGTGTCTTTGGACATTGCTCTTTCGAAAGAGTAATTCAATGTCTGATCTGTAACTAACCCTTTTTGTTATTCTCCATAGAGAACCTTTCAAGAACCTTATCTGTATAATTAGCTTGAGAAAGTGCCATGAGCTTGTTCGTCCTATCCCTTAGGATTTGGATTCCTAGAACATAACTCACTTTGCCCAAATCTTTCATTTGAAACTTTTCATGTAACGACCCAAATTTACTAATAAGGCTTAAGGGCCTTGATTAGTGTGCCATGAGGGCATAACTGAATAATATGTGAATTAAGTGATTAAAAGCAAGTTATATGATTATTTGAATATCTGTGATGCATGACTATGTGTACTAGTATGCATGTAGGCCCTGATTAGGTTAGAAGGGCATATTTGTAATTTTGGCCCAGTGAGGGCATAACTGTATATATTTGTGGTAAATTGTCGAGAACACATTATTTTGTGGATATATTTGTAATCTGTGACTCGAGGAGATCTTAGTGAGCGGTTTAGCAAAAAAGTCACGGCGGGGAATTATACCTGGCTTGGGGAGAGCCTGGGGGTATTTCTAGGAATTTAGAGAATATATTGGAGTTTATTTTGATATTGAGGAATATAGTTGGTGATTAGTTAGGTGTTGGGAAGTAAGCAGTAAATATTAGAGACACTCGAAGAATTAGCGGGAATTGGGAATAAATGACCAGAATGCCCTTGGAAGGATTAAGGGCTTATAAGGGATAAGAGTTAAGTTGCTTTGTGCCTTAGTGGAAAGTCTAGAATCTGAAGGAAGTTAAAAGAAAAGAAGAAGAAAAAGAAAGAAGGAAAACAAAGCTCATTTCTTCTCCCATTCGGCTTAGGTTTCTTCCTCATTTCCTAAAGGAGTTTGGAGCTATAACTAAGGGAGAGTCTGGCCAGGAGCTTGAGGCTAGGGTCCTTGGCTTGGCTTGAGGAGTTAGCAAGAGTAGTCCATCCATTTGAGGTAAGGCCTAAGGTTGTTTGTCAGTTTCTGGTTCTTAATGTAAACATGGACTTGAGCTGGGTTTTTGTGGGAATTCTAGGGAGTTAAGGCTAAAGCTTTGAGGGGTGAAAGCTAAGGAAGAGTAGAGGATAGCCTAAGGTTGAAATTCTCTATTTAGGGTAAGAAGCTCAGATCTTGGTCACTTGAATTCTATTGTTTCAGTTGTTCTTCCTCTTGAGTTTTTGGGCTCTAGGTTCAGCTATGGTGATTTCCTTGATTTGGGGTGCATGTGATTGAGTTTTGTGTGGTTGGGACTTATCGGATGAGTTGAGGATAATGGGAGACTTGTTTTGAAGTTTGGTTGAGGTTTGATTAAGTTTTGGATAGGTTTGGCTCAAGGGAATTCGAAGAGGAGAAAACTGGGTAGTGTCTGGCTATGACTAGCGCTAGCCTTAGGGCGCTACAGCGCTAGGCTTGGGCATCTGGGAGCTTGAAGGATCTGTTTGTAGCGCTGTAGTGCCCACCTTAGGGCGCTGTAGCACTACCCTGTTCCCAGAAAGGGGTTTTTGGGTTATTTCTTAGGGTCTTTGCCCGGGGGCTCGGGGTTTGATTCCACCACCCCATTTGGTGGAATTAGGGCTTCCTGAGGGCTCGGGATTGGTGCCGAGGCTAGGTTTTGGATTTGAGTTTGGTGATGGTTCTGATCTATGGCTGTGACTAGGTGTACGCTAGGGCTTAGACGGGATCGTGCTTGAGGATCAAATTGAACAAAGCTAGCGAAATCTGAAGGTAAGAAAACTGCACCCGGTTATTTGTTTGTGATGGGACTAAGAGCTCCCTATATCTGCATAATGTCATAGATGGTATTATGCCATGGGACATGTGATAAACGACCTAAGGGTGTTGTAAATAATACTTGCGCACAGGGCGCGGCTCGGCCACTGGTAGCTGAGGACAACTTAATATTCACTGAGCTCGATTTAAGCGGGCCAGAGTCAGTGGGATATATAGAGGGTGCGGCCTAAGGGCGCTAATCCTAGTTATCATATGTGAAGTGATTGATGATATGAGATGATGTACTTGGTATGCTAAATACTTGAACAACATGATTGTTTGAACTGTTTAGTATATGTTTATATTGTGTGAGTTGTCTGGTTCTTTGCTTAATGATTATGCTCTGCTTTTGTGTTTTCTTGCTAGGCCTTGGCTCATGGGTGCTACTTACATAACCAGCTGATCGGCCGCCACGGCCGAGGAGTGGATCGAGACGAGAAAAGCTTATTTGTCTATTTTTCCTTAGAATGGCTAACAACTGTATTTTAATCCTATTTTTTTGTAAACAGCCTTTAAACTTTACTACTCTTGGGTTCCCATGTAAAGAAAATGTGTACTTATAAGAAGTGAAGCTTTTGAGACCAAAATCTTTTAACCCTAGTTCAACTGTAGTTTTAGTGACACGTTTCAAAATTAAACAACTTGATTAGCATGTCTTGCACCTTTATAAACACACAGTGTAAGGGTCTTGGCTATTAGAGGGCGTTACAACTTGGTATCAGAGCGTCCTAGGTTTAAGGGTTCCTGAAGACTGGCTGGACATGTCCATTCACCGCGAAAGACATGCTAGACTTAGGATTTGGTAATTGTGTATATATGACTATATGTTTAAGTGATCTTAATGAAATATGATTGTTGATATTTGATTGATTAATAGGGAGCATGAGATACTGATAGGGCCTGGTCCTTGACTATTACATGATGATATTGAGGCGTGCTTATGAGCACTGCTATGCATGTGAATGATTATATGGATGAATATCTGGATAAACTGTTATCTTTTGATTGTTTATGAATGTTTGGGGTTCTAATGGTGGATCATGGAAGGGTTATTACCCTGTCATCATAGTCTGACTGCCGAGTCATTGATTGTAGATTGACTTGGATAATTATGCGTCCAAGAAAATCTACACGACTAGCCAGCAACAGGTCTGAGACTAGAGGTGATGACCAGGGCCAGACCCCTCCGCCAATCCCTGAGAACTGGCAGCAGCTTATGGCAGACATGCAAGCTCGGCTATAGAACCAGGATGAACAGATCCGAATTCTGCGATAGCAGGCTCCATTAGGGAGTGTTACCCCCATTGTGCCACCTACAGTGGTACCAGTTGTACAACCAGTAGAGGTTGGGAACAGATGGGAGCCGTTGTACGAGCAGTTCAGGAAAAAACAGTCCCTGATCTTTGAGGGAGGATCTGATCCACTGAAGGCTGAACAGTGGATGACCATTACTACCATCTTGGATTTTATGAGGGTAGAGGGACATGATAGAGTGGCTTATGCCACATATATGCTGAGAGAGGATGCACAAATCTGGTGGGAAGTGGCATCACAGACTAGAGATGTTACTACTTTGACTTGGGAAGGATTCAAGGACCTATTCAATCAAAATTAGTATAATGTTGCCATCAGGGCAGCGAAGGTAAATGAGTTCATGGGGCTGGTTCAGGGTAGCATGACAGTTACAGAATAGGCCCTAAAGTTTGACAAACTTGCGAAGTTCGCACCAGACCTTGTGTCTACTATGCAGCTAGGCAGGACAAATTTATTAGATGGCTTAATGCGATGATAGCCCGAGATGTGAGGATTACAACAGTTCCTGGAGGGACAACTTATGCCCAGGATGTGAAGAAGGCTCTTACCGCTGAGGAGGCGGAAAATAAGATATGGAGGGAGAGTGCAGCAAGACGGGAGGGCCGCAGGTCGGTGCCTCCATATTTTGGTTTTGGTAGGGTGGAGGCCCCAATGAATTAAAGAGGAAGACCCCTGATGCTTCGACAACTTCTGGTACTGATAGGAGAGGTCGGGGTACACCTTATGGTCGTTAGGGAGGCGGTGATTCATGGAGGACCTACCCTGAGTGCACGAGGTGCAGAAGACGCCATCCGGGCGAGTGCCGGGCTAAGGCCTGTTACGTGTGTGGGGTGGTGGGACACCTCAAGAAAGACTACCCGACAGTGAAGAAGGGAAATGTGGGGAAAGTGGAGAGCTTGACTCCAACTCGAGTGTTCACCCTAACGCAGGCGGAGGCCGAGGCTAATCCCTCGATAGTGATAGGTCAGCTTTCTAACGCTGGCTCTCCTTTTACTGTACTGATTGACTCTGGTGCTACACATTCATTTGTTTCTAGTAAGGTGATTGATAGACTGTGTAGACCTAGTGAGTATTGTGCTACAAGGTTTGGGAGTATTTTGCCTACAGGGGAACTAGTAGTATCTAGGAGGTGGATTACAACACTGCCAGTGATAGTTGATGGTAGAGAGTTTTCAGTAGATTTGATTGAGTTGAATATGGAGGACTTTGATAAGATCTTAGGTATGGATTGGCTGGTTAGATATGGAGCTACTATTGACTGCAGGAAGAAGATGGTGACCTTTGAGCCAGAGGGTGAGGATCCCTTTGTTTTTGTGGGAGCAGTGCATGGACCCCGTGTACCCAGGATATCGGTGCTGAGAGCCAGAGATCTGTTACAAGGAGGGTGTATAGGTTTTCTGGCTAGTGTGGTGGATACCACCAGGGTTTAACTAGCAGGACCGGAAGAGACCAGATTGGTTTGTGAGTTCTTGGATGTGCTTCCTGAGGACTTGTTGGGGTTTCCACTGCGTAGAGAGATTCAGTGTGTCATTGAGTTAGCGCCAGGGACAGAGCCAGTGTTAAGGGCACCATATAGGATGGCACTGGCAGAACTAAAAGAATTGAAGATACAGTTGCATGAGCTTCTGGATTTGGGGTTCATCAGGCCTAGTTACTCGCCAGGCAGTGCTCCCATTTTGTTTGTGAAGAAGAAGCACGGGACCTTGAGAATGTGTATAGACTACAGGGAATTGAACAAGTTGACTATCAAGAATAAGTATCCCCTACAAAGGATTGACGATTTTTTCGATCAGCGGTAGGGTAAGACGGTGTTCTCGAAAATTGATCTTCGATCTGGTTATCACCAGTCGAGGATCAAGGACAAGGGAATACCGAAGACGGCCTTCCGAACGAGTGATGGGCACTATGAGTTTCTGGTCATGTCGTTTGGTTTGACCTCGCCCCAGCAGCCTTCATGGAGCTAATGAACAGAGTGTTCAAGGACTTTCTGGATCAGTTCGTTATTGTCTTCATCGACGACATCTTAGTGTACTCCAGTTCAGAGGTAGAGCATGAGTTTCATCTTCGACAGGTTCTGTAGAGATTGAGGGAACATCAACTATATTCCTAGTTTAAGAAATGTGAATTTTGGTTACCAGAAGTGACATTTCTGGGACATATTGTGGGTGTGGATGGGATTAAGGTGGATCCATCTAAGGTAGAGGCAGTTAGGGATTGGCTGAGGCCAAGGAACGCCTCGGAGGTGTGGAGTTTTCTTGGTTTAGCGGGTTACTACAGACGGTTTGTGGAAGGCTTCTCGAGGGTAGCGGCACCGATGACAGAATTCACACTGAAAAATTTGAAGTTTATCTGGTGAGACAAGTGTGAGGATAATTTCCAAGAGTTGAAGTGACGACTTATCTCCGCGCCTGTGCTGAGTCTTCCTTCGGGGGAAGGGAAGTTTGTTGTCTACTGCGATGCATCGAGGTTGGGTTTAGGCTGTGTGTTGATGCAGAATGAGAAGGTCATAGCTTATGCATCACGACAGCTAAAGGAGTATGAGCAACGGTATCTTACCCATGATTTGGAGCTAGCAACAGTAGTATTTGCATTGAAGATTTGGTGACATTATCTGTATGGGGAGACGTTCGAGATATACACTGACCACAAGAGTCTGAAGTATTTCTTTACACAAAAGGACCTGAACATGAGACAGAGGCGTTGGCTAGAGTTGGTGAAAGACTATGATTGTGATATTTTTTACCATTCGGGGAAAGCCAACGTAGTGGCGGATGCATTGAGCTAGAGAGGCCCAAGTCAGTTATATAGTACCACCCAGATCTCGAGAGAGTTGGCTGATGAGATGGTCGGAGCAGGGATAGAATTGGTGGTGTGCCAATTGGCCAATATTACTCTGCAGTCGACCCTGCTATAGCGGATTAGAGAAGGGCAATTGGTAGACGCTCAGTTACAGGAGGTTAGGAAGAATGTCTTAGCGGGAGTAGCTAAGGACTATTCTATCTCTGAGGTTGGTTTGCTTTGGTATCATGGACGGATTTGTGTTCAGAATGAAGAGGGGATTAGATGAGAGATACTGGATGAGTCTCATACGACGTTGTACTCACTTCATCCGGGTACCACGAAGATGTACCAAGATCTACGGACGTTATATTGGTGGCCCGGAATGAAGAAGGATGTGGTGGAGTACGTAGCCAGATGTTTAACCTGTCAGCAGATGAAAGCTGAACATCAGCGACCAGCAGGGTTGCTTCAGTCTTTGGGTATTCCCAAGTGGAAATGGGAGGATATTACAATGGGTTTTGTGGGAGGTTTATCCAGAACTGTAGGGCTTCATGACTCGGTGTGAGTGATAGTGGACAGATATACCAAGTCAGCCCATTTTCTTCCAGTGAAGTCGACATATACTGTGGATCAGTATAGTGAGTTGTACATGAGGGAGATCGTATGTCTCCTTGGGGTTCCTAAATCTATAGTGTCAGACTGGGACCCTATCTTTACCTCAAAGTTTTAGGGTGGTTTGCAGAAGGTTATGGGGATTCAGTTGAAGTTCAGCACAGCCTTTCATTCTTAGACTGATGGACAGTCTGAGAGAACGATTCAGGTATTGGAAGATATGCTCAGAGCGTGTGTGATTGACTTTGAGGGGTCATGGGGTAATTATCTCCCGTTGATTGAATTTTCATATAACAATAGTTACCAATCAACGATTAGAGTGGCTCCCTACGAGATGTTTTATGGAAGGAAGTCTAGATCACCCATGCATTGGGATGAGATGGGGAGAGGAAGTATTTGGGGCCAGATATGGTTCAGAGGACAAGTGAAGCTATAGAGAAGATCCGAGCTAGGATGCTCGCCTCACAGAGCAGACAGAAAAGCTACGCTGATCCCAAATGTAGGGACGTGGAGTTCCAGGTTGGGGACCACGTGTTTCTCCGGGTTTCACCTTTGAGAGGGGTGAGGAGGTTTGGAAAGAAGGGCAAGCCAAGCCCTAGGTTCATCAGACCTTTTGAGATCCTGGAAAGGATTGGTCAAGTGGCTTATAGGTTAGCCTTGCCACCATCGTTGTCAAGAGTCCATGACGTATGGCACGTTTCTATGCTCTGGAAGTATGTGTCAGATGTGACACATGTGTTAAGGTATGAATATTTGGAGTTGCAGACAGATCTAGCCTATGAGGAGCCACCAGTTTAGATCTTGGATCGGAAGGACAAAGTACTACGGAATAAGACGATTCCTATTGTTAAAGTATTGTGGAGGAATAGTAGGGTCGAGGAGGCGACCTGGGAGCTTAAGACAGCGATGCAGGATCAGTATCTCGAGTTATTCAGGTAAATTTCGAGGACGAAATTCTCATTAGGAGAGGATAGTTGTAACGACCCAAATTTACTAATAAGGCTTAAGGGGCTTGATTAGTGTGTCGGGAGGGCATAATTGGATTATATGTGAATTAAGTGATTAAAAGCAAGTTATATGATTATTTGAATATCTGTGATGAATGACTATGTGTACTTGTATGCATGTAGGCACTGATTAGGTTAGAAGGGCATATTCGTAATTTTGGTCCGTTGAGGGCATAACTGTATTTATTTGTGGTAAATTGCCGAGACCACAATATTATGTGGATATATTTGTAATCTGTGACTCGAGGCGATCTTAGTGAGCGGTTTAGCGAAAAAGTCACGGCAGGGATTTATACCTGGCTCGGGGCGAGCCTGGGGGTATTTCTGGGAATTTAGAGAATATATTGGAGTTTATTTTAATATTGAGGAATATAGTTGGTGATTATTTAGGTGTTGGGAAGTAAGCGGTAAATATTAGAGACACTCGCGGAATTAGCGGGAATTCGGAATAAATGACCAGAATGCCCTTGGAAGGATTAAGGGCTTAAATTTAATGGGAGGGTATTATGGTCATTTGGCTTATAAGGGATAAGAGTTAAATTGCTTTAAGCCTTAGTGGAAAGTCTAGAATCTGAAGGAAGTTAAAAGAAAAGAAGAAGAAAAACATAGGTCATTTCATCTCCCATTCGGTTTAGGTTTGTTCCTCATTTCCTAAAGGAGTTTGGAGCTGTAACTCAGGAAGAGTCTGGGCAGGAGCTTGAGGCTAGGGTCCTTGGCTTGGCTTGAGGAGTTAGCAAGAGTAGTCCATCCATTTGAGGTAAGGTCAAAGGTTGTTTTTCAGTTTTTTGTTCTTAATGTAAACATGGATTTGAGCTGAGTTTTGGTGGGAATTCGAGGGAGTTGAGGCTGAATCTTTGAGGGGTGAAGGCTAAGGAAGAGTGGAGGATAGCCTAAGGTTGAACTTCTCTGTTTAAGGTAAGAAGCTCTGATCTTGGTCACTTGAATTCTGTGGTTTCAGTTGTTCTTCCTCTTCAGTTTTTGGGCTCTAGGTTTAGCTATGGTGATTTCCTTGATTTGGGGTGCATGTGATTGAGTTTTGTGTGGTTGGGACTTATGGGATGAGTTTAGGATATTGGGAGACTTGTTTTGAAGTTTTGTTGAGGTTTGATTAAGTATTGTAAAGGTTTGGTTCGAGAGAATTCGAAGAGGAGAAAACTGGGTAGTGTCTGGCTGTGACTATCACTGTAGCACTAGGCTTAGGGCGCTATAGCGCTAGGCTTGGGCGTCTGGGAGCCTGAAGGCTCTGTTTGTAGTGCTGTAGCACCCACCTTAGGGCGCTGTAGCGCTACCCTATTCCCAGAAATGGGTTTTTGGGTTATTTCTTACGGTTTTTGCCTGGGGGGTCGGGGTTTGATTCCACCACCCCGTTTGGTGGAATTAGGGCTTCCCGAGGGCTCGGGATTGGTCCCGAGGCTAGGTTTTGGATTTGAGGTTTGGCGATGCTTCTGATCTATGGTTGTGACTAGGAGTACGCTAGGGCTCAGACGTGATCGTGGTTGAGGATCAAATTGAACAAAGCTAGTGAAATAAAAAGGTAAGTAAACGGGACCCGGTTATGTGTTTGTGATTGGACTAAGAGCTCCTTATATCTGCATAATGTCATAGATTGTATTATGCCATGGGACATGTGATAAATGGCCTATGGGTGCCGTAAATAATACTTGCGCACAGGGCGCGGCTCGGCCACTGGTAGCTGAGGACAGCTTAATATTCACTGAGTTCGGTTTAAGCGGGCCGGAGTCAGTGGGATAAATATAGGGTGTGGCCTAAGGGCGCTAACCCTAGTTATCATATGTGAAGTGAGTAATGATATGCGATGATGTACTTGGTATGTTAAATACTTGAACAACATGATTGTCTGAACTGTTTAGTATATGTTTATACTGTGTGAGTTGTCTGGTTGTTTGCTTAATGATTATGCTCTGCTTTTGTGTTTTCATACTTGGCCTTGGCTCACGGGTGATACGTTGTGCTGGTAAAGGCAAGGGAAAGTTGGACCAATCCTGAGATGGAGAGCTGCAGGGCTGAATGTACATAACCAGCTGATCGGCCGCCACGGCCGAGGAGTGGATCGGGCCGAGAAAAGCTTATTTGTCTGTTTTGCCTTATAACGGCTAACAACTGTATTTTAATCCTAATTTTTTGTAAACAGCCATTAAAATTTACTACTCTTGGGATCCCATGTAAAGAAAATGTTTACTTATAAGAAGTGAAGCTTTTGAGACCAAAATCTGTTAACCCTACTTCAACTGTAGTTTCTGTGACACGTTTCAAAATTAAACGAATTGATTAGCAATTCTTGCACCTTTATAAACACACAATGTAACTGTCTTGGCTATTAGAGGGTGTTACATTTCAGCTAACCACTTCATCACATTTGACAGTGTCTCTACATCGTTGCCAATGAGGAGAAAGCCACCACTTTACCTTTAACATATTTATACAAACATGCTTTGTCGACATTCTGTTCAAAGTTGTATGTGTAAATTATCTCACCAAAGGTGATATTCCAAGATCTAGTTGCTTGCTATAATCCATAAATGGATTTCTACAACTTACACACCTTATGATCTTCCCCATTTTTAATAAACCCTTCTGGTTGTACCATATGGATACTTTCATCAAGATAGCCATGAAGGAAAGTTGTCTTGGCATCCATTTTCCCTATCCAACACTCTCTCTCTGAGTGTAACATTTGGCTTCTAGCGTTTCCTTGAAAGTCTCTACTTTCCCATCTACACCTCTTTTCTTCTTGAAGATCCAGTTGCATCCAATGGGCCTAACATCTACATGTGGATCTACAAGTTCCCAAACAAAATTGGAATACATACATTCCATTTCTTGGTTCATGGATTCTTGCCGACTTTCTTACAATTACGAGGTTCATTCAAATATGAAAGACAATCCTGGGAATATAACATCCCTTTTATTTTCGCTAAACTTTCTAACTCTTATACATATAAAATGAAACTCACTTTTTTAATGCATTATATATAAGAAAAAAGTAAATATTTTCTCCATTCAGTCCACCCTTTTCTTAGAAAGAAAGAACTAGAGAGGAAAACATAGAGAACGATTTATCTCTTAACGAATCAAACATGGAGATATTGATAACACAGGTAAAGGCAATGATATTTCATAATTAATCAATTGAGCAACAGCTCATTGACCCATATTCTCACATAAGAAGGCCTATGGGAGTAATACTTGAAATGAAAATCCACAAAAAAACACTGATATTCTGATTTGCTAAAACAAGGTGAGATCCAAAAGGAACTATTGTATAACTTAATAAAATGGATATGTCTGCTATGGATGGGCCAATACTTAAGAAACAAGTATCTCCTGTAGATGGAAGTATATTTTCTTTGAAAAGTTGTTTTGCTCCATCTGCCAAAGCTGGAAGAACCCCCCAAGGTCTGGCATATTCAAGTACAATACGTTGTTGTATCCCTGTCGATATTTCTCTTTCTAACCATGCAATTACCATTACAACTATAGTGATTCCCAATCAGGAGTGAATAAGTATCCATATAATTCCAGAGGTCTCTTTTAAAAATTTCAATCTAGAAAAAAAATTGATATGTTGTATTTATGTTGTTTCAATTATCATTTCAATGATCAACCTCTCCCATAATGATATATATGCTACCTAGTATTTTCTTAATATCATCCAATTTCATTCTTTTAGCTAACTGAGGAAGAAATTGCAAATTGATAAAACCCGACAGGTGACTTTCCCATCTCTGAGGAAAACCACTTTGATCCCCTATTAGAAAAATTCTCAATTCTCCCTTTGTGGCTTCAACTCTAAAATAGAGTTCTTGTTTTGGAAATTTAAATGTAGGAGAAGGTTTTTTTACTAATAAATCAATACTCAAATTCATTCCATTCTGGACTCCTTTCACTACTAACGTCTCGGATTTCTAAACTCTCATATGCCCCCCCTGGAATTCCTTCTAAAGGCTGTTGAATAATTTTTATGGATTCTATCATTTCACCAATTCAGACTAGATACCAAGCAAACAAATCGCCTTTATTTTTCCACTGTACTACCCAAACAAATTCATCATAAAATTCATAATGATTAACTTTACGAAGATCCCATTGTATTCCAGAAGCTTGCATCATTAGGCCTGAGAAACCCAAATTTATTACGTCATCTCTTCCAATAATTCCTACTCCTTCAACTCGTTCTAAAAAAAATAGGATTTCAGGTAATATGTTTTTGATATTCAGTAACTCTTGTTAAAAATAATCACAAAAATCTAAACATTTAACGATCCATCCATGAGGTAAATTAGCCACTAGTCCTCCTATACGAAAATAATTATACATCATTCTCATAACTGTGGCACCTTCAAATAGATCATATGCTAATTCTCTTTCTCTAAAAATATAGAAAAAATGAATTCATGCCCCAATATATGCCATAAAAGGACCAAGCCATAACAGGTGATAAGCTATATGACTCAACTCCAACATAATTGCTTTGATATAGCTAGGTCTTTTAGGTACTTGGATATTTCCCAACAACGCTGGTCCATTTATGGTTATTGCTTTCGTGAACATAGTAGGTAAATAATCCCAACACGTTACATAAGGGAGATATTGTATACTTGTTTGGATTTCTGCAATTTTTTCCATCCCTCCATGTAAATAGCCTAATATTGGTTCATAGTCAATAATATCTTTACCGTCGAGAGTAAAAGAAAGAAAATTTGATGGGTTAGAATTTGTATGAATTTCTAACAAATGAAACTTTTCTGATCAGTATACATTTGTTGGGAATGGATTAGGCTAGGTCGCTTGAGGCTAATGCATGAAAGATCCCTTTTTTGCTCTCTCTTTAGCCCTATGTCTCTTATCCGTAGGAGGTCTTCCTCCACAAGCATATTTTTTTTTCAGAAAACTTCATTGTATACATATTCTTTACATGTATACTAATATTGGTAAACAACCCAGGGAAATTTGATTATAATTCAATCCGTGATGATGATAAGTAGAAATTTCATATTCTTCATTCATTGATAATTTTTTTTCTTCTGAAAAATAGATAAAAAATTTGTTGGTCAATACTCAACACAATTACCACAAAATATACATATTCTGAAATCAATGTTGTAATTAAGTAATCATTTCTTAAGAATGTCAGTTTCAAATTTCCAATCAATGACGGGCAGATCTATAGGACATACATGAATAGAAACTTTACAAGCAAAACTATAACGCCCTGCTAATTAGGGTCCATTATCAGGTGTGTTTTGAAACCAGTGCTGGACTTACTAACAAGTCATTTGGACTAAACATGTGATTAAACCACTAAGGTTTGGGTATTAAAAACTTTTGATCATTTCATAAACATTTCCAATAAGTTGATAACTAGTTCTTTACATGGGATCCCAAAATCATTAGTTTAAAAGCCTGTTACAAAACTCAGATTACACATTAAGCCGTCCTAAGCGGCAAAAGCTGGGTTTAACCCTAGTTCCTCTGAGCATCTCGGCCGTGGTGGTCGAGTAGACTGCATATGTACATACCACTGCTAATGCCCTCTGACTCATGGCTGGTTGAGCTTCTCTTTACCTTTACCTGCACCACAAAGCACCTGTGAGCCAGAAGACTCAGCAAGAAAACTTAATCAATAGTTCAACGAATAAACAACCATTTAACAGCAATAACTTAATCCAATGCATTTATTAAACTCAATTGGAGACCATAGAGTCACACAAATGCATGTCGCACTTCCTTTCCAGTTGTTGGCATCCGAGCCAGTCAAGTGCATGTTGCACTCCCAGGGTGGCCCAGCAATGGTGGCTTGCACTCCACGTGCATTATGCCAATCTTAGCTTATAAACTAAGTCCCTTATGCCCTTGACTTACAAGTCAAGCCACCACGTGCCTCCAACTTATAAGTTAAAGCCTTGGGATTCTTAACTATTAAGAATCTCCCAGAGCCCGTCATATTCTTAACTAATAAGTTGATCCCCATTTAGCACTCTAATGATACCCTAGTTTATAAACTAATCCTCACAGACATATTAGACAACCACATGTTTCATATAGCATACTTAACAGATAATCACATAATGCATTATAATACATTCACTCAACAATCATAAGCATAATCATAATTATGCACGTTATAGCGTACTTAATCAAACATCTACAACGTAATTATAATCATGTTAATCACCTTAACTAAGCTCTACTAATGTATTCACATAACAGGTGCAGTTTTCTTACCTTTGGTCCGTATGCGTGTTACTAGCAACAACCCTCTAAGCACGATCCCCGATTCAAGCCCTTAGCGAAAACCTAGTCACAACCGCGATAAAGAAGCTCCCATCAATAACAGGTAAATAACAACTTCCAGACCAACTCTTAGCCTCCGGGACATTGAATTCCACTTAACAAGGAAGTAGGATCGATCCCGAGCCCAAACGGTTAAGTTTCCAACCGAAGCATCAAAGCAGGTTAAACATCTCTGATAATTCAGGCAGCGGATACGTGGATGGCACCTTTCACTGAGTACTTGACTCAAGGAGTGTTTCTAACGGATAGAAACAAAGCAAGAGCCCTCCAGAGGCAAGCTGCTCAATTTATTCTGGTCGATAGAATTCTATACAGAAGAGGGTACTCAATGCTACTCTTAAGGTGTAGCGTCCCAAATTTTCTAATTAGGCTTAGGGCCTCGATTAGTGTGCCTGGATGGCAATAAGTGATTTAATGTTATGATATGTGAATTTGTATGAATATGTGATTAGAGATGCATGAATAGGTGAATTAAATATGCATGTGGACCCCGTTTGGTTGTTAGGGGCATGTTTGTAATTTTAGCCCGTTGAGGGCATAAATGTGATAATTGTAATAATTGGGATATATTTGTGATATATCTGCGTTGCACGATCTGAGTCAGTCCTAGGAAGTTGTTAGCTAGAAAGTCACAACGGGGTAGAAAACCCAACTCGAGTCGAGTCGAGGGGTATTTCGGGTATTAGACGTTTTATGGGGTTATCAGGTCATGGAAATAAATATTTTTAGATATATTTGAAGATAGAATGTTTAGGAAGGAATATTGGGGAAATTTACCATTTTTCCCTCGGGGACGTTTTTGGTACCCCGAGCCTTGAGGTAACCTTAAAGACTAAGTTATATAAAACAAAACATAAGAAACATTGAGAATTCTCTAAACCGACCATTTCTCTCTATTTCTCTGGGTTCGAAGGGTCGGGTCGCGGCATTGTTCTTGCTGAGCCGCAGCCCTCTATAACATTTTGGTTGCTAGGAAGAAGGGTGGGCTGCGGCATGCCCTTGCTTGGGCCGCGACGCGCCTGCCCTGTTTTGGGGTTGGAGGTCTCTGGTTGGGGGCGGGCCGCGGCATGGCCACATGGGCCCGCGACGCTTAGTGCATTTTTTGGCTTTAAAGAGGTTTTAGTCTTGGGAATAAAAAAGTTATGGCTCAAGATGGATTTTATCACTCGGATTGATAGAATTCAAGGTCTCGAAGACTAGAATTATGACCCAAAATTATTTAATGGATTATTACTTGATGGATGGATATTGTTGGTACGTTGTGACTAGGGTTTCAGCAAGGCTCGGACTAGGGGACTGTGCTCGGGACATCGGTGCTTGGAAAGCCCGGGACACAAGTAAGAAAACTGTTGTACCTGTAGAGTTGTGTTGCAGGGCACGACCCTATATGGTTGTGTTGCAGGGCATAGCCCCTTTGATTGAGTTTATATGTGTTTAAGTGTCTGCTTAATTATGCTATGTGTGCACATATGTGAATGAACGGTAAGAGTCGGGAATGGCGAGGGTCGGGAACGGCGAAGGCCGAGAACAGCAAGGGGCCGGGAGCAGCGTTTAGTACGCGAAGTCCGAGTTGCTAGGGCGAGACCCTAAAGGATACCTGTGATATCCTCATGGTATGGACCGCGAACCCAAGGCCTGGTAAAGCACCCGGGACGGCATGGCCGTACGTGTTTAGCCTGATGATGGCTTGATTATATGTTGAATGCGAAATATGCTTATGTTATCTGCTTGTGAGGGTTTTCTTACTGGACTTCGGCTCACGGGTGCTCTATGGTGCAGGTAAGGGCAAGGGGAAAGTCGACCAACCATGAGTACAGAGAGCGTGAAGTAGCGCGTAGATGTTTGGCCTGCCTGGCTGCCACGGCCAGGGGTATTTTGGGAGATGGTTGTACTAAACCTTGATTTTTTCGTTTAGCCTACTTTAGTTATAGTTTTGAGTTGTAAATATTTCTAAATAGTATTTTGGGATCCCAAATGTTAAATGCTTTATGATTTTTTATGTATGGAATTATTTTCAAAGTATAAGACTATGTTTATGGTTTAATTACACTTTTGTCTTAAAACCTCGATTAGTGAGTTAATTGCACAATTTAAACTCACTTAGTAATTGCTCTAAAGAAGTAGGGTGTTACAACTTGGTATCAGAGCAAGCCAAGGTTTATGGTTTCTGGAGATTGACTGAACATGTACGCTCATTGTCAGTGACAAGCTCAACTCAGGGTTGGTTGGTAATGATTGACTTATATGCTTGAATATGTTCTTAAGTGCCCTATTTTCCTGCTTATTTCATATAGAGCATGATGAATGAGTTAACTTATGTATGATGCCAGGGCATGGCCCGTTGAGTGTTATATGCTATCTGTATGTTATGTGGATTGTTGTTTATGGTTGACTATTATGATCTGGGAGGTGGTTTTGGATGTTGTTATCTTGCCTGATGAGCGGCGTCGTTGATTGCTGGCATATTTTTGAGAAGCCTGGACAATCATCGAGACTCCATGGCAGTAGGGCCGAGAATGACAACTAGGGTCAGGACCCTCCACCTACCCCACAGAATTAGCAATAGATGTTTGTCGAAATGGAAGCAAGATTACAACGAACAGAGGAGGAACTTCGACAGTTGAGGCAGCAGGCCCCTCCAAAGGTCACTGGGTTGTCAGTTCAGCAGGTTGTGGTGCCAGTGCTGGTTCAGACTATTATGGAGAATAGGTGGGAACCTTTGTATGAGATGTTTAGGAAGCAGCATCCTCCCACCTTTGAGGGTGGACCAGACCCACTGCGGGCAGAGTAGTGGATGAATATGATTTCCTCTATCCTGGATTTTATGAGGGTTAAGGGGAATGAGAGGGTAGCTTGTGCTAGCTACATGTTTAGAGAGGATGCCCGCATCTGGTGGGAGGTAGTAGTTCAGAGGAGGAATGTGGGAGTTATGACCTGGGAAGAGTTCAGGAACATCTTCAACGAGAAGTATTATAGTGTTACAGTTCGAGCTACGAAGGTTGACGAGTTCATCAACCTGACTCAGAACCGGTTGACAGTTACTGAGTATGCTTTGAGATTTAACTGGTTGGCAAAGTTTGCGCCGAATTTAGTGCCGACGGATGCGGAAAGAAGAGATAGATTTGTGCGGGAATTGAATGTTATGATTTCCCGTGATGTAAAGATCACCTTGGATCCAGAGACTACTACATATGCTCAAGTTGTAGACAAGACCCTTACAGCTGAGGGGGCCGAGGACCAGATTTGGAGGGAAAGCGTTGTTAGGTGCGATGCCAGGAGGACAGTGCCTCCTTCTATTGGATCCAGTCAGGGTAGTGGCTCCAGTGAGCAGAAGGGAAAGGACCCAGATTCTTTTGTTCCTCCTAGCTCGGATAGGAGGGCACGAGGTGCTTTTAGTGGCCGTCAGGGCGAAGGTGACAACTGGAGGAGTTTTCCAGTATGTCCTCGGTGCAGATGATGAGACCAGGGTGAGTGCAGGAATAGAGCCTGCTTTGTCTGTAAGAGTGCTAATCATCTAAAGAAGGACTGCCCACAAGCCAGGAAAGAGGAGCCGAAGCAGGGTGATAGTCTCGCTCTTGCCAGAGTGTTTACTTTGACTTAGGCTAAGGCGGAGGCTAGCACCTCGATTGTGACAGGTCAGATTTCTAGTGCTGGGTTTTCTTATACTGCATTGATTGATTCGGGAGCTACTCATTCATTTGTATCTGCTAGAGTGATACAGCTGTGTAGACATGGTGTTTTGTAGGCTAGGGGTTTTCAGACTTTGTTGCCAACTGGGAAAGCTGGCATTCTCTAGGAGATGGATTAAAGCTTTACCAGTAGAGGTAAATGGTAGGGAATTGTCTGTTGATCCGATTGAGCTTGCGATGGATGACTTCAATATGGTCCTAGGGATTGATTGGTTATCGAAGTATGGGGCGACGATTGACTGCAAGCGCAGGATGGTGACTTTTGAACCAGAAGGGGAGGTGCCCTTTGTATTTGTGGGGACAGCTAGTGGACTGCGAGTACCTATGATTTCAGCACTGAAGGCTAGAGACCTGATGCAGGAAGATTGCATAGGATTCCTAGCGAATGTTATGGATACCTCTAGGGTTGTGTCGGTTGGACCGGGGGAGACCAGATTGGTATTTGAGTTTCCAGATTTATTCCCAGCAGATCTGCCAAGGTTGTCGCCGCAGAGAGAGATTGAGTTTTTTATAGAGTTGGCGCCAGGGGTGGAGCCAATATCTAGGACACCTTACAGAATGGCTCCAGCTGAGCTGAAGGAGTTGAAGATTCAGTTGCAGGAGTTAATAGATTTGGGGTTCATCAGACCGAGTTTCTCACC
This sequence comes from Humulus lupulus, assembly GCF_963169125.1. Taxonomy (NCBI): domain Eukaryota; kingdom Viridiplantae; phylum Streptophyta; class Magnoliopsida; order Rosales; family Cannabaceae; genus Humulus; species Humulus lupulus. The sequence continues at coordinate 88,750,777 of NC_084797.1, read as the reverse complement.
ATGGGGTGCTCCAGTGTTGCTTGTCAAGAAAAAGGATGGATCTCTTAGGATGTGTATTGATAGGGAGCTGAGCAAGTTGACCATTAAGAACAAGAATCCACTGCCTAGGATCGACAATTTATTTGACCAGCTACAGGGAAGAACAATGTTTTCCAAAATTGATCTCCGATCAGGTTACCACCAGTTAAGGATTAAAGAAGAGGGCATACCAAAGACCTATTTTCGAACGAGGTATGGACATTATGAATTCCTGGTCATGTCCTTTGGATTAACAAATGCCCCAGCAACTTTTATGGATATGATGAATAGGGTTTTCAGGGACTATCTGGATAAGTTTGTGATTGTGTTTATCAACGACATTCTGGTGTATTCAGTCAGAGACAGAGCATGAGCAGCACCTACGTTTGGTATTGCAGCAGCTAAGGGAGCATAGGTTATATGCTAAGTTCAGCAAGTGAGTTCTGGTTACCGCAAGTTACATTTCTTGGTCATATCATCAGTAAAGAGGGGATTTTGGTTGACCCAAGTAAGATTGAGGCAGTGAGAGATTGGCCTAGACCGAGCAACATTCCTGAAGTGAGGAGTTTTCTGAGATTGGCAGGATATTATCGACAGTTTGTTGAGAGGTTCTCCAGGATAGCTACGCCGTGGACAGAACTGACAAAGAAGAAGCAAAGTATGTTTGGACAGACAGATGTGAGAACAGTTTCAAGGAGTTGAAGCAGCGACTGATCACCACACCAGTGTTAAGTTTGCCGACAGATAATGAGAAGTTTGTGGTTTATTGTGATGCTTCCAGACAGGGTTTAGGTTGTGTGTTGATGCAAGCTGGAAAGGTGATAGCCTACGCATCGAGACAGTTAAAGGAGTATGAGCAGAGATATCTCAAGCATGATCTGGAGTTGGCAGCGATGGTATTCACACTTAAGATTTGGAGACATTATCTATATGGTGAGAAATGCGAGATATACACCGACCATAAGAGTTTGAAGTACTTCTTTACTCTGAAGGATCTGAATATGCGCCAGAGGCAGTGGCTGGAGTTGGTTAAGGATTATTATTGTGATATCCTATACCATCCTAGGAAGGCTAATGTGGTCGCTGATGCATTGAGTCGGAAAAGGCCCAGGACAGTTGTTCAGTTTGAGACAAATATCTGATATGGTAGCGGAGGAGATGATTAGAGCGTGTACAGAATTGGAGGTTGGTCAGTTAGCTAACATTGCTCTTTAGTCTACACTCCTTGAGAGAATCAAGGAGGTGCAAGGGAAGGATTCCCAGTTGAGAGGTCATAGGGAGAACGTCTTGGTCGGAGCGGCTAAGGACTTCTCTATCTCGGAGATGGGGTTACAAAAGTACAAGGGTCGAATCTGTGTTCTGATGGATTCTGATATCCGGCGGGAGATCTTAGATGAATTGCATACCACTCCCTATGCCTTACATCCAGGTACGACGAAGATGTACCAAGATCTAAGAGCTTCGTATTGGTGGTCGGGCATGAAAAGGGATGTGGTGGATTATGTTGCCAAGTACTTAACTTGTCAGCAGGTCAAGGCTGAACATCAGAGGCCAGCAGGGTTGCTACAGCCTCTAGGGATTCCAAAGTGGAAGTGGGAAGATATCACCACAGACTTCACCTCTAAGTTTTGGGAGAGTCTGCAGAAGGCTATGGGCACACAGTTACAGTTTAGTACCGCTTATCATCCTCAGACAGATAGACAGTCTGAGAGGATGATTCATATATTGGAGGACATGCTACGAGCTTGTGTGCTAGATTTTGGGGGATCTTGGAGTAAGTCTCTGCTTTTGATTGAGTTCTCGTACGATAAAAGTTATCAGGCGACTATCAGAGTGGCTCCGTATGAAATGCTTTATGAGAGGAAGTGCAGGTCACCTATCCATTGGGATGAGATGGGTGAGAGGAGATAGCTGGGTCCTGAGATGGTTCAAAGGACTAATGAGGCGATTGACAAGATTAGAGCTCGAATGCTCACCTCCCAGAGTCGCCAGGAGAGTTACTCGGACTTGAGACCTAGAAGCGTAGAGTTTCAGGTCGATGACCATGTGTTTCTTAGGGTTTCACCTTTGAGGGGGGTTAAGTGGTTTGGTGTTCGGTGCAAGCTGAGCTCTAGGTTTGTTGGCCCCTTCGAGATTCTGGAGCGAGTTGGAGAGGTAGCTTACAGACTGGCGATGCCTCTAGCCTTATCAGGGGTTCATAATGTTTTTCATGTATCAATGCTCCGGAAGTATTTATTTGATTCAACGCATGTACTGAGTTATGAGAATTTGGAGTTGGACTAGGATTTGTCTTATGAGGAAAAGTCGGTTCAGATTCTTGACCGGAAGGATAAAGTCTTGCGGAGCAAGACCATCGCCTTAGTGAAAGTGCTGTTGAGGAACAACAAAGTTGAGGAGGTGACATGGGAACTTGAATCAGAGATGCGGGAGCGGTATCCCGAGTTGTTCAGGTAATTTCGAGGATGAAATTTCTGTAAGGAGGGGATAGTCGTAGCGTCCCAACTTTGCTAATTAGGCTTAGGGCCTCGATTAGTGTGCCTGGAGGGCAATAAGTGATTTAATATTATGATATGTGAATTTGTATGAATATGTGATTAGAGAAGCATGTTTAGGTGAATTAAATATGCTTATGGGCCCCGTTTGGTTGTTAGGGGCATGTTTGTAATTTTAGCCCGTTGAGGGCATAAATGTGATAATTGTAATAATTGAGATATATTTGTGATATATCTGCGTTGCACGATCTGAGTTAGTCCTGAGGAGCTGTTAGCTAGAAAGTCACAACGAGGTCGAAAACCCGACTCGGGGCGAGTCAAGGGGTATTTTGGGTATTAGATAGTTTATGGGGTTATCGGGTTATGGAAATAAATATTTGGAGATATATTTGAAGATAGAATGTTTAGGAGGGAATATTGGGTAAATTTACCATTGTGCGCTCAGGGACGTATTTTGTTCCCCGAGCCTTGAGGTAACCTTAGAGACTAAGTTAAATAAAAAAAAACATAGGAAACATTGAGAATTCTCTAAACCGACCCTTTCTCTCTCTATTTCTCAGTTTCCTTTTCTCTCTTATAAGCTTAGTGAGTTTTGGTGGAAACTAACTAAAGATTAAGGATTTTGAGCATGGATTTTGGGAGCTAGAAGCTTGGAGCTTAAGGACCTAATTCAGGGATTCATTTCTGCTCAAGGTAAGCTTTTATATGTGTTGAGTTGTGTTGAATTGGTGTTGGTATTTTAGAGTGTTTCATGTAAGCTAAGTTGGGAATTGCTCTTGATTATTTGGGCGAGTTTTTGGGTTAGTTTATGTTGGGTTTTGTTGCAGGGATTGCTCTGGCAATGTTGTGATGATCGAGTGGGATTGTTAGGTTGATTTTTGGGTAAATTGGCTGGGATTTCGTGGTAAAAATGGAGGGTTTTTCTTTGTTCGAAGGGTCAGGTCGCGACATTGTTCTTGCTAAGTCATGGCCCTCTATAACATTTTGGAGGTCAGGAAGAAGGGCGGGTCGCGACATACCCTTGCTTGGGCTGCGGTGCGCCTGTCCTGTTTTGGGGTTGGAGGTCTCTGGTTGGGGATGGGCCGCGCATGGCCTCATGGGCCCGCAATGCTTAGTGCATTTTTGGTCTTTAAAGAGGTTTTAGGCTTGAGAATCCAAAATTTAAGGCCCGGGATGGGTTTTATCACCCGGATTAATAGAATTCAAGGTCCCAGAGACTAGAATTATGACCCAAAGTTATTTAATGGATTAGAACTTGATGGATGGATATTGTTGGTGCGTTGTGACTAGGGACATCGGTGCTTGGAAAACTCAGGACAAAGGTAAGAAAACTGTTGTACCCGTATAGCTTGTGTTGCAGGGCACGACCCTATATGATTGTGTTGCAGGTCGTAGCCCCTTTGATTGAGTTTATACGTGTTTAAATATCTACTTAATTATGCTATGTGTGCATATATGTGAATGAACGACAAGAGCCGGGAACGGAGAGGGCTGGGAGCGGCGAAGGCCGACCACGGCAAGGGGCCGGGAGCAGCGTTTTGCACATGGAGTGCGAGTTGCTAAGGCGAGACCCTAAAGGATACCTGGGCTATCCTCACGGTGTGGACCGCGAACCCAGGGCCTGGTAAAGCACCTGAGAAGGCATGGCCGTACGTGGTTAGCCTGATGATGGCTTGATTATATGTTGAATGTGAAATATGCTTATGTTATTTGCTTGTGAGGGTTTTCTTGCTGGGCTTTGGCTCACGGGTGCTCTGTGGTGTAGGTAAGGGCAAGGGGAAAGTCGTCCAACCATGAGTACGAAGAGCGTGAAGTGGCACATACATGTTTGGCCTGCCTGGCTGCCACAACCACGGGTATTTTGGGAGATAGTTGTACTAAACCTAGATTTTGTCGTTTAGCCAACTTTAGTTATATTTTTGAGTTGTAAATATTTCTAAATAGTATTTTGGGATCCCAAATGTTAAATGCTTTATGATTTTTTATGGATGGAATTATTTTCAAAGTATAAGACTCTGTTTATGGTTTAATGACACTTTTGTCTTAAAACCTCGATTAGCGAGTTAATTGCACATTTTAAACTCACTTAGTAACGGCTCTAAGGAAGTAGGGTGTTACATAAGTTGTGTCTCAAAAGAAAAGGCCAAAGAATTAATGCGAGAAGTCCATGAAGGTTTTTGTGGGGATCACGTTGGGGGGCAAAGTTTATCAAAGAAGATCCTAAGGCAAGGATACTTCTGTTAGGAACGAGTTTCCTAATACGCAGCGGAAAGGTGGTGTGGTTGGCTCAGTGTACAACAAAAATTTTGTAACATATTTAAACTACCTTTAAATATGCGGATCCATTAATATACATACATTAATCATAAACAAGATACTAATAGAAATCATACCTCTTGAAGCCTATCAAGTGTCCTTGCTATCTTTTCGTATTTAGAACGATCTTCCTATCCAAGCCGCTCCACATACTCACACCAAGATCTTCCAAAGCGTTCTCTACACCTCAAGAAATGTGTGGGCACTTAGAGAATGAAGGATAGTTTATTTGTGATTCTTCTTGATGTACTCAACTCATGAGATCAAGAGAATAGGCCTAAGAATTGGTTCTTTATTTTCAGGGAGAGAGAAAACTATCGTTCTATTTTTCACAGAGCGAATGTTCAGAGTAGTCTCACTCTCTTCACTTATCTTATCTCAATAATTTTCTGATCAGTCATACTTAACAGAAAAAATTCAAAATTTAAAAATTAAATCTGTAACCATTTTACAATTTAATTTTTAATTAATTAATTATTCCATTAATGAAAAAAAAACCAAAAAAACAATTTTTTGAATTATCCATTAATTAATTAATTAAACAAATAAAATTGAAAATCCCATCCCTGAAAATGCCAGCCCTTACACGCCACACACAGTCCTGGACTGTGTGTGAACGTGTAGCTTCCTAATTTCTAGGGATATTGGTTTTTCAAATTTTATTTAATTATTTATTCAAATTTCTTTGTCAGATAAGATCTAACAACCTGATAGCTAATTCAAATTTGAATTCAAATTAACTATCTATTTAATTAATTATCAAATATAATTAATAATTTGAATAAATATTAATCTTTTAAATTCAAATCCAATTTGAACTTATCAGATTATTTTCTCCCACTCAAATGAAGATATTTAATTAATTCTACTAATTAATTAAATCCAAAAATTTCGAAAATAAATATTTAATTAATCATAATTTCGAAAATTACAATTAATTAATTATTTAATTAAATTTCGAAAATTAATTTAATTATTTAATATAATTTCGAAAATTATATAATAATTAAATATTAATTAATTTGGTTAACTACATCTAATTTGTAATTAATTAATTAATCACTATTATCATATAATTGCATATTTGGCCTGAAGAACAAATTTCTTCCTAAATATGTCTTTAAACTATTTTCCCTTCATATCAACTCTTACCTTGAACAGTGTTGATAGAGCCGCTATGGGGACCTATGGACCTATAATTCCAAGCTCCAATAAATTTGAGATTATTAATTAAAATCTTTAATTAAATAATCTTAATTTATTAATCTCATGATTATTCCACTATAAATATGAGATTGAACTCTTGTAATTATAGACATTTCATTTACTGAGTACTTTATAATCATAAAGCGTCCATTGATTTAATCATTGCATACAACTTGACCCTCTAATAATGGTTCATAATTAATCGGGAATAAAATTACCGTTTTACCCTTTTAATTATGTCTTGTTTCCTTAAGTACCATTGACTCTACTAGTGAGGTTAATTCATAACTAAATTATGAATTTGAGCTCAATAACCTTTCAGTTCCAAAAGTCAACCCTTAAGAGAACCATCATTCAATCTCTTGCGAGAAGGTATAGATTCCATATCTGTATACTATGTCCCCAGCCATCTATATTAATGAGTTCCCAAAACAAAAGTTTCTAGCCTGATCATTCTGACAGACCCTAACAAGTGAATCAAAGAACTCATATAATATAAACAGGAGTTCATAGTAACTTCAGGATTAAGATCAATTTGTATATGATCATCGGTTGATACATTTAATTAATACTTCGAAACGGTATTTAACTAAGTATTAATAAACATATCTGGTCCAGTTCTATATATTCTCTAATATATAAAGCACCTCCACTAAAGTGTCCTACCACACTAGTGATCCGGATCTAGATCACATGTATTCATAATACTAGTGGACCGTACTTGCAGTAATTAATCTAAAGATTCCATAACTTTATTTTACTGCGAACTATTCAAGTTCATTTATCTCAAACACAATCCTCTCGTACTAATACGTGTTTGAGATTACATACTTGAACTTAGGAATTTTCCTGATATTTACATAATATTATCATAGAATAATATAGTCCATAAAATATATGCATAACAAATTCAATTTATTTATTTATTTCATTAAAAACAATGTCTACTACATATGCTTTCAGGGCACATCTCCAACAATCTCCCACTTGCCCTAAAGCAAATGATGCATCTCTCTCATTCCCATATTTCTTACATGCTCCTTAAAAGATTTTATGGATAAAGTCTTTGTGAAAGGATCTGCAAGATTATGCTCTGAAGCTATCTTCATAACTGCAACATCTCCACGATGAACTATCTCTCTTAGCAAGTGATACTTCCTTTCGATGTGCTTTCCCCTCTTGTGACTCCGTGGTTCCTTTGAGTTAGCTACTGCCCCACTGTTGTCACAGTATAGGACTAGTGGCTTATCCACATCTGGTACAACTTCCAGATCGGAATAGAACTTTTTGAGCCACACAGCCTCCTTAGCTGCTTCACAAGCCGCTATATACTCGGCTTCCATGGTGGAGTCTGCAATGCTGGTTTGTTTAATACTTCGCCAGACTACCGCTCCTCCTCCAAGAGTAAACACTGATTCAGAAGTCGATTTCCGACTATCTCTGTCTGATTGAAAAGGCAACGTCAAATATGTGGGGAATAGATTTGATTCGGTATTTTCCCACAGGAATAGATTTGATTCGGTATTTTCCCACAGGAAAAGGCAACGTCAAATATGTCATGGTGGCTATTGATTACTTCACGAAGTAGGCTGAAGCTGAGCCACTTGCAACCATAACGACCAAGAAAGTGCTGGATTTCTTGGTCAAGAACATGATTGCAAAGAAAAATTGTCTCAGAGAACGGCACGCAGTTTGATAGTGATCTGTTCATAGGTTTTTGCTAAATGCATGGGATTATCAAAAGCTTTTCTTCAGTAGCTCATCTGCAGGCAACTTGCCAAGTTGAGGTTGTCAACAGGACACTAAAGGATACTCTGAAGAAAAGGCTTGAAGAAGCAAAGGGGTCCTGGCCAGAACAGTTGCCTGAAGTCCTCTGGTCATACAGAACGTCACAACAAACAGCAACAGGTCATACTCCATTTTTCTTGGCTTATGGATATGAGGCTATGTTGCCTGTTGAATTAGATCTGCCATCCCATCGATGCATGACATATGATCAAGACACTAATAGCCATTCATTAATGGAATCTTTTGATTTGGTCGATGAAAGGCGCGAGCAAGCCCAACTCCGAGTAGCATCTTACCAACAAAAGGTCGCATTGTATTTCAACTCTAAAGTACGTGGAAGAAAATTTAATGTGGGAGATCTGGTACTAAGAAAAGTTTTCCTTAACACTCGCGATCAAGTTGCTGGAGTACTTGGACCTAACTGGGAAGGACCATATCAAATCGAAGAAGTCCTCCACCCAGGCACTTATAAACTTGCTCGCTTAAATGGAGATCTCATTCCTCGCTATTGGAATGGAGAACACCTACGCAAGTACTATCAATAAACAATTCTTCTTAAAGAATTGGCTAGTATTAAATTTACTTTTTACAAGTTTATGAACAAGGGTTAGTCAACCATGTGACTGATCGCTTATAAGTGTAAGATCATATTTTGATCACTCGTACAGACACAATTGTCCATCTATTACGAGAAATAAAAGGGACTATGCACAGCCAGTCAATCTTGCCAATTATTGTATTTATAGCAAGTATTTGCTCATTACATGTGTTGTTTTGATATATTATCATTTTAAATCTCTATTACAAGCAGAAATGTTCGAATAGGTCTTGGTCAAGGCAAGTGACTAAGGACCTAAAGCTCCTCAATCACTTGGGGGGCATATAAGGTATCTAGTAAGCAAAGCATATTGATAAGTATATGTAAACATACGAGCAAAATAAGTGAAAGCATGCTATAGTACTTAGAGTATTTTTCAAAATTTTGTTGAATCAAACCAAAGTGCTATGCTAAGTTCGGTCATGAGAACAGATTATAATATCAAAAGAGAAATCATTTACACTGTGAGCAGTTACTGTTCGGATGTAATTGTCTGTTAAAAGGAAAAGCTGCCCGTGCAGCAATAAAAATATAAGTTGTCTTGACATCACGAACCGTAGTGCCTGTCTCTTAAATTACAAAGTTAAATAAAAAAAATAGAAAACTTATGAAGTAGGAGGATCTTGAGGAGTTTACTGGTCAACGGAGGCCCCAATTTCCTCTTCTATGCCATCGATGCCTGTAGGCAAGGAGATTTCAGGGAAGCTGGAACTTTCGCTCTCTCCTCCTCTTCCAGACGAGCAGCACAATTCGCCAACTCATCCTCCCTTATAGGGTCAGCTAGATAAGTAAAGTCAGCCTTGGGGTTGCTCTTCCAGAACATGTAGAAGCACTAGAACGCCGCTCCCTCGTACTTCTCCAAGTTGCGCGCATTGGTCTCCTCAAGATCAGCAACCTCCTTTGGGCTAATTTCCAACTCCGATTGAAGTTTGTGGGCTTTTCAGTAGTTTATCAGCGAGGCTTCCTTGTACTTATCTTTGGAGGCAGTAGTTTTGGCAACAGAGTCCTTCTTCTTCTTCTTCTTCTTCTTCTTCAATTCCTCCTCAAGATTGGCGATCTTAGCCTCAGCTGTTCGCAACTCTTCAACATGCTTGGCCTCAACCACCTTGTGCTGCTCGACCAACCTCTCCTCAGCCGCCTTGATCTCTTCAGCCTACTTGGCGACCACCTCCTCTGAGCGGCGCCAACTGGTACTCATGGTCATAATCCCTTGCGATCAGAAAATAAAAGTAAAAAGGTTGTTAGCATCTATTGGAGAGATAAACAATCAAAACATAATGGAAGCAGCAGCTTACAGTGAGTAGTTCGTTCAGTCCGCGGCTGAGGAGCTGGTCGACTGGCATGGTAGGAGCATTGCTGAAGAATTCCAAACTACACTGGTGTCTGGATAGTCTCTTCAACCTACCACTGGTCGATGCGTAGGCGGAATTCAGGATCGCCTCGACCAGAGTTTAATCTGGCTGAGCGGCAGGATTTGGGTTGCAGGAGCTGAAGGATTCTGGTCAGTGGGCGCTAAAGGAGTCTGGTTGGTAGGGCCTGGAGGGGGAGTTGTCTCTTTGGAAGGAGTTGGTGCAGGAGGGTCCTCTGTCCGAGTCCTCTTTACAGATGGGTCACTACAGCCTTCTCCTGGCTAGTGCCTGTTCGATTTCTTCTTGCTCGCAGGAGTAGCGGTAGTAGGATTGGTATATAAATTGAAAGCTTTTTCGACAGGCATGTCTGCAAAAGAGAAGCATATGATCAATCAGGGCAAGTTGTCATGAAAAAAAGACAAACAAACGGAGAGAAAAGAAATTATAAGTAAAAGACCCGAGCTACAACTATTGGTCGCTACATTATTTATTGTACTACGGCTACACTCACTCACTGCCTTGAAGAAGTCTGAATTTAAATTAGGCGTGTATTTAAAGTTGCCATCCCCGTCAAATAAATGGCAGGGAATGGGCAAACTTCCTAAGAGTGAGAAGTCAGTACCATTCGAATTTGAAGATTCAAGAACAAGCTCAGGGTGTTCAGAAACCTTTTGCTTGCCCTTTCTTGGTGGAGCAGGGGCAGCAGTTGCTCGCGAGGTGCTGGAGGGTTCCCTGATGGTCACTCCTGTTGTCCTCCTCCTCGGAGGTTGTGACACATCTTGGTGTTGCTCGAGAACTCCTCCACCGGTAGCACTCCCCGCAGTTGATTCCCTCACATCCTGGTGAGGCACCAGAAGGCCAACCAGCCTTAGATTGTTCTCCATGACCAACTTTTTGACATTTTTTCTATGTTGGTCATGCTGGCCAAGGATGATGCTCGTATCTCCATCTCTGGTGTAGGAGTTGGTCGACGCCACGGACCTAAATAACATCGAAGTTCTAGTGAATGTGCAGAAAAGCTAAAGGAAATTAAGCGACCAATGAATAAATAATTTACCTCTTTCAGTGAAGGCCAGATTGTTGATGACTAGATCCGGTGTTAAAAAGTACTCCTGGAAGTACTTTCCCACGTTGGACTTGTGGGTGATCTCACTCAGGAAAGTTGGAGTAGATTCCTAGTGGTAAAAGTGGAAGAACCCCATGTTGTTGTGATTGGGGTTGGTCTTGAGAACAAAAAAATAATTGATCTCATGTGGCATAGGAACGGGCCACTTCTTATGGTTGTACAGGATATAGAGAGCAGAAAGCACTCTATATTCATTTGGGGTAATTTGGAAGGGAGCGACCTCGAAATAGTTGGCCACCCCCTGAAAAAATGGATGAAGAGGCAAGGTTGCCCCTGCCTCAATGTGGTATCTCAACCAAGCGCTAAAGGCGCCCCAAGGCAGGTTTGCCCATTGGTCGATTGTAGGCTTAATTAAGGTTATCCCAAGAAGTCTGTACTTCTTGAGATAATTCCCCACCATCCTAGTTGTAATGTTGCTAGGAGGTACCACGTACCATTCGACCTCTGGTCGAAGGACGTCCCGAGGTTGGGCTTTTGTTTGGATTCTTGCCCAGGAAGTATTTTCAGGTTGAGGGTTGGTCGAAGGATTTTCAGTCCTAGGAGCAGGCTGTTTGGCAGGAGGAGAAGTTGTTTTCTTTTTATTTGAGCAGTGAATTTTATTCGACCCATGTTTGTTGGACTGGTCGAAGGTCTATTTGAAGGGTTATGAGAAAAAGGAATTTCCAGGATTAGTAGCGAAGATTGTTCCTGATCTTTGAGTAACTGCACGAGCAAGTCGTCGTCAATCGGCCTCTCTCCTCCCCACGGGTCGTGCATGAAAATTTGCAAACAGAGAAGGGGAGATGAGATTCTACGACCAATAGACCAAGGAAGTGGAAAGGTTGGAATAACATTGCTCATGTATAAAAGTTAAGCTTTTATACGACCATCAACATCCTAACAAAAACACTAAATTCTATTTGAATAGTTTTGAAAAAGGATTAAAAAGCAGAAGTGAAGAGTTTTTCAGGAAAAACTTTTCAACTCTGAATGAGCGGGAAAAACCGAGTTTTTTCTGCATGCTTGAAAGTCAAATTTTTACTTCGATTTTATGCCCTAAATCAAGAATCCTAACTCCCAAACTGATTCCTAAGCCTCACATAGTGTTATTTTCTTATCTTGTCATCCTCAGACCTACGTACCCAATTACCCCAAATCGGTTTTTCAAGAACATTTAGAAACTCAAAGTCTGAAACAATCCAGAAATTAAATATTGCATGGCAGTCTGATGACGGAGAAGTTTGAGAAAATTACTTGGATAAGGATTAGTGCAAACTTTCGAGATGATTAATGGATGGGCAAAATCTCCATGGATCGTTGGGATCGTTTGGGTCTTCTGGGTTTGAAAGGTTCTATTCTTCAGTGTTTTTGAGAAAAAGATAAAAAGTAAAAGGTAAAAGGTAAATATGAAGGGCTATATATATTGGTCGAAGCACGGTTACTGAGGTAATCATGAGGGGTGATTTCTTGAGGCATGGGTAAATTTGATAGCTGTCCAACACCTTTTTGGGAAACTGTAGTGATATGAATGGTTGCCTTTTTCGAGTAGGCATGGATGGCTCTGGCAGATTTGACAAGGCATATGAAAAGTCAGTTGTCTAAGTTTAGTTTATGCTAGTCACAGTTAAATAAACTTAGGGGGCAAATGATTACCCAAAAATGATCCCTGATGACGTGGCAGGATTGACCTGCACGTCGCAGGCACATGGAAGCTTTAGGTGGATGCATCCTAGTCGGCCCTTGACCAGAAAGTTGTTGATTTGTCAGGCATCATACTTATATGCAACCAGCATGATCGCATACTTCCTTTTACTTCCTTTATTCATGCAAATCTATAATTATGCATTAGTTGTAATTTCTTTTATTACCTAGATACGCAAGTCTTAATTGTAATTTAGGCCCATCGGCCCATGTATTCTTCTTGAACCTATAATTAAGAATCAAAGGGCTCAAGGAGAAGGGAGATCTTTTTCTCTTTTGGTCTTTGTATTCTGAGAGAAAAGTAGAGTGTGATTATTCACTGAAGTTGTAATCTTTCCAATGCTGGTGAAACTCGTGAACCCTAGTTCATTGATCAAGTATTGGAATTCTACGCCAATAAAAACAATAAGTGGACATAGGTCATTACCATCCAATTGGGGCCGAACAACTATAAATCGTTTGTGTTATTTATTCTTCCATTTGATTTTTCTTCTTGATTTCATCTCATTTCATATCGTTTATCTGACTCCGTGTCATTGACTAATTTGAGGGTCAACAGATTGTTTGAAATCTGGGAGAGGATCGGTCAAGTGGCCTATAGATTGGCCTTACCTTCGGCACTGTTGGCCATTTACAATGTGTTTCATATTTTAATGTTGAGGAAATATGTATCAGAAGAGACTTGTGTGTTGAGTTATGAGGTTCTGGAATTAGAGTCAAATTTATCCTATGTGGAACAGCCAGTCCAGATACAAGACAGGAAGGACAAGGTTCTGAAGAACAAAATTATACCATTGGTTAAGGTAATATAGAGGAACAATAGAGTTAAGGAAGCGACCTAAGAGCTAGAGTCATATATGCTGGAATAGTATCCCAAGCTGTTCAGGAAAAATTTTGGGGACGAAATTCCTTTAAGGAAGGGATAGTTGTAATGTTTGAAATTACCTAATAAGGCTTAGGGCCTTCATTAGGGGGCAAGGATAGAAAATTATTGAAATTATGTGTTTATGTGATATATACGTGTATCATTATATAATTATGTGAGTTATATAATAATATGACTTGATATGCATGTTTAGGTGTATTAAATATGCATGTGGGTCAATTCTGATTAAATGGAAAATTTTCGTAATTTGGCCGGTTATGGATAAATTTGGGATATATGTAATATATGTGTGAGACCACATCATTATGTGGATAAATTTGGGTTACTCGGCACGAGACAATCCTAGGGTACAAGTTAGTGGAAAAGTCACAACGAGACCAATACTTGACTTGGGGTGAATCAAGGGGTGTTTTGGGTATTTAGTACATTACCGGGATATTGGGTAATGGGAATGAATATTTGAGGATATATTTGAGGTTAGTGACATCAGGAGGGAATTTGGGGGTTTTGACCATTTTTACCCTCGGAGACGTTTTGGGTACCCCGTGTAACGCCCTACTACCTTAGAGCCGTTACTAAGTGAGTTTAAAACAGAAATTGTGCATTTAATTGACTCAAAGTGGTTTCTAAAACCAAAAGTGTGATTAAACCAGAGTTTAAGGCTGTATTCTTTTAAAATGGCCAACTTCATTGAAAACGTTAAATATAAAACATCTGGGATCCCAAAATAAGGTTTACAAAATGTTTACAACTCAAAAATAGATTTACATTTGATCAGCTATCAAAAGAATGGTTAAATACAGCCATATACAAAATGAACCCAACCAAAGCAGTCGGGCAGGCCGAACATGTACGCGCCGCCCCCACGCTCTCCATACTCATGGCCGGTTGACTGACTCCTTGCTTTTACCTGCCACACGGAGCACCCGTGAGCCGAAGCCCAGCAAGAAAACCCAAATAACACATAACATATGCAAAACAAATAGCTGGCAATAATTCACTGACACATAGGAAAACCATCATAATAAACAAGTACGACCATGCCTCCCCTGAGGCCTTACCAAGGCCTGGGGTTTCGGTTCTCACCGCGAGGATAACTCATGTATCCCTTGGGTCCCACCCTGAATATAAGCATCCCATGTGCTGTGTGTTACTTTCGGCCCCACGGCCGCCCCGGCCTACGCCGCACTCGGCCCTTGCCGTTCATTTCATCATAATCACACATATAGTACATTCGAAATAATCATTCACACACATCATGATTCATTTAAGGTTAAACATTTGCACATAGTACAATCTGGGGCCATGCCCTACAATCACACAGTGGGGCCATGCCCTATACTCGGGTGTTACGGTTTTCTTACCTGTATTCCGTGCCTTCCGATGCACCACGGTCACGAGCACGGTCCTCTAGCACGAGCCTCTCCGAAATCCTAGTCACAACACACATAAAACACTTTTAATACTAACCAAACCCAAAACCACTTCCCGGGACCAATCCCGCACTCTCGGGACCTCTAAAACCTTAAAACAACACCCCTGAGGCATCCCCCGAACCCCCGGAGCTAAGACCTAAAATTGCCAAGAAAAGCTATCCTGAAAATTGCCTTGTGCCGCGGCACCACTTCCTTGTGCCGCGGCACCCATCAGTCAGAAGCTCCCCGCCGCGGCACGAAAAACCCCTGCCGCGGCACACCTTCGCAGACCCAGAATTCTGGGTTTTTCCTGCAATTTTTCTCGAGCTTTAACCTCTCCAAATCACCCCAACCAATACCTAAGTCTCAAAACTCAAATCCAAACCTCATATGAACAATCTAACACCCTACAAACACTAGGATCAAGGTCAAAACATCAACACACCCAAGATCCACACCATTACCCTCAAATTCAGCAACTCAAACCAAAACCCATAAAAATCTTAACTCAAGCATTAAATTCCTCAACCAACACAGAAAACAAACTTAAATAAGCATAAGATCCTTACCTCAAGAGTAGAATCCACCCTAAAAGTTCCCTTGATCTCCTTCTAAGCTTCCCACTTCAGCCCCTTCTACACCTCTTCTTCTTTCTTCTTCTTGCCCTAGCCTTTCTCTCCTCTTCTTTTCCTTCTCTTCTAATTTTATCAAAGCCACAAGTGAACCTAAATGCCCCAAACCGTATACCCCATATACCCAGCTGAAACTTGCCTATTTGCCTTGCCAAAAGACCAAATTACCCCTTCTTACTAATCCTTCTAAGCTAAACCTTCAAGGGTACTTAAGTCTTAACACTTTCATTTCAATTCTACCACTTCCTATCTTAAAACTTGTTACTCACAGCAGTTACAAATGGTTACCAAAATACCAATAACTAATCACTCGTTCTAAACTCAACTTATAAGATTCCCGAAGTACCCCTAGGCTCCTCCCGAGCCGGGTACAACATCCCGTTGTGACTTTTAGACTAACTGGCTCACTAGGACCGTCTCGATGCGTGCATCCTGATAAAAACATCACACTCACATGGCACAATTCACATAGTACAATTATCACAGATATGCCCAAACATGGCCAGATTACAATCATGCTCATTCTAAGACAATCAGGTCTACATGCATACTAATTCACATAGTCATGCATCTCAATTAATCAACTAATCACATAACGTGCAATAAATCGTAATCATGCATTAAGCTCATTAAAGTCACACACAAAATCCCATTATGCCCTCCAGGCACACTTCCCCAGGCCCTTAAGCCTAAACACTGAATTTGGGTCGTTACAACTATCCCCTTCTCATGAGAATTTCGTCCTCAAAATTTACCTGAACAACTCGGGATACCGCTCCCGCATATCTGATTCCAGTTCCCACGTTGCCTCTTCGACCTTGCTGTTCCTCCACAAAACTTTGACCAAGGCGATGGTCTTGCTCCTCAAGACCTTGTCCTTCCTATCAAGGATCTGAACAGGCTTTTCTTCATATGATAAGTCCCGATCCAACTCCAAGTTCTCATTGCTCAACACATGAGTAGTGTCCGAAACATACTTCCGGAGCATGGATACATGAAACACATCATGAACCCCTGATAGAGCTGGAGGCATTGCTAACCTATAAGCCACCTCCCCAACTCGTTCTAGAACCTCAAAGGGGCCAACAAACCTGGGACTCAGCTTGCCCCGAACGCCAAATCGTTTTACTCCTCTCAGGGGTGAAACCCTGAGGAACACATGATCACCAACCTGAAATTCCACGCTCCTGCGTTTCTGATCTGAATAACTCTTCTGGCGACTCTGGGAGGCGAGCATACGAGCTCTAATCTTCTCAAGTGCCTCATTGGTCCTCTGAACCATCTCAGGACCTAAATACCTTCTCTCACCTGCCTCCTCCCAGTGAATCGGCGATCTGCACTTTCTTCCATACAACATCTCATACGGAGCCACTCCGATAGTCGCCTGATAACTGTTATTGTACGAGAACTCGATCAGAGGGAGATACCTACTCCAAGATCCCTCAAAATCCAACACACAAGCTCGTAACATGTCCTCCAGTATCTGAATTGTCCTCTTAGACTGTCCATCCGTCTGAGGATGATAAGCGGTACTAAACCGAAGCTGTGTGCCCATTGCCTTCTGTAGGCTCTTCCAAAACTTGGAAGTGAAAGTGGGGTCTCTGTCGGATACTATCGACCTCGGAGCCCCATGAAGTCGAACAATCTCTTTTACATAAAGCTCTGCATACTGATCCACAGTATAAGTCGTCTTCACAGGTAAGAAGTGGGCGGACTTCGTATACCTGTCCACAATCACCCACACCGAGTCATTCTGACCCACGGTCTTTGGCAATCCTACCACAAAGTCCATGGCAATATCTTCCCATTTCCACTCGGGAATCCCAAGAGGCTGTAATAATCCTGCTGGCCTCTGGTGTTCTGCCTTAATCTGCTGACAGGTTAGGCATCTAGCCACATAATCCACCACGTCCCTCTTCATGCCTGACCACCAATACAAAACCTTCAGGTCATGGTACATCTTCGTAGAACCTGGGTGTAAAGAGTAGGGAGTGGTATGAGACTCGTCCAGAATCTCTCGCCGAATGTCTGGATCAATCGGAACACAAATCCGTCCTTTGTACTTCAACAAACCCATCTCAGAAATAGAGAAGTCCTTCAGCCTATGAGAATGTTCATGAATATGATTATGCTTGTGATCATTGATTAAGAATGTTGAATACTCTATATCTGGATATTTGATATATGATATACGCTTGTCTGAATTATCTGATTAAGAAAAACATTGACTTATGTGTTAAGGACGACAATAGCGTCGGGCGTTGTTCGAAAAGCACTGACTTATAAGCCAAGGGTGGCAATAGTGCACTGAGAGGCTAGTTGATATGGTTATGCCTAATCAGGAGAGTGACATACGCTTCACCGACCTATTGGTCATAGAAAACTAAAGCGTCAGGTACGCTGGGCTAGCTCTAGAGCTGGTTATATAGAGGATAGGGCAATGGGCCCCGAGGTGACTTATTAGTCCCATATCCTAGGTTGGGCCATGGACTTGAATTATGAGTGAAGAGCAACATTAGCATGTTGAGTTCCAGTCGAAAGCATTGACATATAAGTCAAGGACAGCAATAGCATTTAGTGCTAGTTGAAAAGCATTTACTTATAAGTCAAGGGTGGCAATAGCGCTAAGCGCTGGTCAATATGGTTATGCCTAATCAAGAGCGTGACATATACTTACTGCCTTATTTGTCATTGAAAACTAAAGCGCCAGGTACGCTTTGCCAGCTACAAGGTTGGTTATACAGAGGATAGGGCAAAGGGCCCCGGGGTGACTCATTAGTCCCATATCCTAGGGCGTTGTGCCCTAGTATGACTCATTAATCATGTATTTTGGGCAACAGGCCCAAGTATGATTCAATAATCCTGGATCTTGGGCAACGACCCTTGGAATGATTTATTAGTCATGTATTTTGGGCAACAGGCCCCGATATGATTTGTTAATCATTTATCTATCTGCAACTGGCCCCATATGACATTGTAGTCATTTAAATGAAATGTATGCATGCATGAGTAGGTTTATTATTGCTAGGCATGCTTATTATGATTTGGTAACATGTTATTAACTTCTTATGAGCATGTTTAAGTTTTCTTGCTGAGCCTTGGCTCATGGGTGCTATATGGTGCAGGTAAGGGGAAAACTTTGCTGGATCATCCTTGAGTTGGAGAGCTTTGGTGACAATGTGTACATCTACAGCTTCTCGACCACCATGGCTGGGGTTTCTCAGAGGAACTAGGGTCGAACCCTATTTTGCCGCTTAGGTCGGCTGGTTGTAACTTTTCAATTGTAATTAACCATTTTAAATGTAGTTTGGGATCCCATGTATGGAAGTAAACGTTTTTAGAAACAATTTTGCCTTTTGACCAAATTTTTTAACCCTAAACCATTAATAACATTTAGTTACACAGTTATGGCCAAATGACTCATTTAGTGAGTCTAGCACTATTTGAAATACATAGTGTAGCAGTCCTTGATTAAGAGGACGTTATAGACTCGACAAGACATTGATCTTAATCACAATATTTCAGAACCTATTGATGAATCGGGTGAGCATTCTCATTATGATTTTAATTTTGTTCCTGATCTTGAATATTGATGAATGATTGAGGAATTAAACCAAGGAATAAGGAAATTCCTTCCACTTAATTGGACTTTTCTTATCTACCCTAACTTTGTTAATCCACTCCCGGTCGGAATTCCGACCCGTGGTAGGGCAGCGAGCAGGTGTACATTTGTTGGAGAAGTTTTAACTGTGGATTTCTGTTCCCCAGATATGGCTAGTATTCAACAAACAACTAGAAAAATATTGGCCATAGATCTTCAAGTCGTAAGGCATGCGGTTAATGAGCAGCAACCACAGCAAACGTAAAAAAAGGTGGCTCCTAAGTCCAGCTCGAGCAAAGAGCCAGTCGCTAAGCTACGAAGGAGTGATCCACCTGCTCCTGCCTCTCAGGTGGCACCTTCTATATGTTCTCCTACTCAAACTCCCTTCACTGGTTAAGAGTATCTTGCTAGCCAACCTCCTCCTTCTCTTGCTGGCCGACAAGCCATGGACCCAGCTGCTAAGACCGAGCAGGCGAAAAGGAAATTGAAGGTCACCAAGGAGGCCATCTCCTCCTTGGTCTAGACACTTGCCCAACACCGCCTGATTATTGAATCCTTTATAAACTACGAGCATTCTTCTGTGGACTTGGGACTAGGTCGCTTCATGTTTTAGCTCCTTTCAATAAGTATCCGTTTAAATTCTTATATTTTTTGTTATGTTTCTTGCTAGAATTTAACTTCTACTATCCTCACAGAGCATGATAACCCTCGCCAATACCTAAACTGAAGCACTCAAAGTTATAGAGTCATTGAAGAAATCACAGGCCGCCGTGAAGAGCTTCAAGGATTCAAACACTATCAACTACAACCTTTGCAAGGAGCCTCAGGAGGATTAGAAGGATAGAATCACCAAGGTTGAAATCAAGGGCTGGGTGATTAAGGCCCTCGAGGAGATGGGGACCAAGCAAAAGCACCAGATCGAGGAGCTTGAACATAAGAGGAAAAACCTTGAGGAGCAAGTGAAGTAGCTGGAGGCGGAGCAGAAGAAGCTGATAGATGAGAAAAAACATACTGAAGGAGATCTAAGGGGAAGGATTCACATTCTTCGGACCTAACAAGGATCAGGAGTGCGCCCTTCAATTGTTTTTTTCATGTTTTGGAAAAAAAATAAGGGAGCCAACTTCGATTACCTTCCCGCCAACCTTCGGGATAAAGTTATTGCTAAATGCTTAGCCCATGAAGAGGAAGAGTTAACTGCTACTTCCCCAAACGTCTCCTAGAATCCTGATAGCGACCAAAGGCCCAAGCAGGACGATGCTGAAATGGTCAAGCATTGAGAGGGAATGTTCTTGGTCGTAATATATATATGTATATATAAATATTCTTTTGTTGGTCACCAGAATCATTAGATTTATGGTGAAAAATTATTGGTGCTGACCAAGCAGCTTTTAATCTCCCATATTTCTGTAGTAATTCTCTTGCATTAAATAGAATATATTTCTCATTAATTTGGACTTGATATAACAATTTAAATGCTATATGTGTTTTCAAACTTTCATGCTCGTGTCAAACAAACGAAGTCTTTAGTTTCCATGTTTTTAATGAACAAAGCATAACACTTTATAAATATTGAAAAAATTTCTATGTACTACTCAGTAGTGCTTTTCCCCTCATTTACTTATGTACGATTATGAATACCCTATATGCCCCCCAAGTGATCAAGGAGGTAAGTCCTTGGTCACTTGCCAAATAACCAGTCCTAGTCGAGTTAATACAACTACTCAAATTTATCTCATAAAGTAGTATACTTGTATGTTGGTAAAGATTCTCACATGTTAAGCAATACTGGTTATAATAAAAAAATTTGGTAATATTGAGTGTGTCTAGCACACTCTCTAGTAGATATCTTGTAATAGTATCGATAAAATGTGTTTATTGACTTCAAAAATTCTACGAGTGATGAATGTTTCACATAAAAAAATTAAGAATTGAATTAATCAGAGGTTGCTGGTCATATTTAAGGGAAAAATGTGCTTGATAACAAAATAAAAAAAATGTCTAAGTAATAATTGTTGTTCGAAAAATGGGAAATACGTGCCTTACAACCAAAAATAAACATAGTATAAAACAGTGGGCAATAAGCGTGCCTTACAAGTAAAATAAATCTAGAACTAAGCTAGGCAGAGTAGGTAGATAAAGCATGCCTTTTGACCAATGTTTTATTAATAATATTTTTGCAAGTGTTCACCATTCCAGTTTCTTGCGACTAGTTTATTATTCAATCAAGCAAGTTTATACATTCCTAGCTGTAAAACTTCTACGATTTGGTATGGTCCTTCCCAATTGTGTCCTAAAACTCCTATTGCAGGGTCCTTAGTGTTTTGGAACACTTGTTGCAATACTAGATCTCCCTATGATTTTTTTTTATCTCTAACACGAAAGTTAATGTACCAGGAAACTTTCTGTTGGTTAGTAGCCACTTGTAATTGTGATTTCTCCCTTTGTTCATCAATTAGGTCAAGAGTTTTAGCTAAAAATTGGTGGTTTTGTTCTTGGCCGTACGTACTCCTTAGATGCGATGGGTGTCATAGGTTCATATCCATAATCTAAGGAGAATGGAGTATGGCCAGTTGAGGTATGAACAGTAGTCCGATATGTCCGAAAACTTATGGTAAAGTTTCTAACTATTTGCCTTTACCTTGTTTGAGCCGCTTTTTCATTGTATCCTTTAAAGTTTTGATGACAACTTCTACTTGTCCATTTTCTTGAGGATGTGTCACTACTTAAAAGCTTTTAGTGATACCATGCTGAACACAAAAGTCTGTGAATAGATCACCCTCAAACATGGTGCTTTTATTTGAAACTATTTTCTTTGGTAGCCCATACCTGCAGATGATATTTTTTACTAAAAAATTGAGCAACTTCTTTGATGTAATGGTTTCCAGTTGTTCTACTTCAATCCACTTAGTAAAATAGTCCATTGCGACCACTTTAAATCTGACTCCACCTTTTCCTGTTGGTAGTTTCCCGATTAAGTCAAAGCCCCACACATCAAAGGGCCATGGACTTTTCATCTGTTTAAGTTTGTTGGGAGCTACTCGAGGTATTTTGGAGAGTCCTTGTCACATTTTTTCACATACTCGATAGAATCCTTATTCATCATTGGCCAAAAATACCCTTGTCACAATATCTTCTTAGCTAGACTTTACCCCCCCCCCCCCTCCCCTGCGTGATTGCCACTGAATCCCTCATGTACTTCAATCATTAACAGTTTTGCTTCTACTCTAGTGACACACCAAAGTAAAGGCATTGAGCATCCTCTTCTGTACATTACTCCATCATTGATTATGTGTGTAGTTGCTTGCCTTGAAATTTTCCGAGCCTCATTTCTATCTTAAGGTGAAATTCATTGATCCAAATATGTTGCAATAGGATTCATCCCGGAGGGGGTGTTATCAAGCAGTAGCATTTTTTCTGATTTGTTTATACTAGGTCGGGCAAGGTGTGCAACAGGTGTTACATTTAGAATATTAGCATCATTGGCACTTGCCAATTTTGCTAAGGCATCAGCGTTAGAATTCTGGTCACAAGCACCTACCGTATGATAAACTTTTTAAACTGTTCTAGAAGATCTTTAGCTTTACTATGTTCGGAGGCCATTTTTATGCCTCGAGCCTAGTATTCGCCCAATACCTAATTTACGACCAGTTGTGAATCACTGTATATGTCTACTGGTAGCTCTTTGACATCCCTAACAAGTCGTAATCCTTCCAGGAGAGGCATGTATTCTTCCTCATTGTTTGAAGCATTGAAACCAAATCTATGTGCGCAATAAATGCGATGCCATTCAGGTATAATAAGGATAAGTCCAACTCCCGAGCTTCGGTTGAGGACCCATCCATAACAGCTTCCATGTTGGAAAAATTTCTCCATCATTCTCTAGTTCATTCATCTGCTCGTTTTCCTCTGGTACTCTAGTGCATTAAGCAATAAAACTGCTAAGTCCTACACTTTAATAGCAGTTCTTAGCTGGTATGCGATTTCGTACTACGCTAGCTCTATTTCCCACTTCAGTAGTCGACCAGATGTTTCTAGTTTTTGTAACAACTGCATAAGAGGTTTGTTGGTTAGTACTGTGATAGGGTGAGCTTCAAAGTTGGGCCTTAACTTTCTTGCTATTAGCAGCAAGTAGTAAGGTAATTTTTCAATCATGGGGTATCACATTTCTTCTCCAATCAACCTTTTGCTTATATAAAACATTGGATGATTGAATCTGTCTGCTTCCCTGATAAGGGTTGCACTAACAACATTTTCCATAACTGCGGATATAGTTAAAGTGTTTCCCCATCAATCAGTTTTGATAAGACCGGTGATTGTTCCAGATGATCTTTGAGTTCTTTTAAAGCCTTTTCACATTCTTCTGTCCACTCGAATTTGCTATTTCCCTTTAGCAAGTTAAAAAAGGCACACACTTGTCAGTTGATTTTGAAACGAACGTACTAAGAGCTGCGATTTGTCCCGTTAGGCTTTGTACTTCTTTTATCTTTGTCAGGGATTTCATTTGAATTAAAGGCTTAATTTTCTCTTGATTAGCTTCTATGCCTCTTGCATTTACGATAAACCAAGGAACTTGCCCTAGCTTACCCCAAACTAACATTTTAAAGGGTTTAGCCTCATATCGTAATGCTTGAGAATGGTGAAGGATTCTACTAGATCTGTTACATGCCCCCTGCCTTTTTTTACTTTACCAGCATATCGTCGATGTAGATTTCCATGTTGTTGCCTATATGATTCTTGAACATCATATTTACCAGTCATTGGTATGTTGTGCCATAATTTTTGAGTCCAAAAGGCATTACTTTATAACAGTATTAACCTTTATCGATTTTGAAGATGGTATGTTCCTCATCGAGAATGTTCATGCTGATTAGATTGTACCTCAAGTAGGCATCCATAAATGTAAGGATTTCATGTACTGCGGTATCATTGACCAATTGGTCATTTCTTGGTAAGGAAAAAAATCTTTGGGACATGCCTTGTTCAAATCAGTGAAGTCCACACAAGTCCTCCACTTGCCATTCGACTTTAGTATTACGACAAGAATAGATACCCATCCTAGGTAGAAGGATTCTCTTATGAATACATTCTCTTTTAGCTTTTCAAAATCTTCTTTTAAGACCCTAGATCTCTCTTTATTGAGCAACCTTCTTATATGGTGCACTGGTTTGAAGTTATCTTTGTCTATGTTCAAGGCATGGTTGATAACAGTGGGGTTAATGCCCACCATATCATTGTGCGACCAGACAAATACGTCATGGTTATTTATTAAAACACTTATAAGTTCATACTTGACTTCTCTGTATTATTTTTTTCCAATTTTTATTGTTTTTGTCAGCTAGTTCTGGTTGAGTGAAACTTCCTCAATGTCTTCAATTAGTCCCACTCCAGTATCAAAGTCCCCAAAGTGAGGATCAACATCTTCCCCTGTGCTTTGGGCATCTCCCTATTGGGAGCTACTCGGTTCATCTAAGGACATTGTGGCTTGTTCCTCGATGGTGCTTACTCCCATCACTATTGTTGGCTTGCTCTCTATTGGTCCAACATATATCATGTTTTTTTATGCCAAGCCTTTTTTAGTAGTTGTGATGGAGGAGGTATAGCACTCTCGAGCCTCTCTTTGGTTTCCCTTGGGAAACTTCATAATTAAGTGGAATATGGATTTAATGGTCTTAGGTCGATCATTATCAATCTTCCAAGTAAGGCATTGAAAGAAAAGGGAATGTCGACTACCACAAACATGGCCATGACTGTACTATTTGCTAGTATAGTTCACACATGCACTGCTAGTTTAATTATTCCAATTGGAGCCATTCCTTCTCCAGTAAAGCCATATAGGTTTTGTGTGCAGGGCTCTAGATCTCATACAGATAACTTCATCCTTTCAAGGGTAGTTGTGAAAAGGATGTATACAGAGGAGCCATGATCTATCATTGTTCTGGCAACGATCATATTGCCAATATGGGCTTCTATGACCAAACAGTCATTGTGTGGAAATTTTAAATGCGCGGTGTCACGCTTGGTGAATGTTATTAGATTACATTCACACCGAGGTATTTTGGGAGTACGCTCCTCAATGACTAACACCTCATCTCTCGGTTCATGGCGAAGTGTCCGATCATAACGTTCTAGTGCCATTCTACTTTCATCGGCCATGTGTGGTCCTCCGCAAATCATGTTTAAATTACCAGCTACAGGGTCTAGTTGTAATGGTTGTGCTGGTGCTTCCATATTGGGTGCATCATGTTGATTTTATTCAGTAAGACGTCGAACATACCTTCTCATGGACTGGTGTTTTTGGCGGATGAGAAATTCGATTTCATTCTTGAGTTGGTTACACCCATTGGTGTCATGTCCATAGTCATTATGAAAGCGACAAAACTTATTTGTGTCTCTCTTACATTTATCTTTCCTAATAGGAATTTGCTTCCTATAAGGCACTTCAACCTATGTAGCTTGAAAGACTTTTGTCTGTTACCTCAAAAGCGTAGAATAGGTGATAAAACAAGGATTGTACTCTCATGGCTTATCATTGGTTTTTGCTTGTTTGTTATCATTATTGCTCTCACCATTCGAATTATTTCATTGTTTTCCAGCATTCTGGTTTTTCTTATTACCATTGGTTGTCTAGTTCTGGTTATATGTACCAGTATTTTTGGTTGGAGCAGTATTTGTGCCCGCTTGGTTGGCCTGAAAAGTAGATATGATCCTGAAAAGTGGTATAGTGGATAAGGTTCTCATACCAGTACAGAAGATACGCGTGCAAATCCTGTCCTATGTCAGTAGTGGCAGTACAAGAACGATACATAGTAAGGACTTCCCTAACACGCCTATGAGGTTCGTACCCGAAAAGTAGTGGAGGTACGACATGACACCAAGGCAGGAGTACATTTGCAGACCCTTGACACATACTAGAGCCGACCACCATTCCTCCAACAGGACTACCACCTGCACCACGATCACTTGCAGCCTTGATATGCAGCTCTTTGTCCCCTCGAGACTACAATGTACCAAGAGCCATTAGATCTCACCTATAAAAATAACCTCACTTGATCATTTCTCCATTGTCGTTCAAAGCTTTTATCCTTCAATTTTCAATATGTTCTTTCTAAGTTCATAATTTTCTTAGACATATCTTTGAGTTTTCCGACCTAATATCATTGACGAGTTCTCACTATCAATAGTTTGGCACCGGCTATGGGAAGAACGAGTATCAAGCCATAGTTCTTCCATCAATTCCAACAAAGAAAAATGCCAAGGCATTCCAAATGCCTACGTGAATCACAAGATATTTAGATCCCCCTAAGGCCCCTCTGGAAGTCATCGGGAAAAGAATGGCGAGACCTTTGGATTTGAGGGACTCCTTGAATAAAAGGAGGCATGAGCTATACACTGAGATAAGGAGCCTTCCCAGCAAAATAGTCACCGTGTCTAGGAGGCATATTATCGATGATGATTTCGACTACATGTCACCTTTCACAAGGGAGATTAAAGTTGAATGGCTCCTAGCCAACTTTAAAGAGCCTCACATGACCCCTTATGAAGGCATTACAGACCCCAAGTACCATCTTGATGCCTACAAACGACTTGATGAAGTTGAGGGGAATCAATAATAGAGCAAGGTGCCATTGCTTCGCTGTCATGCTAAAGGGGGCTGCATACAAATGGTTCAAGAGGCTTAAGTCCAAGAACCATAAGGTAATGGCGACAGTTTTCTGATGAATTTCTCTAATAGCACCATGCAATACACAATTGCACCATGCTGGGCACCCGCCTTGTTAACATAAAGAAAGGTGAAGGAAAAAGCTTAAAAAGTTACATTCATAGATTCAACACACTACAAGAAAAAACAGTATTCATAAAACTTAAAAAATGTTATTAAAAGTCTCGTCTTTTCTATAACAGTTTTCGAATGTTATGTTCGATGTTATCTTAAGTATTCAATAACACATTTTTAGTTGCTATCATATTAAAATAATAATGTTTAGTTAGAGTAATTGGTTATAAATTTGAAGCTTATTCTTAAACTTTTTGCATAACACTTTTCAACTGTTATAATTGATTATTTTGATAGCGTTTTTCGTTTGTTATATTATATAAATCATAATGTTCTATTACACTTATAATATGTATCCAAAACATCCATATTAGAGGTCCAGTAATAAAATTTTGTTATTTTAGTCTAGATAATAGATTTTTAAATGTGTTGTGTAAGGATAATTATAAGTTTTATTTTAAATTATAAGGTTTTTATTATCGTATTTGGATTAAAAAAAATATCAAAATTAATCACAAAATCTAATATTAAATAGATTGATAAACCATAAGTATTACATTAAACAAGAACTAATTCAAACCTTAGTTCTAACTTAAGTTTGAAAGCATCCATAATAAAGTTCTATAATCATGAACATCTTTTACTTCAAAAATGAAAAACAAAAACATAGCAAGATACACAAAAAGTAAACCATGAATATTGCTCCATATTATTAGTATATTCCTTTATCTAAACCAATCACAATCATAGATGTCTTCCGTGAACATTGGGTCATTTGTTGTTGACCCTGATTTTGGCCAACTGACACGGAGTCAAATAGGCTTGATGTGGACAAACACGTTGTAAAGAATATCAAGACGAAAACAATAAGGAACACCAAAGTTTATAGTGGTTCGCCTCCAGAATCTGGTAATAACCTATGTCCACTTGAATTGTTATTGATATAGGATTCAAAGGAGTGATCAAAGAACTAGGGTTCAATGAGTTTCACCAACCTCTGAAGAACAAGACAATATATCAAAAAGAATTACTCTAGTCTCCAATAATTCGAAAGCCAAAAGTCCCTTCCTTGAGCTATCTTTCTCTATTTATAGGCTCAAGGGGGATTACATTAATTTGTTACAGATCTTCTTTCCTAAATAATCGGATACTCAGGAAATCAAGGGAGTCAATTTCAAGATTGACTAAGATCTTTATAAAAGTATCATGAGGCATGCGGAACCTGCGACCATACTGGTCGCAGGTAAGCTTCAGCTGCCTTTTGCTTGCAGTATCTCTTCTGGTCGATACCCTAGCAGAATTCCGCCAATTGTCAGCCACGTGTCCGGGAATCACTTGCCACATCATTCGTGCCTGTTTTTTGGATAACATTTTCCCCCCAAGTTTATTTATTACGAGCAATAAATAAACTTTTGAGGAAATTACCCTTCGGTTACCCCACCATACCTGTCAGAACCCTTCGTGTGTTCTTGGAAAAAGCTACCTACCCTTGTCTAATCACGGCTTTTCGCTTCCCAAGTAACGTTTCGACAGCTATCACTCTTCCTCATACTTCGAAAAAGGGGAAGCTGATGATTACTTCCTTTTAATGCTTTCGGACAAAAATATATATATAGCCTCTTCAAAGTTTTTCTTTCCTTTTTACGCAAGCCATCACTCTTTAAAGAAACCCTAACACCAGAGCTCCTGTTTCCCTCTGAATACTGTCCTTCGGCGTTCCAAGATTCAGTCCGTGAGCCCTTTTACGCCCGAAAAGTTTCTCAAATTTCCACAATCTTCGTCCTGGTAAGTTTCTGGATTCTTACGCTTTATATTTTTGTCGTGCATGCTTCTGTAGGTCGATCGTTGGGTTTATTCGTTTCTGGGCTTAGATGCATGTCAGTAGGGGGGTTTAATAGGTGAAACCAAATGTTGTGTGATATTTCTCTATTACTAAGGAGTTATGAGTTAGTTTGATAGTTAAGATCATGGCCTTAGGACGTAAAACCGAAGTGAAAATTCGATTTTTATGCCAGCTGAAAAACTAGGTTTTTCCCGCCCTAAGAGGAGTTGAAAAAGCTTTTTCAAAAAACTTTTTGCTTTCACTTTTGATCTGTTTCTCAAACTGTTCGCATCAAGAAAATTTAGTTTTTTGTTAGAATGTTGTTGTATAAAAGCTTAACTTTTATACTCGACCAGCGTTATTCTAAAAAACTTTCAAAATTCTTCATTCTTAACTCCCCATTCTTCTGTTTGCAGACTTTAATGCCAGATTTTTGGGGAGATGAACGGGCCATCGACGACGATCTTCTTGCCCAGCTGCTCGAAGGCGAAGAACAACCGATCGACCGAGTTCACGAGATTCCATTTTCATGATCTTCTCCTAGACTTCGTTCATCACCACCTCAAATGGCCCGTTCTAAGTCCTTAGGCAAGAAAAGACCTGACTCTGAAAATAGTTCGAACTCTCCTGACTAGCCTGATTCACAGGCTAGGGTTCCCTTGACCAGCGTTCGAGAAAATGCCGCCCCAGACCCTCGTATCCAAGTCAGGGCCCGCCCCCGGCATCAAAACCTTCCTGATGTCGAGTGGTATCTCTCCCCCACCAGCCAAGTGACTCCTCGGATGCTTGCAAATTATCGCAGGAAGTATCCTCTTACAGGAGTCAATCTCACAATCCCGGCTGCTGACTAAAGAGCCAACCTTCCCGGGGGTGCTTATAGCGCTTGGTCCAGATATCACATAGAGGCGGGGGCTATCCTCCCTCTACATCCTTTCTATCAGGGGGTGGCCAACTATTTTGGTGTCGCCCCCTTTCAAATTACTCTAAATGGATACAGAATGCTGGTCGCACTCTATATCCTATATAAACTTAAAAAATGGCCAGAACCTACCCCTCATGAGGTCAATTTTCTCTTCGACCTTAAGTCCAACCCTCAACAATGTGGGACGGGCTTCTTCCATCTCTGTCACCAGGAGACTAACCGAACGTTCCTGAGTGATACTACCCATATTTCCAATGTGGGTCAGTACAATAGGGAGTACTTCCTCACGCCGGATATGACCACGAACAACCTGGCCTTCGCTCGCAGAGGTAAATGCTTTTTTTCACTGGTCACTACCTTTCCTTAACAAATTCTCCTGAACCTTTGTAAAGTATACTATGTCTTTCAGGACCATGGTTACGTCCGAACCCAACGCCAGACATGGTGTTGAGGTCCAACGCACTGACCAGAATGGCAGACGTAGGAAAAAGCGTCAAGTCCCTGGTTACTGATGAAAATCTGAGGCTATCTGGCCTCCTGGCTCCTTGCCATGAAACAAGAGGACATGTGGTAGCAGATGCCATGGTCAAGGGGGATCCCGAGCAGCAACCCCCGACATCTCCTCCCCGAAGGAGGCCAACGGGGGTTACGATCAGGGATCCCACTGGCGCCCCTTCAGCAGAGAGGCCTTCTGCGCCCCAAGGTAAGGGGAAACAAAAGGCAACAGAGTCTGTCATAGACCTGGATGAATCCTCAGATGAAAACGGTACTGTTATTTTTCTTTTAAATAGCTTGCCAATTCCCTGTCACTTGTTTGACGGGGACGGCAATTTTACGTATACTCCAAATCTAGGGCCAGACTTCTTCGTGCCAGATAGTGAGTGTATGACTAATAGAGTCAGTAGTATAGCGACCAGTAGTTGTAGCTCGGGTATTAAACTTTGTGACCTCTTTTCTGTTTTACCAAGAGTTTTCATCCACTTTTATTTTATCATCTGCATATTTTTCTTTGTACGCAGAGATGGTCACTCCCAATTTTTTCGATTTGTACCAGGCTGAAGAGGAGGTAGAAGTCCCCCTGGTTCGACGAAAGACATTCAAGAGGCATAATGGTGAATCAAACCAAGGACCTTCGGCCAAGAACGGTTGAACAGAAGATCCTTCCAAGGATGCGCCAACTGGGCAAGCCTCTGCTCAGCCTTCTGCTCCTGCTGAGAAGGAAGCTGCTCCTACTGCCAACCCTCCGCCTGTGGCCCGAAGGGAGCACACTCCGCGAGCAGAACTTCCCGGGGAAAAGCTCTTGAACCGCTCCCTGCAATCAGCTAAGGATCGCCTTGCTCATATCTTGAAGCATGACCGTTGCAGGGAGGCAATGGCTGAAGCTGAGGGCATGGGAGTTGACCAGATCCTCAACAGGGCTCTTAACGAAGTGGCCAGCGTAAGTATTTTTTCTCTTCAATTTTACTTCTCCTTTTTGTAGTGTAGTCTAACTTTTATTTCTCTGACTACAGGCCATGCTGACAGTAACTGCCGCTCACACCCGTGCCCTTGCCACCATTGATCAGGCTCGGGCCAAGGCCGTCGAGGAGTTCCGGTTGAAAGCCATTGAGGAGCTTCAAGCTGCAGAAGCTAGGCATGCTGGGGAGTTGGAGGTGGTCACCCAACAGAAGGATGCTGTGGTGGCAAAGCTGGCAGAGGCTGAGTCTTCTAAGGCAGCCATGAAGAAGCAGAGGGATGAATACCAGGATTCCAGCCGAACCCAATATCGTGAATGAAACCGGCTCAAGGAGGAGCTCCTAGATAAGGACAAGGCCATAGCTGTTCTTGAGAGCCAGGTGGAGCAGCTCAAGCTTACCAATGCTAATAATCTGGAGAGGTACAAGAATGCGACACTTCGGTGTTTCTATGATTTTTGGAAACACAACCGGAGTGCCAACTTTAACTACCTTCCAGAAGATGCCAGGAATGCTGAGTTGGCCCGTGGCACTGCTCGATTGGCTGAAGAAGAAGAAAGAGCAAGGGTTCCTGCCTCCCCAAGCATCCAATTGGCCGCTGACGCAGAGGAGGGAGGAGCTGTTGAGAATGCGGCCAATCAGACTGCTGAGCAAGACCCTCCTCCTCCTTGAAATTATTTTTATTTCTGTTCTATTACACGACCCACGGGTCGTGATGTAAGGACTAATTTTTTTATATTTAAATTTGCTGCATGGGCAGCAAACTTTCTGTTTACTTTGAACAATTACATCCAAGCAGTACTGCTTGCGGTGTAAAAAAATGCCATTTGATATTATAATATTTTTATCTATTATAACATCTGTTCGCATCACCGAACTTAGCATAGTACTTTGGTTTGATTCAACAAAATATAAATTTTCAAAACTACTCTAAGTACCGTAGCATGCTTTCACTTATTTTGTTCATGTGTTTACATACCTCTTAGTATGCTTTGCTATCGATGTATCTTATATGCCCCCCAAGTGATCGAGGAGCTTTAGGTCCTTGGTCACTTGCCTTGACCATGGCCTGTTCGAACATTGCTGCTCGGTAGGAAACGTAAAACTTAAAATACAGCAAAACAACACACGTAATGAGCAAATACTTGTAAAATAAATTTACAAAGGTTGGCAAGAATGACTGGCTGCGCACAGTCCCTTATAATCTCGTATTAAAAAATGGACTAATCATGTCTTTATGAGTGATCTTAGAAAAGATCTTACACTTATAAGCGATTAGCCATACAACGTGGCTAACCCTTTTTCGAAACTTGTAAAAAGTAAAAATTAATACAAGCCAGTCCTTTAAAAAGGACTGTTTATTGGTAGTACTTGAACAGGTGTTCACTGTTCCAATAGCGTGGAACGAGATCTCCATTTAAGCGTGCAAGTTTGTAGGTGCCCGGATGAAGGACTTCTTCAATCTGGTAAGGTCCTTTCCAGTTAGGTCCGAGTACTCCAGCAGTGGGGTCACGGGTATTTAAGAAAACTCATCGTAGCACCAGGTCACCGACGTTGAATTTCCTTTCTTTCACCTTTGAGTTAAAGTACCGGGCGACCTTTTGCCGGTACGCAACAACTTGGAGTTGAGCTTTTTCTCGTATTTCGTCAATAGAGTCTAGGGACTCCATCATTAGTTGGCTATTCTGGCTCTGGTCGTATGTAATGCATCGATGTGAGGGGGGATCTAACTCGACAGGTAACATAGCTTCATAACCGTATGCCAAGGAAAACGGGGTGTGACCCGTCGCTGTTCGATGAGAAGTTCTATATGACCAGAGGACTTCAGTCAGCTATTCCGGCCATGCTCCTTTAGCATCTTCAAGTCTTTTCTTCAGGGTGTCCTTAAGCGTTTTATTCACTACTTCGACCTGCCCATTTTCTTATGGATGCGTGACTGAAGAAAAGCTTTTGATAATTCCATGCCTTTCACAGAAGTCGGTGAATAAGTCACTGTCAAATTGGGTTCCGTTGTCTGAGACAATCTTTTGAGGCAAACCATATCGGCAAACGATGTTTATAATGACAAAGTCAAGAACTTTCTTGGTCGTTATGGTAGCGAGTGGCTCAGCTTCGGCCCATTTGGTGAAGTAGTCAACTGCTACAACTGCGTACTTCACTCCGCCCTTTCCCGTTGGCAGGGATCCAATCAAGTCTATTCCCCACACTGCAAAAGGCCAAGGACTCTGCATTTGTTTTAACTCATTTGGAGCTGCGCGTGGGATTTTGGAAAATCTCCGACACTTATCACAATTTCGTACGAACTCCATTGAATCTTCGTTCATAGTCGGCCAGAAATAACCCTGCCTTAGAATCTTTTTCGCCAAACTTTGCCCCCTAGCATGATCCCCGCAGAAGCCTTCATGTACTTCCTTCATTAGCTCCTTAGCTTTCTCTGGTGTAATACATCTGAGCAGTGGCATGGAATATCCCCTTCAGTATAGAACGTTATCGACTAGTATATACCTAGCAACCTGCCTTTGAAGAGTTCTGGCCTTGCTTCCATCTGCTGGTAGTACGCCATTTGTCAGATACTCCAAGTAAGGCACCATCCATGTATCTTCCGTTCGGATTTCCATACTGCTTTCAATTGCTCGTATGCTTGGCTCACTCAATCTTTCTACTGGGACAATGTTCAAAGTATCAGTATATTTCGCGCTGCAAGTTTGGCTAAGGCATCTGCGTTCGAATTCTGATCCCGGGGTATTTGCTGGAGGGTATACTTCGTGAACTGGGCTAACAGGTCTTTAGTTTTGTTCAAGTAGGCCACCATTTTTAGGCCTCACGCTTGATATTCCCCTAGAACTTGATTCACTACTAGCTGTGAATCACTGTAAATATCCAGCGCCTTTATGCTCATGTCTTTTTCCATCCTTAATCCAGCGAGGAGTGCTTCGTATTCAACTTCATTATTTGACACGGTGAAGTCGAACCTAATGGCGCAGTGAAATCAATGGCCTTCTGGCATTATCAAGATCACTCTTGCTCCTGCGTGAGATTCATTTGACGACCCATCTGTGAATAATTTCCACGAAGGAGCTTCATCTTGAGGCTCAGGCGCTCTAGGCTTTTCGCATTGCTCGCTGTCTGGGAGTTCTGTGAATTCTGCTATAAGATTAGCCAAGACTTGTCCTTTTACTGCTGCTCGCGGTGAATATGTAATATCGAACTACCCTAGTTCGACTGCCCATTTTAATAAACGCCCAGCCGCCTCTGGTTTTTGGAGGACTTGGCGAAGGGGCTGGTCAGTTAAGACTGTAATGGGATGGGCTTGGAAGTAAGGATGTAGTTTCCTTGAGGCCAAGATTAAATAGTATGCTAACCTCTCAATGGGAGGATACCTCAGTTCTGCTCCGATCAGCCTTTTGCTTACATAGTAAACCGCTTTTTATACGCCTTCTTCCTCTCGTACTAGTACCGCACTAGCAGCGACTTCAGTGATCGCCAGGTAGATGAACAAAGTTTCTCCTTCGATAGGCTTTGATAAAATAGGAGGTTGTGCCATATGGGCTTTCAAGGCCTGAAAAGATTGCTCGCAGTCTTTTGTCCCTTCAAATTGCTTATTGCCCCTAAGTAGATTGAAGAAAGGGATGCACTTATCCGTTGACTTTGAAATAAATCTACTTAGGGCTGCAATCCTCCTAGTTAAACTTTGTACATCTTTGATCTTCTCTGCCAATTTCATGTCGATCAGGGCTTTTATCTTGTCGAGGTTGGCCTCGATTCCTCTTGAATTAACAATGAACCCCAAAAACTTCCCTGATTCAACTCCGAAGGAACATTTGACAGGATTTAGTTTCATCTGGTACTTGTTCAATACATCGAAACACTCTTGCAAATCCTTCACATGTCCTTCCACCTTTTTCGACTTTACCAGCATGTCGTCCACGTATACTTCCATGTTTACTCCGATCAATTCTTTAAACATGTGGTTAACCAACCGCTGGTAAGTCGCACCTGTGTTTTTCAGTCCGAAGGGCATTACTTTATAACAGTATAATCCCCTTTCGGTTTGAAAGCTGGTGTGATCCTCGTCAGGGGGATGCATGTTGATCTGATTGTAGCCCGAGTATGCATCCATGAAAGAAAGAATCTCGTGTCCTGCAGTAGCATCGACCAACTGGTCGATCCTTGGAAGTGGGAACCAATCCTTTGGGCAGGCTTTATTGAGATCTGTAAAATCCACACAGGTTCACCATTTTCCGTTAGGCTTGGGAAGCAGTACTGGATTAGTGACCTACAATGGATAAAATTCCACCCTGATAAACCCATTCTCCTTTAATCTCTCAACTTCTTCTTTTAAGGCTCTCGACCGTTCCTTATCGAGCAGCCTTCTTTTTTGTTGCACGGGTGGAAAACTCTTGTCTATGTTCAGGACATGGCTGATAACTGCAGGGTCTATCCTAGCCATGTCTTTGTGTGACCAGGCAAAGACTTCCTGGTTCTTCCGCAAAAACTCCACCAGTGCATGCTTCGTGGTTGGTTCTAGGTTTTTCCCAACCTTCGCGACTCTGGTCGGGTCTTTCTCGTCAAGTTGGACCTTTTCCAGGTCCTCGATGGGTCTGACGTTTTCTTCAAAATCCCCAAAGAAAGGATCTAAATCTCTATCCTCACTTTAAGCAACACCCTATTTGGTGACTTCATCACCGGATTGGGCTTGTGTATCAATTGCCATTGGCAACCTATCTAGGGGAGTGCTCTTTGACGTTCCCTTCTTCGCCTTCATGACTGAGGCGTTGTAGCACTCCCTAGCCTCCCTCTGGTTTCCCAACACGCGTCCTACCCCTGCGTCTGTCGGGAATTTCATGGCTAAGTGCCACATAGAGGTGACGGCCTGTAGATCAACCAGTATAGGCCTCCCAATGACGGCATTGTACGCTGAAGGACAATCGACTACTATAAAAGTAGCGAGTAATGTCCTGGTAGCAGGCGCTGTACCTGCCATCACTGGTAGTCTGATTGACCCTGCGGGGGTGAGTCCCTCACCAGAGAAGTCGTATATTGTTTGGTTGCAGGGCTCCAGGTCCTTAACGGACAACTTCATGTGTTCCAGTGAAGACTTATACATGATGTTCACCGAACTTCCTGTATCAACCAACACTCTCTTTACCATCATGTTGGCCATTTGGACATCCACGACCAGCGGATCGGAATGTGGGAACCAGACATGTTGGGCATCGCTATCAAAGAAGGTTATTTTTCCCTCTTCTGATCGAGCCTTTTTCGGCGCGCGGTCATCCACAGTCATCATCTCGATGTCCTGGTCGTGGTGCAGAGTCCGATCATATCATTCTCTGGCCTTTCCGCTATTTCCCGTGAGGTGTGGGCCCCACAGATGGTTAACAATGTGCCAGTCACGGGGTCAGGCTGCAAAGGTGGTGAGCGTTGGCGTGTGGGCGCTTGCTCGTTGCCACCTGGAGCTTCTCGCTGGGAATTTCCCAAGGCCCGTATATATCTTCTCAATTGTCCTT
Organism: Humulus lupulus; assembly: GCF_963169125.1. Classification (NCBI taxonomy): domain Eukaryota; kingdom Viridiplantae; phylum Streptophyta; class Magnoliopsida; order Rosales; family Cannabaceae; genus Humulus; species Humulus lupulus. Next base: position 88,714,188 of record NC_084797.1, on the reverse strand, counting down.
GTCTAATAAGGAACTCGATCTCATCCTTCAGCTGGTTGCATTTGTTGGTATCATGTCCGTAGTCGTTATGATAATGACAGAACTTGGTAGTGTCTCTTTTCGAAATATCCTTTCGAATGGGGGCAGGCTTCTTATAAGGCACGCTGGAACTCGTGGCCTGATAAACTTCTCACCGAGACTCAACTAGGGCAGTATAGTTAGTGAACCGAGGTTCATAACGGTTACCCTTGGCTCGTTTATTGTTAGAGGTGGAAGGCTCATTGTGTGGCCGTTTCCCCCCATTCTTACCATTGTCATTGCCGTTCCCGTTGCCTTTGCCGTTGCCATTGGGCTTGGACCCATTGGCAGCTTTGGCAGGCTCGGTAGTCCCCTTATCCTTGCCTGGGGGCTTTCCTTCGTCGGCGATGGCATCTTCGAGCTTGATGTATCGATCAGCCCGATCCCAGAATTCCTGGGTACTTCTAACCCCATGTTTTCGGAGGCTGTTCCAGAGAGGAGTGCGGCGCTTAACCCCTGTGGTTATGGCCATCATTTTGCCTTCGTCTCCCACTATTTTTGCTCCAGCGGCTGCTCGCATGAAGCGCTGGACGTAGTCTTTCAGTGGTTCTCCATCTTGCTGGCATATTTCAACCAGCTGGTTTGCCTCAGTCAGGTGCACACGACCCGCGTAGAACTGTCCGTAAAACTCTTTTACGAACATTTCCCAGGAAACTATACTTGCAGGAGGGAACTTAAAAAACCACTCATGTGCGGCATCAGAAAGTGTTGCAGGGAAGATCCTGCATCGAGCGTCTTCAGACATTTTCTGAATGTCCATTTGTATCTCAAACTTGTTGACGTGAGATACCGGGTCACCATACCCATCAAAGTTTGGAAGCGTAGGCATTTTAAACTTTCGAGGAGTTTCTGCCATAGCTATCCTCTGGACGAAAGGACTGCCTTTCCTCCTATCGTGGTCGATGTAAGATGTTCTTCCCTCGACCAGCTGCTGTACTTCCTGGTTAAGGCCATCTATCTGGGCCTGTACAGTGCCAGGAATCGCCGTGGCCTCTGGTGCTGGGGGGACGTACTCGCCGTGCCGCTCGCGGAGATCGTTGAGTATATCTCTTAAGTCCTCATCTCTCCTCCGTTGCTCGCTAGATCCGAGCCGGTCGAAGACGTTATTTTGTTTGGGCTGCCCCCCAGCATCCCGTCTATCGGGTTGGTCATCTTGAGGTGGCTGGCTCCTGCCTCCACCTCTTTCCTCATTCCTCTGACCAACATTCCCTCTGCCTGAGTCGGCCTCATTATAACCATGGCCATCTCTGAATCTTGATTGGCTATGGTGGGATTAACTGTTCCCTCGATTGCCTTCCCAGACTGGAACCTCCCGAGCATTAGAGGGTGGTCTGCGCTGGTCGTTAGGTCCCCGTGCATTATCATGCCATGGGGGGCCTCGAACCGCAGAGCCAAACTCTGAGTTCCTCCTGTTTCTAGGAGGACGTTTTCCTCTGCTCGGAAGGTTTGGCTCGTCGCCCCTATGGTGTCTAGGACGACGAGGCTGCTGCCTAGTCCTATTCTGCCTCTACTGCGGGGGATTACCGCGACCAGTTTGGGATGGAGACTGTGCTTCAGGGTCTCCTAGCGGGACATCGTCCTGAGGCGCCGGTGGCTGCTCGGGCCTTTGGGGGCTCGTGGGTTAGATAGGCGGGCTAGGATTGGGACCCCTGTGGGGTGGCCCATTCGCGGGTTGATCAGGCTGCGAGGCAGGTGAATCCTAATTCCTAGCCAATTGTAAGGCTTCCTCGAGGGCTGCCATGGCCTCCCTCTGGCGACGGTACATCTCCGCCTGCCTTTCACTCAGCTCCAAGCACTGCCGTTCAATTTCTTGTTGCTGCCGCGCCATGATTGCAGCAGCACTTTTCTGGGCGGCCCTCAGATTGGCCAGCTCCTCCTGCAATACCCCTAGGGTACTTTTCAGCGTCGCGTCGTCCATTTCTTCCTCATCAAATTCCAAATGTGGCTCATCCTCAGCCACGTTGGGAGGAGGAGGAGGCGGGTTAGATGGTGTAGCGCCGGCCACCTATCCGGTTTTCCAGGTAGTTTTCGCCATTGATCTTTTAACGATAATGTAGCAAGCTCTCAATGAAAGCACCAAAATGTTGACCCTGATTTTGGCCAACTGACACGGAGTCAAATAGGCTTGATGTGGACAAACACGTTGTAAAGAATATCAAGACGAAAACAATAAGGAACACCAAAGTTTATAGTGGTTCGGCCCCAGAATCTGGTAATAACCTACATCCACTTGAATTGTTATTGATATAGGATTCAAAGGAGTGATCAAAGAACTAGGGTTCAATGAGTTTCACCAACCTCTGAAGAACAAGACAATATATCAAAAAGAATTACTCTAGTCTCCAATAATTTGAAAGCCAAAAGTCCTTTCCTTGAGCTATCTTTCTCTATTTATAGGCTCAAGGGGGATTACATTAATTTGTTAAAGATATTCTTTCCTAAATAATAGGATACTCAGGAAATCAAGGGAGTCAATTTCAAGATTGACTAAGATCTTTATAAAAGTATCATGAGGCATGCGGAACCTGCGACCATACTGGTATCAGGTAAGCTTCAGCTGCCTTTTGCTTGCAGTATCTCTTCTGGTCGATACCCTAGCAAAATTCCGCCAAGTGTCAGCCACGTGTCCGGGAATCACTTGCCACGTCATTCGTGCCTATTTTTTTGATAACATTTGTTATTCCTCATTTTATTCTGTATCCTTGTTCCCCTTGAAAATACAGACTTCGTGATTCAATATCTTCAAGACAAATTCACAAATCAAATCCTAGTCAAGCTGCAAATCTATAGAAAAATCCCACATCAATGACATTAAAAATGCAGTCTCCTTCTCTTTTGATGTTCCTCTTATAGTTACACATACACAAACCAAAAGTCTTATACCCAATCGAAGACATTGAAACTGGTTATGACTTTAGATAATATTGGGAGCATATAACCACTAAATACCAATCACCATAAATTAAATTTATGTCAAATTTCAACTATTCTAGTCACTAAATTTAAAGAAAAGCCCTCTGAAAAGAATGATGATAACAATATTGCTCAATGCAAGAATCAAATTAAGAACCAAAGTAAAAAAAATCCAGGTCACTCGACTCCTAGACAGAAAAATTAAAAATAAAATAATAGAAGATGAAGCATGCATCCAAATCATTTATACTATATATACTTCAAACCAAATATTATATCACCTTCATCTACAATTCCATGTCTCCAAACTAGCGTTATGCATTCAAATCTTTATTGTTAAATGAAATTTTGTCTTATTTAGATACAAATGTTCTTATGCATTAAAAAAACATCCTATTTATTCATATGACATTAGTGGTCCCTTATTTTGATCAGCCCTATATTGAAATGGAAAATAACATAAAATTCGTGAAACTTGAAATTTCTAAGTAAACAGAACAATAAAAATGATCTAGATGCACTTTTGAGTTTGTGCTAGCATATAATCATGGACGATTGTGGATGAGTGCATGCATATCAGCTCATGAACACATGTTACAGAAAAGAGAAGAGGCATTCTACAATAAGAATAAAAAACTAGGCATTTCTAATATCGTATTGTCCACAAATTACTACTAAATGATGGTATACTACGAAGAATACAAAGGTATGAAATTTTTAAAGTCATTAAAATTAAATATATTTTTTCTTTCCCCTCTCATTCATGAGCAAAGTGCAACTAAAAGCTATTCTCCATGATACTCAAATTAACCATTATGTAACCTGAATAGTTAAGGAACTAGCACAATAATGTAGCTTGGAACCTTTCAAAAACAAAAATGCGGGTTGGCAAAATCCATAAAAAAAAATATTAGATTTTAGAAATGTTTAGAATGTCACTTCTCTCTACTTTTTCAACATTTACCTTAAAATTATAGTGCAAGACAAAAGATCAATATTATAAGACAATTGAGATACCTAAATCTAATTGAGCTTGAGCCTTAACAATCTGAAATGTCAACCAAGCCTACAAAGAAATTGAGATAATTCAATATGGCAGAAGATATACAGAATAATGTCATTGCTAAATATAATCGAGCCTAAGCCATTCTAAACAAATCCATCAAAAAAAGAGATTATTAACACGGGGCCTAGATGGCGAGGCCACTCCGTGGGCATGGGCGAGGCCACCATGAGGCCTAGATGGCGAGGCCACTCCGTGGGCATGGGCGAGGCCATGGCGGGGCCTAGATGGCGAGGCCACTCCGTGGGCATGGGCGAGGCCACCACGGGGCCTAGATGGCGAGGCCACTCCGTGGGCATGGGCGAGGCCACCACAGGGCCTAGATGGCGAGGCCACTCCGTGGGCATGGGCGAGGCCACCACGGGGCCTAGATGGCCAGGCCACTCCGTGGGTATGGGCGAGGCCACCACGGGGTCTAGATGGAGAGGCCACTCCATGGGCATGGGCGAGGCCATTTGGGCCTAGATGATGCGTGCCCATATTTGCGAGGCCACCAGGCGTGAGGGCGTGGCCGAGCGAGGCCACCTGGTGCGTGGGGGCATGGCCGAGCGAGGCCATCTGGTGTCCGAGCGTGGCCGAGCAAGGCCATGGCTTCTATGTCGTGTAAATGGGGGCTTCATGCCATCGATCTCATATTTTCCCTTGGTGAGATTTTGAGCATCAACACTTCCCCCCCAGTCTAGAAGAGTACCTTTAGGTGCTCTTGTAGACTATTCACCTTAGTTCTTATAAGTAGGCCTTCATGCGTGGCTTAATATTTCCACCTTACTTCCTTGGCATAGTGGTTTAGAGAACCCTTCAAGAGGTAAGGGGTTCAATCCCCCATCACCTCACTTTTTCCATAGTTTTTTATTTTTTATTTTTTTATGTATGGGCTAATTTCTTGGGGTATCTATTTGGAGACTAATACATCCTTTTGGTATATTTTTGCAGGCCAATACTGTGGCCCTACTGTTTCCCGACTCATCTAGCAACCTCTCTGCGTCTATTGCTGAGAGGGACTGCCTTATAGCCCGGGTCCAGGAGCTCGAGAAAGAGCTTGAGAAAACCTAGTCTGAGCTAAAGAAGGTTCGGGCCGAACTTGCCACCTCGTCGAGGAGGAAGCTGAAGGCGGTTGCCAAGGCCAAGGAGCTGAAGGACCAAGTTACCATCCTGAAGAGCAAACTCCAAGCGACCAAGGATATCGTGACAGTGTCGCAGGAGAGGGTTACTTATTTAGAGGCCGAAGTCGAGTCTATCAGGGTCGAACTCCAAACTGCAAGGGACGAAGTCGAGGTTACCAAGACCCCTTGCAGGAGAGAAGTGCTTCCTTGGAGGCAGAGAAGACTATCATTGAGTACAGGTCCATAGACAGTGCCCTTTACAACGTATGGAGGCAGGATCCTAATTTTGATTTCTCTTCTTTTGGTGAGCATGCCGTCGCTCAAGCGGCCATGTGGAGTGTCTCTTATTCTACTGCATTCGAGGCCATTTTGAGCCTGTATGATGGGGTTTGGTTGGTTCCCCTCTTTTATTTACCAGGCTGGAGGTCCTTGGGAGCCCATGTGAAAGGGTTCACTGGGACCTCTTTTGGTGCCCCTTGATTACTCTTATAAGGATATTTTGACCCCTTGGGTCCTAGCTATCCTTTTATATATTCTTGCGCGCGCTTATTATTTTTTGCGAGAAGCGTCCCTCTCGTCATTATGCATAGTACTATTTTTGCAAGGGTCTCTTTTAGGACCCTTTTTGGCTAGACGGCTTGGTGGCCGCTCTAGACTTATTAGTGTTGTCACTATATATTTTTCTTTCGTAAGACCTTTTGGCCTCCTTGATGTTCACAAGGGTAGCTAATCCTTGTAAACCCAAGGGGTGCCTTCCAAGGTCCTCTCCCTGTTTTCTGTATTTAAGTACTTCGCCTAAGGCCCCGATATAAGGGGTCCTTCTAGGACCTCCCATTAAAGGGTCCTTTCTAGGGCCATGGTCCCTTTTGGGTCCTCCTGATGGAGGGCCCTTTTTAGGATCCTCCTGGTGCATAGGATCCCGGTGCAAGGGGTCCTTCTTTGGGTTCTCCTGCTTGTTGCTTGCTTTGTCTTCACGGGCCACTTCCTCCTGATGGAGGGCCCTTTTTAAGATCCCCTATTAGAGGGTCTTTTTTAGGAGCCTCTTTTTTAGGAGTCTCCTTTTTAGGAGGGCGAGGGGTCCTTTTTAGGATCCTCCGTTAGAGGGCCCTTTTTAGGTTCCCCTCGCTAGCTGCATGTTATTGCCTCCTGTCCTGCCCCCCAAGTGTTTGGTGAAATTTATTTCGGCTGACACTTTGGCTGATGCCCGCGTAGCGAAGAAAAATAACACATGAAGTTGCAAACAGTTTCATTCATAACATGCGGTTTACAACTGACTTTGTAAATAAAAAAAGGGGGTTACATCTAACTAGGAGGTTACCTAGGTAGCCTCTTTGATTCTTACTTGCTTAAGCTAAAACAACAAAGAACAAACTAAACATAGGTTCTTTTGGTCCTGATGCCTGAAGCCTTGCTGGTAGTACTTCTTGAGAGGCTCCGTAACCCGTGGGTCCAATCTTGTAAAGATCTAACTTGTGTGGGTCGCTCCATCATACACAGCCATTGTCATTGGTATAGATGGTTTGGTGGCTGCGCGGAGGGACATGTTATAGCATTCCCTCGCTTCCTTCTGCTCCCCTTTCACGCATGCTACTCCCCCAGGGGTTGGGAATTTCATAGCTAGGTGATACACAGAAGTTATCACCTTCAATTCTCTCAGAGAGGGTCTCCCTAATACCGCATTGAAGGCTGAGGTGCACTCCACCACGACAAAGTTAGCCATTATGGTGGTTTGCTTGGGTTGCTCCCCCATGGTGAGGGCTAATTCGATTGTCCCTAGGGGTTGCATCGAATCTCCCGTAAACCCATACAAATTCATAGTGCAAGGTTTTAGGTGACGGAGGCTCAACCCCATCTTCTCCAGTGCTGGTCGATACAAAATGTCCACAGAGCTCCCGTTATCCACCATGACCCGACGTACCCTCATGTTAGCAAGCTGGGCGGTTAGCACCAGGGGGTCATTATGAGGGAAACGCACCCCTTGTGAATCTTCTTCAGTGAAAGTTATTGAGTCATTCTCGCCTTTGAAGCTCTTCGGGGGGCGCTGCTCCAAACTTAAAACACAAGGTGGTGGACTTCGTCTAGCCTCCTTGGCGTACTTGTCTCGCCCATTTCTTGAATCGCCTCCGACTCCTGGTCCTCCAAAGATGGTCCTGACCTCTCCCTGCACTTTTGGGGCCACCCCTCGTGCCCCCGGAGGGGACTCTCCTTCTTCTGGCCTTTGGTTCTCCTTGCGCACATATCTGCCCAAATGTCCCCGGCGGATGAGCTCCTCGATTTCCACCTTCAAATGGCTGCACTCCGCGGTGGTGTGGCCGATATCCTTGTGATATTGGCAATACTTGCCCAGGTCTCTTTTAGACCGATCCTTTTTTATTGGCGGGGGCCTTTTAAAAGGGACCCGGTTTTCGTTCGTAACAAAAATACCCTCTCTCGCATGGGTGAGGTCTGTGTAAAAAGTATAGGGGCTCTGTATGCGCTCGCCAGAGTGTTGGTGCTTCCGGGGACGATCATCCCTCGTTCCCTCATATACACCCTTCTTCTTGGCACTACTTTGGTTTTCCTGGGCAGAAGGTTTCGGGGGCGATGGGCCTTTTCCAGCTTTAAGGTTTTTGTGACCATCCTCCACGCGAATGTACTTTTGTGCCCGCTTGTAGAAATCATCCAAGTCCGTGACCTCTCTCTTGAGCATGTTATCCCATAACTTGCTCCCTGGGCGTACTCCAGCGGTGATGGCCATTTTCAGCTCTCGGCGGGTCAGGCTCCCTACCTTAGCCGCCTCCATATTGAACCGGTGGATATAGCTCTTCAAACTCTGATTTTCTCCTTGATTCACATTGGCGAGGCTGGTGCCTGGCATTGTGTAATCTCGCATGGCGTGGTACTGCTGGAGGAATTCATCAGAAAGTTGCTGCCAAGATCGGATGGACCCTGGTCTAAGCCTCCTGAACCATTTGTAGGCAGGTCCTCTTAAGGTGACAGCGAAGCAATGACATCGCACCCCGCAGCCAATTCCCCTCAGCTTCATCAGGTCATTAAATGTATCTAGATGATATTTTGGATCCGTGTCTCCTTCGTAGGGGGTCATGTGGGGCTCTTTAAAGTTGGCAGGGAGCCTGATGGCCTGGATCTCCCTGACGAAGGGTGACTCATGGTCGAATTCTCCCTCAAAGACCTGGCCACCTGATGCAGTGACGATCTTGCTTCGCAGGCTCCTCATCTCCGTGTCCAGGTCCTGCCTCCTCTTGCTTAGAGTGTCCCTCAAAGCGGACGGGCTAAGATCCGCCTTTCCCTTGAATTCTCGAGGCGCCACAGGGGGCGTGGTCCCCTTGCCCGCCCTCTTTTTATTGAGCTCCTCCCGTAAGTCTGAGGGTGTTCTTTTAGAGGTGACCTTGTCCTCATTGCGAGAGGCAGCGTTGGTCCTCGGCGCTGGTTTCTGGGCCTGCTTAGGAGGTTCAGGGTGCTCACGTTGCTTTTCTTGGGGGGTGTTACTGGTTGAGTGTCGGGTTCTCCCATCATCTAACGGTACAGTGGTCTCCACCCCATCCTTTCCCTTCTCCTTCCTCTTAGGCAAGGTCACGCTCGACTTACCCTACAACAGGCCGTTCAGGACTTCTTGCATGTTCTCCAAGGTGGTTTCCAACCTTTGGTTCTTACGGTGGAGCTCACGTATTTCCTCTTCATAAAACCGAGATTTCAAACTCGAGCTCACGGAATGGACCCGGGGGTGCTTATCATGCCTACGGGCAGAAGGGCCCGGGTCCTACCTGCCGGAGTTCTGTACCTGCAGTGGTTTTGGAGGAGGGAACTCATTAGCATTTCCCAGTGGTGCTCTTGGAGGACTTTCTCCAGGTGGAGCAGCCGGTGACGAGGCCACTCTTTCACCTCCGTGAACCTCAGGGTCCTTCGGGTGCTCCACGTCTCTGGGTGGAGGAGCATCCTTCATGGAGGCCTTCAGCTGGACTCCGTTCAGGTGAACCTCTACCTCTCGTGGCTCCCTCAGTCGCTTTGAACATCTTGGCATTTTCTTCTTGCCGGAAACAATGGTGGAACAGTAGCTTGAAACTAATGTTTCCATAGACGGTGCCAAACTGTTGACGGTGAGAACTCGTCAACTAAGTTGAGTTGGAAAAATTATCAAATCAAGATCTCTAATGGAAAAGCTGTAGAAACTTAAACAATTACTCAAGAACAATGATAGAACAATAATGGAGAATTCAGTCTTTCATTCACACTCAAGCCTTTGCTATAGTAAAATTTCCAACCCCCTTTCAGGTGGTGTTCAAGTTCATTTTATAGTAGGCTCTAATGGCCTTAGGTAAATGGTGGTCCAGGAGACCAAGTTTTACATAAGTACTATGTCAGGGGAGTGGCTTCAGAGGTTGTGGTCGTACCTCCAGTATAGGAGCAGGTGTCAGGAGGATGTCTCCAATACTTGTCTGTACCCATGTTTGATGAGTGGTGGTAGGCATAGTGGCGCAGGTGGTAGTGGTATCGACTCTGACCCTTGGCCGTAGGCGTACGGGCCATAACTCTTATCCCAGCAGTCCCACTGATACCGGTGTCCGTACTTAGTACTAGGTCGTACAAGTATGTCCCATTCGACTCGTACTGGAGCCTCTAAGCATAGGGATCTCAAGGTGTAAGGAATGGGACCCTTGGTGCATGGCTCTACTCACGTGGCCACTAGGTGACGTAGCTCTCATTCCTTCGCGAGACCCCCTTGGAATGCTTATTGATGGCGCGGGTTTCTTGGCTGTTCACGAGGCCGAGTGTGCTGCGGATGTGACCTCCATGAGGCCATGGGCGAGGCCATCATTCGGGCCTAAATGGCGAGGCCACTCTGGAGCCATGGGCGAGGCCATCATGGGGCCTAGATGGCGAGGCCACTCCGTGGGCATGGGCGAGGCCACCACGGGGCCTAGATGGCGAGGCCACTCCGTGGGCATGGGCGAGGTCATGGCGGGGCCTAGATGGCGAGGCCACTCCGTGGGCATGGGCAAGGCCACCACGGGGCCTAGATGGCAAGGCCACTCCATGGGCATGGGCGAGGCCACCACGGGGCCTAGATGGCGAGGCCACTCCGTGGGCATGGGCGAGGCCACCACGGGGCCTAGATGGCGAGGCCACTCCGTGGGCTTGGGCGAGGCCACCACGGGGCCTGGATGGCCAGGCCACTTTGTGGGCATGGGCGAGGCCACCACGAGGTCTAGATGGCGAGGTCACTCCGTGGGCATGGGCGAGGCCATACGGGCCTAGATGACGCGTGCCCTTATTTGCGAGGCCACCAGGCGTGCGGGCGTGGCCAAGTGAGGCCACCTGGTGCGTGCGGGCGTGGCCGAGTGAGGCCACTTAGTGTCCGAGCGTGGCCGAGCGAGGCCATGGCTTCTATGTCGTGTAAATGGGGGCTTCATGGCATCGATCTCATATTTTCCCTTGGTGAGATTTTGAGCATCAACAGATAATAATAGATAATTCTACATAAAATCATAAAACAATCCTCTCATATTATTAACCAACCATCTACCATTATCAATTCAAAATATTCAAACAACACACAAGTTGTATTCCTTATCTCACCGCAGCACACAAATATCTCAGATCCTACTTCACTAAGACACACAAATTCTCAACCTTCCGTTATCACTGCAACACACAATAATAATCTCAGGACCTACTTCACTATGGATTAATATCTAAGATATTCAAACTCTTCTAACATTTGCATAATATTATAACAAAAACAAAAGTAAGAGAATATACCTCTTTCAAACTGTTGCAAATAAAGTTTCCTTCCAATTTAAAATCCAATGAAGCCACTAAAATGACAACAAAATTACATACCAATTAATAAACTATCAAAATCAATGGCCTTTAATTAGGAGTCCTAATTTAAAAAAAAAAAGGAAATACAACTCTTGCAACCAGGAAACTATCTCAAATAAAATTAGTCTAAAAAAGAAAAACTGAAATGGCTCAAAGTTTGATGTTCAATTGTACTTTGTAGTCTAGATATGTTTTTTTTGGTATAAACCGATCAGCCTCCAAGAAGAAAGCATTAGCACTTCATTAATAAAAAAACAAAGCCAACACAACAAACCCAAAATTATGAGCAAAGTTGCAGAGCAAATCCATTAACTAAAGCCAAAATAAATAACAAAATAAAAATGCAAAAAACTTAGGTAATCAAAACTAAAATAAATATATAGATAAATAATATCACAAGTGAATACAAAGCCAATCACATAACTAGCAAGGAAGGCAACTACAACTTACTAAAGCTGCAAATAAGAAAAGAGAATACAGTGCAAATAAAATCAAGAAATAATTAAAATGCAGTGACTATGAGTGTAATTATTATTAAGTATTCCATGTAATATGTATTGATATGCTATATGCTTAGACATAGGAATATTATGGCCAGATAAATTCGAACTTGAAAGAAATGATATGAATATTAACATAAATAATTTTAGAAACTCAAGAATTGCAAAGATGGTCTCGACATTCTTGAATGAACCACCCTAAACAAGTCTATGCTACTAAATTAATGAAGAATTGCATGGTTAAATTCTCATAAAGAGCATAAAAAATCAATGAATGAGCACAAGTCCACTGAGAATAGATATATCTTGATGCTTTTCCTTTAATCTGGGGTTTGAGAGCACTAAGTTTTTCGAAAAATTTAAGTATGTTTAACCCAAATCACATCAACCTGAAGTGATTATTACATTATCAAGTACCATAACTCCTGTTGCTTAAAGTAGATTATCATCATTATAAACCACATATTCAGACTAAAAAACAAAGGCACTCCTGAAACTAATAGAACAAAAATGAGTTTATAGACTTTTTTTTAAACGTGCCTCAGGAGCACTACAATAGATCTATTCACAGAACAAACAACACAAAAAAAAATTAATTGAATTAAGAACAAGCACCACTTAAGCAGAAAAAAAGAAAAGAAAAACAGCTAAGAAAAGTACCAAGTCCCACATTTGAATATATTTATACAGTTTTTGTTTCTTCTTTTCCTTATACATATATAAATTAAAGCTACAAACAATACTTAAAACAATTTCCAACATTATTGATTGACACCCATATATCATCTTTGCAAGATATATTTTCTTTAGATAAAAATAATGACATATTCTTAATGATCAAAACTCTTTAACTCAACACAGAACATAGTTAAACTCAAAGACACAATAGAGCACAAATCTCTATCACTATAATTACTAATGACTTTTACACTAAAAATAAGATGATACTATAGAGATGAAAAAAGAAAAAGGGATGATGGGAAAAAGTTACAAATTTTTTATTATGAAAAAGAGTTATCTATTGCTGGAACTTCATGAATAATGATTATTTATTTGATTTTTTTTGTCAATTACAAGTTTAAATTATGATTAGAGACATTCAAAAAAAAAAAAAAGGGAAAAAGATAAGGGTTGGAAATAATGCCAAAAACAGTAATAAGAGTAACACAATCAACAACACTAATCTATAGTATTTTCTTATTTATATTGGTCGATGGGGACAAAAATGTTATTCATATGCATAATTCTCATTATTATCAATTGAAGTTGTAGGACCACCACTACTTTTTTTTCTTCTACAAAACTTTAAAGACAATAACATTAACAAAGACACTTTCTTATTTTAATAAATAAAATAATAAGAAAAAATTAAAAGAAAGAAAAGAAGAAACTGGAGGTTGGTGTCTTTATTTACTTCTATACTAAACAAACACACTTTCTTAGAGAGCTATCTAAAAACAATAAGCACATGAACTGGAACATTGAAGCCATAGAGTGACAAAGTAAATGAGAAAGTAAAAGCAAAGTTCAATGCATTACAAGTAGAGAGAGGAATATATATAAGATAAAGACCACCGAGTGGTTTGCAAGAACAAAGTTACACATTAACAAAAGCTTTTAGGCACAAAATATAACAGAGGAAACTAACACAAAATAATTCAAAGAAAAATCCACGTTGAAGACAATAAACCAATGAGAGGCAAGAGTTAAGATTTTTATTGTATTTTTTTATAATCACCACCTCCCTAAATGAGGATGCAGGAGAACACTTTATTAAAAAAAACAACCCCAAAAAGGGATGGTATCAAAACCAAGCGAAATGCCTACAACAATGCATACCGCTCTCAAAAGGAATAATGCACCAGGAAACCAGAAAACAACACTAGAAAGCAATGAGAATAACTCACGACCCAAATTCAAAATGTTAAGTTGCTCTCACACATAGGGATCGATTATAAGATTAAAAAAAACAACCCTTTTAAGATTTTCACGAGGAAATCACATTATAGTAATGATGCTATTGATCCAGAACCAGAAGAGTATCCTAAAGTAACTGAAAAAATGCTCAATAAAAGAGGTAGACAAACACAAGTGTTAAAAAGGGTGAACTATCGAGCTAACCCATTGGACGTCCTAACCATTGTTGGCCTAAGCATAATAACGACACTCAGTTTATATATTTATAAATAGATGATATAGATACATAGCAACGTAAGGGAGAAATCGCCAAAAATCTGAAACTAAAAGTGTAGAAACTTACCCACCCAAATAAGATGTCGAAAGTGGGTGCTAGTGCATGGGGATTTACGGAGCAGCAGCAGGTGGGAAAATTTCACAACACTATTATTAAAATTACATGAAGAGAAACACAAATTTTAGGGAATATAACATTTTTCTTGTAGTGATTATCTGATATTAAATTGAAATCTGAATTAAAAAAATACATCACATAGACAAACGGAGGTCAGAGTGCTCTTGTCTGGGTTCTTGCTTCCAGCAGGAGAGATGTCGTGAGGGAGAATCGCATGAGGGAGAAGGAGGAGATAGAGCAGGAGCAGCAAGACTTGCTTTAGAGAGAAGGGGGAGATAAAGTAGCAAAAATCGCGTGAGGGAGAAGGAGCAGCAAGATTCATACAGGTCGCGGTGATCCAGCGGCTCAACGAAATGGATTAGAGAGAAAGCCAAGAGACTTAGTGTGAGAGAGAGTGAGAGAAGGAAAGAGAGTCAATGAAGTGAGTGTGAAAGAGAGGGGCAAAGGAGGCAAATGGGATAGATAGAATTTTCATTATGCGTCTTCTTTCTATTTCATTTGGCGCCTAAATTGTCTGTGAAAAAAAAAAATTAAGCGTGTTTTTTTTTTAATTTTCCCATTAATAACACTTTTTAATATATGTCATTTTTTACTGTAATATATACTCAAAATTGTTGTAGTGACATGGAGGTGGAAAAGGTGGGAAGCCTGACTCGAGGAGAACTAAAAATTCATATCACCGTCGGAGTACGCCCAAGTAGCAAGCTATCAGAAAATATGCTTAAAAGAGAGGTCAATGACTTAGACGACTTCTATGAAAGCGCACAATATACATCGCGTCGAGGATGGCCACAAGAACCTTAAGGTAGGAAAAAGCGAACCCTTTTTCAAGCCCTCGGCCCATGAAGGCTCAAACGGTACAAAGAAGAAGAGAATGTATGAAGGGCCAATGGATGACTACCAAAGAAAACATATACGTGGAGGTGAACCCAAGAAAATACCATACACCTTCTATACAGACCTGACAAATACCAGGGAACATATCTTCCTCACAAAGAAAATCAGGTCCCCTACAAGAGACCCCCAAAGATGAAGAGAGACCGATTTGAAAGGGACCCCAGTAAGTATTGTCAGTACCATAAGGATATTGCCCACACAATGACAGAGTGTACCAACTTGAAAGTAGAAATCGAGTAACTCATAAGCAGGGGGCACCTAAGCAGGTATGTCAGAAGGGAAAACCCAAGACCAGAGGATTAGCCATCCTATCTACAAGCTTGAGAGCGAGCCCTGGAGGTGCAGGGAGAAGTGAGAACGGTGTTCATAGGTCTGGGATTCAGAGGAGATTCAAGGAAGGGACGAGATAGATATGTGAGGGAAGCAAAACGAAGTCCACCCTTGTGCACCATGAGCCTGGAGCAGCGACCCCCAAAGAACATTAATGGAAAAATTATTCGATAACCTTCACAGAGAAAGATGTGTGAAGGGTGAATTTCCCCCACATCGACTCCCTGGTGCTGACCATTCAACTGGACAATATGAGAGTGCATCTAGTCCTCATGGACAATGGTAGTTTCGTAGAAATCTTATATCTCCTCGCATTGGAGAAGATTGGCTTGGGCGTCAGGAACTTGAAACCCTACAATACCTCCTTATATGGATTCACTGGGGACTCAATACAACCCTTAGGAGCCATCGAGTTAGCCCTCCCCATAGGGGAGCAACCCATACAAACCACTATCATGGCGAACTTTGTTTTAGTAGATTGTGCTTCAACTTTCAATGCGGTATTAGGTAGACCCTCCCTAAGACAATTGAAAGCGATCTCATCGATATATCACCTGTCAAGCAAGCATAAAAAGAGAAGAAAATGAAGCTAGAGAGTGTTATAATATCTCTCTCTGGATAGCTGCTAAGCCATGAGAACCCATGGTGATGGTGATACATGGAGGTACCAACCCACATTTACACTTGTGGGTTGATGACACCGCCGTACCCCGAGCATGGAAGGCATAACATCTCAATAAAAATTACCAGTAAGACTTTCGCATCTGATCTAGGAACATCCGTACCTTGTTTGTTTGCCTTATGTCAATTTCAGTAGTTAAAAATCAAAGAAGTTGTCCAGATAACCCCACAGTTGAAGCAATGTTGCCATACGTGCCTTTGTAATTTGCTTGCTATCAATTAAAGTGTTTTTTATCTCGAATATTACATTCCTTCTATATGCAAGCACTTATATAACAAATATACACACATGGTGAAAGTATATGTTGGAAGCAAACTGATCAAAGTGCTCAATGGGGTGAATCCCACCAAGCACATCGGGGGTAGGATAGGTGGCATATATATTGCAAAATAAAAAAAAACCTTGCAAGGCATCTCTTGAGTTTATGATGGTTAGGTACCCTTATGGATATCAAAGGTTTTACAGAGATCACCTCACGACAAAGGCTAGATACCTCCACGAGGGGTATGGTCTCAATGACGACATCTGCTAAAAAGCCTAGAGAATTTCTTGATTTGATAAGGATTAGCTACCCTTATGGATACCAAGGGAGCCAAAAAGTTCAACAAGGACAAGCTCGTGATAGGCTAATACTTGCATAAGCACTAAGGCCTCAAGGAGAGCATCCACCAATAATCCTAGAGCGGCTACCATGTCGTCTAGCCAAAAAGGGTCCTAAAAAAGACCTTTGTAAAAATAGTACTATGGATAACGACGAGAAGGATGGTTCTCACACAAAATAACAAGCCCGCGCAAAAATATATAAAAGGAAAACGAGAACCAAAAGGGTCAACATATCCTTACGAGTAGCCAAGGTGCACCAATAGACACGTATCACACACAGTAAAGAGGTCCCAAAGGGAACCCTTTCAAAATAAAGGGGTGCTAATAAGAAGCCCAATTAGATAAAAGAACATAACAGTGTTCCATCATAAAACAAGAATAAACTATAGAAGGTCTTGTCAAAGTTCCTCGTGAGAAACAAATGACCTGGAGAAACCTCGCAGGCAAACTAATTAAGTAGCGTTACAACTAAGTCAAAATAAGTAGATATAAGCTTTCCAAGCAAGGGAGCAAAAGACATGAAAAAATAACACTTCATGGTTTCCCACTGCGAGCACTCAAATTGGCAGCCTTAGCAACAACATGGTCACCGAATGAGGAGAAGTCGAAGTCAGGATTCTGTCTCCACACTCCATACAAGGTGCGCTCCCCTAACTTGTACTCAGCCTTAGCTAATTCTTCCTCAAGAGCATTGATCCTCTCCCACGATGCCTCAACTTTAGCTTCATCTCTCATGAGATGGCTCATCTTGAACATAGTTGTCACCTCCATCAGAGGAGTCTATGCCTGTCGAAAGGACCTTTTTCTTCGGCTCTTTAATATGCCACTGCAAATCAGGATCGGAGAAGCGAAAAATGCCATAGGCATTGAGGTTTGTCGTAGTAAAAAGCTAAGCCACCATCTTCTTCATGATGTCTACCTTAGCCAAGGTCTTTACACAAAGAAGTTGCTGGGCAGATATT
Source organism: Humulus lupulus (assembly GCF_963169125.1). NCBI lineage: Eukaryota > Viridiplantae > Streptophyta > Magnoliopsida > Rosales > Cannabaceae > Humulus > Humulus lupulus. The sequence continues at coordinate 88,696,944 of NC_084797.1, read as the reverse complement.
TTGGGAGAAGGGTGGTCCCCTAAACCACCAGCTCATATGTTAGCCTAATAACCATGATAATATATATATAAAAGGTTCGATGCATACTCGGAGAGGTGAAAAAACGTCCACGAACTGAGAGACAGCCCCTGACAAAGAAGAAATCTTATTTCCATGAGCAAGGAAATAAAATCCCTCTGCTTTAGGAGTCGGCATGAGATTGTACATGAAGTGCTCCTCTTTCGTCATAGAATCATGACCCATGCATCTCACATACGCCAAGTATAGGCAACTGAGGGTCAACTAGCTATTTGGCGCCAGCTGAAGTGGAGCAAGCCTGAAGTACTTAAGAACTTCTTCAGAGAACAAATGGAGGGGAATTGTTCCTCCCACCTTCAATATATGCTCACTGAATGCTATAGACCCAGGTGGTGGCTCATGAGTCTGACACTTAGGAGTGGGCATGTAGCATTAAAACTCACCCCTTATGCAGTATTTCTCCATTAGTTCCATTAACTTATTCTCCGACATATGGGAGACAAGGGAGGCTTCTAACAGGGGATTGGAGTCCAGATTCTCAGGCCCCACGTTTCCACAACCTCTCTTTGACTTATCTGCAAGACCAAAACAAAAGGGTGATGTCAGTACAGGGCTTTTTACCTTCCATTTACATCTCCGCTATTGTCTGCCCACAATAGTTTTCCACCTAAGTATAGGAGGTGGAAGCGTTAGAAATGGATACTCCATAGAAAATGGCTGAGGGGATCCAGAGGTGGCTACGAAATCACTATAGAAAGATTCCTCATAAAGAGGAGTGCCAGGAGGTGGAGGTGTTGGGAATTGTGCCCTTAAAGCAATTGTAGTTGACAATGATTTTAATGAAATAAATAAATGAATTGAATTATTGTATATATGTAGCTTATGTACTATATTATGTAAATATAAAAAAATTCCCAAGTTCATCTATGTGGTGTCAATCTCATATTGGTATGAGAGGATCGAGATTGGGATAATGAACTTAAAAAGTTTGCAGTGAAATAAAGTTACGGAATCTTTAGATTAATTACTGCTATTACGGTCCACTAGTATTATGAATACATGTGACCTAGTTTCGGGTTACTAGTGTAGTAGGATACTTTAGTGGAGGTACTTTGCATGCTAAGAGTATGTAGAACTAGACCAGATGTGATTTAATAATACTTGTTTAAATATTGTTTCGTAGTATTATAAAACACATCAACTGATGATCATATACAAACTGATCTTAATCCAGAAGTCACTATGAACTCCTATATGTCATTTGATCCTTTAATTCATGCGTTACGATTTGTCAGAATGATCAGGCTAAGAACTATTGTTTTGGGGACTCAATGATGTATATAGCTGGGGACAAGCTAAATAGACATGGAATTTTCTCCTTCTTATAGATTGAATGATGATTCCCTATTGGATTGGCTTTTGGAACTGAAAAGGTTATTGACGTCAAATTCATAATCAGATTATGAATTAACCTTAACTAGTAATGTCGATGGTACACTAGGAATCAAAATATAATTAAAAAGGGTGAAACGGTAACTTTATTCCCACTTAATTTTGAATCATCATCAGAGGATTCATTTGTATGTAATAATTATATCGATGGAGACTTTATGGTTACAATAAAGTACTCAGTAAATATATGTCTTTACTTCTCAAAAGTCGAGTCTCATATATTATAATTGAATAATCATGAGATTAATAAATATAATTATTGAATCAAAGAGTTTTGGTTAATAATTTTTTATTTATTGGAGCTTAGAATTATTGGTTCATAGGTCCCCAGGGCGGCTCTATCAACACTACTCAAGGTAAGAGTTCATACAAGGGTCAAAATGTGAATGTGCTTTTTGAGAAAATATTTATTCTTCAGGATAAATGTGTAATTATGTGATAATTAAAGTTGCCCAATTTATTATTACATTTGTGCAATTTTTGAAATTGTGTAGAAATTGAAGAAATTTATTTTAATCAATTATTTTATTTAAGTGTGAATATATAAATATGGATAGTCCAAATTGGTTTTTATTATTATATTTATTTAATGAATAACAAGATGATAATGGAAATTCAAATTTTGAATTTTGAATTTTGAAATTTAACTGGTTATCTTTTCCTTAAAAAGATGATACCTTATTTGAATTTCTAATTATTAATTAATTAAAGTAAAAACACATGAAAAAATCAAATCCCATTTTAAGGGATATGTCACACGCATATTATATATGGTAGAAAATAGAAAGAACAACAAGTTTTTACAAAGAAGAAAAACTATCATCTTTTTCACAATAGAAAAATCATTTCTCTCTAGCCTATAATCAAGAGTCTCATGTGTTGAGAATAATTTTGATTCACAAAATTGATTCTTGTTCTATATGTGCCCACCCACATCTTTAGGTGTAGAGAATATCTTTGAAGATCTAGGTATGAGTACTCTAGCAAGGATAGGAAGATCGAAAAATATACGAAAAGATTCAAGGATTCCTGATAGGCTACAAGAGGTAAATCATTTCATCTCTTTATATATATATATTATATATTAATTAACATATTGCATATCATCTAAAGTTTTCTATATGAAATTTTTTTCTTATATACAATACTACCATTACCATAATTTATTTTCGCTGTGCGCTAGGAACTGTTCCTAACAATTGGTATTTGTGCCATCTTTAATCCCTGCATATGTTAATTATTGTGTGGGTATCATATGCATTTTTTATATTGTATGTAATATATGAATGGATGGATGTTTATAAATGAATTATTTATGTTCTTAAGGGTTGGTTTTCATGGTGTTTTTGGGTTAGGTAAAGTTCTTAAATTTTCAAGATATACAAAAATTGTAAGTTATTTTGGGGCATAGGAATTTTCTAATTTTCTTTTTTAAATACTGGATAAAATTATGTAATGGCCCGAGTCCCGAGCATATACCCTGAGGCACGAGTTGTTGCCCCTACAACTTGCGTGCGAGCCTTGCGCACCCGCGCCCACGCCAAGCCTCTAGTACCCAGTGCTCTTGTGCACCTGCACCTCACGGCCCCTGCCAGCCACCTGCACCCCTGCCTGCTGCCGCCCACACTGACGCACCCATTAGGGTTTGTGTCATGCAAACCCTAATAGATGTGTAATTATCTATTTGGCCTGTTTGAGTATAATATAATTAAAAGTGTTTTAATTATAATTTTTTGAGTTAATTGTGGTGAGTCCAAATTCTGATTGGGCCTCAATAACCTGTTGGGTATTAAAACCCAAATTTTGATTATTTTAAATTTGTTTAAAATAATTAAAAGATAATTTAATTCGTAATGGATAATTAAAATTGTAATGGCCCAAAGACTAAAATAGAAGATCCATGATCAAATTAGTTGCTCTTTATTAAGCCATAGTTAGTTTAATTATTTTTGTGTATTTTTTTGCAAGTGTTGTAATTTTCTAGAAATAACCAAAGCATCCAACCTGCATTTATTTATTTGCTTGAACATGATTAAATTTTTTAATACTTTATCATGCATAATAACATGCCATACATATTACCAAAATAGTACATATTAATCATGCTTTTTTTAGAAACATGCTTAGGAAGGGCCTGTATTTACAACCAAAATGAAAAATAGTGATTTTGAGAAAAACACAGTTTTAAAAATAGTGAGTGGGAGAGGAAATTATGACAATAAGTCACATGGTCTCCATTATCGGTTGAACACCGAGAGGCATAGGAAGGGCCTCGTGTCGCCTCCGTTTGCGGCCTCGCTAAGGAAAGTCTTCCAAATATGTTTATTTTATCTCAAGGTTGACTTCTCATAAGTGAATAATATTAGTGATGTATTTCAAGTTTGACTGACCCTAAGGCACACTCTTGAGTTAAGTCATTAATCGAACAATAAAGGGTCACACTTCGAAGATGTATCTAGGCTTTCGAGCACGACTAGTGCATCTTGACCAAACTAACGGTAATTCATAAGTCAAAAGAGAAAAATGAGTTTTTAAGTTTTCACTTATGGAGTTGAGATCTTGTCTCAAGATTAATTTGTGATTAGTCTGACCTACCCTAAGGCGGTCCATTCATGCATCATATTTACTATTCCAAATATAAACTGATATTTATTATATGCATTAATTCATTATATTTTACTTATTTAATTTTTAGCAATATGTCCAATCCAATCCCTGTAACTGCTTTACTTGCTAATGAAAAATTGACTGGTGATAACTACATGAAATGGAAATCAAACATGAACATTGTTTTGATATGTGAAAACCATATCTTTGTCCTTAATGAGGAATGTCTTGAGGTTCCTACCCTTACTACTGCCAAAACTTCTAGAGAAAAGTATGACAATTGGATCTTATATAACAATAAGGCCAAATTGTATATGCTTTCTAGTGTGAGCGATGTGCTCAGAAAGAAGTTTGAAACCGTTGAAACAGCCTATGAGATTTAGGAATCTCTAGAATTTCATGTTTGGGCAGCAAATTGATAAGTGCATACATGATGATACTAAAAGCTTCATGAATATGAAAATGAAAAAAATGTTTCTGTCAGAGAACATGTCCTAGACATGATCAACGTATTGGACGATACAGAAATCTATGGTGCGACCATGGATGAGAGAACTCAAGCAAGTGTGATACTTGAATCTCTCACACCAGCTTTTGCAGCATTCACTAACAAGTTGGAGTACAACATGACCCAACTGCTGAATGAGTTGCAAACTTTTGAATCTCTAAACAAAATTTCCACGAAAGTTGAGGAGGCCAAGCCTTCCACTTCAAATGGTAATTCAAAGAAATGGAAGGGTGGCCAAGGAAAGGACAAGAAAAAGGACAAACAACCAGAATAGACCAACAAGTCTTCCAAGAAGAATAATTCTGCAAAGAACTCCAAAAAGAAGGCATCGAAAGGAGCATGCTTTCATTGTGGAGTTGACGGTCATTGGAAAAAGAATTTTCCTAAGTACCTGGCTGAACTGGAAGACAAAAAGTAGGGTAAATTTGATTTTCTTGTTTTAGATTCTTGTTTAGTGGAAGGTAATTTTTCACCTTGGATAGTTGTTTTGGAGCCACTAATCATATTTGTTTTTCTTTGTAGAGTCTTAGTACTTTGAGGAAGCTGACTCATGGACAGGTGACCATGAGAGTTGGAAGTGGACAGGAGATCTTGGTATCTGAAGTTGGAAAAGCTCACCTAGTTTTTTATAATAATAAATTTATTGTGTTGGACGATGATTATTTTATTCCTCGATTTACTAGAAATTTGATTTCCTTATCAAATTTTCATGAACTAGGCTTTAATGTTTCTTTTAATAATAATACGATTTTTTTTTCGTAATATGGTTTTGAAATTTGTTCTGCAAAGTCTGAAGGTGGACTTTACAAGTTACAGTCCAATGTCGAGCATGTTAATAATTCTGCATTATTTAAAACTACAAATCCCAGATCTATTGAAAGAAAAAAGACAGATTCTGATAGTGAAACATATTTGTGGCATTTGAGATTGGGACATATTGTTCTAGATAGAATTAACAGACTAACAAAAATGATGGTCCTTTTAGAGAACTATCTACTGGTTCTCTCCCAGTCTGTGAATCCTGCCTAGAAGGAAAAATGAGGAAAAAACCTTTCTCTGCCAATGGTTCAAGAGCCACAGAACCACTTCAACTTGTACATACAGACATTTATAATCCACTAAATGTCCAAGATAGAGGAGGTTATGAATATTTCATCTCTTTCATTGAAGATTATTCAAGATATGGTTACCTATACTTAATGCAAAGGAAATTCGAAACCTATGATAAGTTTGGGGAATTCCAAGCAGAAGCTAAAAAGCAATTGGTAAATCTCTAAAAGTACTTCGATCAAATTGAGGTGGAGAGTACCTAGATTATGAATTTTAGGACCATTTCCATGAGCATGGAAGTTAATCCCAACTCACTGCACCTGGAATGCCTCAACAAAATGGTGTTTTAGAAAGGCGAAACAGAACCTTATTGGATATGGTTAGATCAATGATTAATTTCTCATCATTGCCTTTGACATTCTGCGGTTATGCAATAAAATGTGCTCTATACATACTCATTGTTGTTCCATCTAAGTCTATTAAGAAAACACCATTGGAATTATGGAATGGTACTAAACCGAGTTTTCTCCATTTCCGTATATGGGGTTGTCTTGCACACGTGCTTAAGGAAAGACTTGGAAGTTCGAATCACGCACTGAAGTGTTCATGTTTGTAGGATATTCCAAACAAAAAAATGGTGGTATAATTTATAGTCCTAAAGATAACAAAACGTTTGTATCTACAAATGCAACTTTTCTGGAGCATGACTATATAAATAACCACAAAACTCAAAGTAAAGTCATAGTTGAGGAAATGGTCTCAAATAAACAAGACCAATAACCAGCAATGGCAAGAGAAAAATGGCCAGAGGATATCGCTAGTTCTAGTCAAATCAATAGAGAGCTTCATCGTAGTGGGAGGGTTGGTAAACAACCAGTACGCTATGAACATGAAGTTCAGATGCTTGTGTCTTACACAAACAAAGATGATCAATTGACTTATAGAGATTCATAGGAAGATTTTGATAAAGAAAAATGGCTAAACGTCATGGACCGTGAATGGAATCGATGTATTCCAATTCTGTTTGGACTCTTGAAGATCCACCTGAGAAAGTTAAACCTATTGGTTGCAAATGGATATTCAAGAAAAATAGAGGAGCAGATGGGAAAGTTTAGACTTTCAAAGTAAGGCTAGTAGCAAAGGGCTACACACAGAAAGAAGAAGTTGATTATTAAGATAATTTTTTACCTGTGACCATGCTCAAATATATCCGCATACTCTTATCCATAGCTACTTGCATGGATTATGAGATTTGGCAAATGGACTTTAAAACAACTTTTCTGAGTGGCTATCTTAATGAAACCATTTACATGTCTCAACAAGAAGGGTTCAAAGTTAAAGGTCAAGAGCAAAAAAATTTCAAGCTTCTTAAGTCTACTTATGGACTTAAACAAGCTTCAAGATCTTGGAATCTAAGCTTTAATGAAACAATCAAAACGTTTTGTTTTGAAAAAACATTAATAAACCTTGTGTTTACAAACAAATTAAAGATAAGATTGTGGTATTCCTCATTCTTTACGTTGATTATATTCTACTCATTGGGAATGACATAGAAACATTATCAAAAGTAAAAAAATGGATAGCTGAGCAGTTCCAATGAAAGATTTGGGAGAAGACAAATATGTTTTGGGAATTCAGATCTGTAGAGATCCAAAGAACAAAATTTTGGCACTGTCTCAAGAAACTTATATTAATAAAGTGCTAGAACGTTTTGGCATGCAAAACTCCACGAAGGGCACTATGCCTACCCGTTTAGGAGTTAAATTTTCTAAAGAACAACGTGCACAAACACCTCAGGAAGAGGAGGACATGAGATGTAATTCCCTGGATAGCCAAGACCGTTATACTGTGTGTTTATAAAGGTGCAAGACTCACTAGTCAAGTCATTTAATTCAAAACGTGTTACTGAAACTAAAGTTGAGCTAGGGTTAAAAGGTTTTGGTCTCAAAAGCTTCATCTCTTATAAATAAACATTTTCTTTTTACATGGAATCCAAAAAGTAATAAGTTGAAGACTGTTTACAAAAGATTTAAGATTTAAATACAGTAGCTAGCCACTCTATGGCAAAACAGACAATTAGGTTTTTCTCGTCCTGTTCCACTCCTCAGCTGTAACGACCCAAAATCGCTAATAAGGCTTAAGGGCCTTGATTAGTGTGCCGGAGGGCATAATGGACTTTATGTTTGATTTTAATGAGTAAAATGCATGATTATGATTTAAAGCATGTTATATGACTATTTGACTATTTGAGATGCATGACTATGTGTATTAGTATGCATGTAGGCCCTGATTGTGTTAGAAGGGCATAATTGTAATTTTGGCCATTTTGGGCATAACTGTATTGATATGTGATGATTGTCGAGACCACATTGTGATGTGGATGTATCTGTGATTTGTGACTCGAGACGATCCCAGAGAGCAGTTTAGCGGAAAGGTCCAGGCGAGAATTTATACCCGGCTCGGGGCGAGCCTGGGGTATGAATAGGAATCTGATGAGTATATTGGGGTTTATTTTGATATCGAGGAATATTATTTGGTGATTTATCAGGTATTGGGAAACAAGCGAGAAAATATTAGAGACACTTGAGGATTAGCGGGAATTGGGTAAAATGACTAAAATGGCCCTACTTGGACAAAAGGGTTTAGAATTAATAGGGAGGGCATTTTGGTCAATTGAATTTTTAGAGATAGATTAATTGAGGCTTTATATACTTAGTGGGATTGATAGAGAGAGTTATATGGCTGTGGAAAAGAAAGAAAAAGGAAGAAAAAGAAAAGAGAGAAAAACAGAGGGGTTTTGTTTCAAAGGATCAGTTTGTGGTTCTCCCACCATTTCTCTTCATTTTTCTTGGGGCAAAGCTCAGTGGAGAGCTAGGATAGGCTGAGCATCAAGGATATTAAAGTTAGACTTGAAGATTTGGCAAAGATTAGCAAAAACACATCAACTTTTGAGGTAAGTTTTTAGAAATTTCAGTTTTAAGGGTTTGGCTGGTTTGAGCTGTGTTTTGAGCTGAGTTGATGGGAACTTTAGGGAATTTCTGGACAAGCTTTGAGGAAGAGCAAGCTAAGGAGGTCTAGGAAATGAATCAAGGTCGAAATTGCATCAACGGTATGAATTCTAAGCCCTTAACTTTGATGTTTGACTGAATTTATGGGTTTAGGGTTAATCATGGTAGATTTTGAGATTTGGGATGAATGTACTTGGGTATTGAGGATTTGGGATGCTTGGGATGAGTGGAGAGTGTTTATAAGCTTGATTTTGAGTTTGGTGAAGATTTGGAGAAGTTTGGGTTGAAATTGGCTCAAAGAAATTGCAGAGAAGAAAATGAGAATTTGCCTTCCTGCAACTAGCGCTAGTCTTTGGGCGCTGTAGCGCTAGGCCCTGTTTCTGGGGATGCTGATTTTGCTTGTAGCGCTATAGCGCCCTCTTTTGAGTGCTGTAGCGCTACCCTGTGCCCAGAAAGGGGTTTTTGGGCTATTTGTGAGGGATTTTGACCTAGGGTTCGGGGTTCGATTCCACCACCTTGTTTTGTGGATCTAGGACTTCCCGGAGGGCTCGGGATTGGTCCCGAGGCGAGGTTTTGGACTCGAGGTTTGGTGTTGACTTTGACCTATAATTATTCTTAGGTGTGCGCTAAGGCTCAAGTGGGATCGTGCTCAAGGAGTCAAGTGATCGAAGCTATCGAATTGAAAGGTGAGAAAACTATAGCACCCATAGGACAGGGCATGGGCCCATAGTCTGATTACAGGGCACGACCCTATATTGCATTACTTGTTAGGGTGCAGACTTGACTGAATTGATATATGTTCAAATGTTATTTGAGTTAGACTATCTGTGATTATAGTTGAATGAAACGGCGAGGAGCCGAGAATGGTAATGGAGCCGAGAACGGCAGTGGGGCCGGAAGTACCACTTAGCACGTGAAGTGCTTGTGGTCAGGGTGGGACCCCATGGATACATGTGATATCCTTACGGTGAGGACCGAGACCCCAGGCTTTGGTAAGGCTTCTGGGGCGGCATGGCCGGGTTGCTTAAGTCTATTGGTTGACCTGTTTATCTGTGGACTATCTGATATGATTAACTGTATAATTTGCATATCATATGAACTACATGAGTCTTCTTGCTGGGCTTCGGCTCACGGGTGCTCTGTGTTGCAGGTAAGGGCAAAGATTGAGTCAACCAGCTATGAGTACGGAGAGCATGAAGCGACGCGTACATGTTTGGCCTGCCCGACTGCTTTGGTTGGGGGTATTTACTTGAGAAATGGCTGTAATAACCTGTGATTTTAATAACGGACCATCTGTAAACTTATTTTAAGTTGTAAATAGTTTTCAAATCTTATTTTGGGATCCCAAATGTTAAATACTAGAAGTTTTCAATGAAACCACGCATTTTTAAAGATTACAGCCTTAACTTTTTCTTAGTCACACTTTTGTTTTAAAAAAAATACCTCGGTTAGCGAGTTCATTGCACATTGTTTTGTCTTAAAACTCACTTGGTAACAGCTCTAAGGAAGTAGGGCGTTACATCGGCCGTGGTGGCCGATCAGATGACTATGTACATTCAGCCCTGCAGCTCTCCATCTCAGGATTGGTCCAACTTGCCTTTGCCTTTACATGCACCATGTAGCACCCGTGAGCCAAGGCCCAGCAAGAAAACACAATTACAGAGCATAATCATTCAACAGACAATCAGATAACTCATACCGCATAAACATGTACTCAATAGTTTAAACATTCATGTCAATCAAGTATTCAACATACCAAGTATATGATTTCATATCAATAATCAATCCACATATGATAACTAGGGTTAACGCCCTTAGGCCGCACCCTCTATTTATCCCACTGACTCCGGCCTGCTTAAACCGAGCTCAGTGAATATTAAGCTATCCTCAACTACCAGTGGCCGAGCCGCGCCCTGTGTGCAAGTATAATTTACGGCACCCTTAGGCCATTTATCACATGTCCCATGACATAATACAATCTATGACATCATAAAGATTTAGGGAGCTCTTAGTCCCATCACAAACACATAACCGGGTGCAGTTTTCTCACCTTTGGTTCGCTAGCTCTGTTCAATTTGATCCTCAAACACGATCCCATCCGAGCCCTAGCGTACACCTAGTCACAGCCATAGATCAGAATCATCACCAAACCTCAAGTCCAAAACCTAGCCTCGAGACCAATCCCGAACCCTCGAGAAGCCCTAATTCCACCAAACGGGGTGGTGGAATCAAACCCCGAACCCCCAGGAAAAAACCCTTGAAAATAACCTGAAAACCCCTTTCTGGAAATAGGGTAGCACTACAGCGCTCCAAGGAGAGCGCTACAGTGCTACAAACAAAGCCTAAAACACCCCAGAACACATATCCTAGCACTACAGCGCCCAATGACTAGTGATGTAGTGCTAGTCACAGCACAGCAAACCCTGCATTTTCCTCCTTCGATTTTCCTCGAGCCAAACCTTACAAAAATTCTTCCAAACTTCAACCAAACATAAAAACAAGCCTACAAACATCTCCAACTCACCCCACACATAACTCAATCACATGCACCCCAAATCAAGGAAATCACCATAACTGAACCTAAAGCTCAAAAACTCAATAAAAACAACAACTGAAACCATAGAACTTGAACTAGAATTCCTTACCTTTGATGGGTGAGCCCAACCTAGGTTATTCTCCACACTAGCTTAGCCTTCACCTCCTCAAAGCTTCCGCCTCAACTCCCTAGAATTCCCACAGAATTCTGCTTAGAAAACCAATTCAACACCAATCCAAGAACTGAAATATTAACCCTCAAAGTCTTACCTCAACTGATGAACAACCTCACTAGTTTCCCCAACCTGATCAAGACCCCAAGTATACAATCTCAGCCTTAAGCTCCTTTGGATTCTAGCCTCAAATCTCCAAAAGAAATTGGTGGAGAAGACCCAAACCGTTCTTGAAAATTTGCCCTGTTTTCCGTTCCTTCCTTTTCCTTCTTTTCTTTCTTTTCTTTCTTTCCTTCAGACCTCTACTGTCTTCTACACATTCCACTAAAGTATAAAACTTAATAATATTTATCTCGTATAAATGAAATGACCACAATACCCTCCCATTAAAATTTAATCCCTTAACCCATCCAAGGGCATTCTGGTCATTTATTCCCAATTCTCGCTAATTCCTCGAGTGTCATTAATATTTACTGCTTACTTCCCGACACCTAACTAATCACCAATTATATTCCTCAATATCAAGATAAACTCCAATATATTCTCTAAATTCCCAAAAATACCCTCAAGCTCGTCCCGAGCTGGGTATAAATCCCCGCCGTGACTTTTTCGCTAAATCGCTCACTAGGATCGCCTCGAGTCACATATTACAAATATATCCACATAATAATGTGGTCTCGACAATTTATCACAAATATATACAGTTATGCCCTCAACGGGCCAAAATTATGATTATGCCCTTCTAACCTAATCAGGGCCTACATCCATACTAATACACATAGTCATGCATCTTAGATATTCAAATATTCATATAACATGATTTTAATCATTAAATCACATATAATCCAGTTATGCCCTCCCGACACACTAATCAAGGCCCTTAAGCCTTATTAGTAAATTTGGGTCATTACATGAGACAATATGCCTATGCCTCTGCAGTAGGTAGTCTAATGTATACAATGTTGTGAACCAGACTTGACATCTGTTATGCAGTAGGGATAGTCAGCCGCTATCAATCCAATCTTGGATTCAGTCATTGGACAACAGTAAAGAATATTCACAGGCATCTTAGACATATTAGAGATTACATGCTTGTTTATTCAGGTGTAGATCTAAACCCCACTACATATACAAATTATGATTTTCATTTAGACAAAGATAGTCAAAAGTCGACATCTGGATCAGTTTTCACACTTGGAGGAGGTGTTGTAGTTTGGAGAAGTATTAAACAATCCAGTATTGCAGACTCCACCATGAAAGTTGAATACATAATAGCTAGTGAAGCAGCTAAAGAGGCAGTGTGGCTCAATAACTTCTGTATTGATCTGGAAGTTGTTCCAGGCATGGAATAGCCACTTGTTTTGTAACGACCCAAAATTACTAATAGGGCTTAAGGGCCTTGATTAGTGTGCCGGGAGGGCATAATTGGAGGTTAAGAGAATTAATGGCAAGAAAGTATGGATATGGTTACTGGATAAGCAGGCGGGCCCTATTTGGCTGGTAAGGGCTTAATCAAAATTTCGGCCCGTTAGGGCATAAATGTGAATATGTGTGATAAATTGTTGAGACCACATTATTATGTGGATAGATAGATAAATGTATAAATGCGTGTACATGTGTGTGCATTTGTAGCTATCGGCACGAGGCGATCCTAGGGAGCAAGTAGCAAGAAAGTCACAACGGGGCTTGATAGTTGACTTTGGATAAGTCAGGGGTATTATAGGTATCAGGTAGTTATTTAGACTAACGGGTTGTGAAAATAAATGTATGGAGATATATTTGAGGTTAGGAAGTCTAGGTGGGAATGTTGGGGAATTTTACCATTTTGACCTTGGGGACGTTTCCGGCACCCCGAGGCTCGGGATTGACTTAACTGGATAAAGGATAGACTTGGTTAAGACAGAAGCTAGTGGAAAGGAAGATTAGACCGACTCTCTCTTTCCCTCTTCTCTCTCAAGGAAACTAGAAAAAACACAAGGAAAACAAAGGAAACTAGAAGGATTTGGGCTGGGATTTCAAAGGGTTTCAGTGGGGATCTAAAAGCTTAGCTCAAGGATTATCCAAGGAAAATTTAATCAAAGTCAAGGTGAGAATCAAACTGTGTTTTTGGGGTTAGAAGCTCTGAGTTTTTATGAGTAATAAGATAATTATAATTTTGGTGTTTAAGGTTGAATTGAAGCTAGAAACATGGGAATTAGCTGGGATTCTGCTTAGAGAAGGGGTTCAGCTGAAGAGGTAAACTTTTATTTATGATTTAGAAGTTTAAATTTGAGTCTTTTATGGTTGGTTTTGGTGTTTGGTGTTCTTGAGTTTCAGATATTGAAACATGGATTGCAATGAGTTTTAGATTGGGTTTCCTATTGAATTATGATGTTAAAGTTGTCTTAAAAGTGTTGGGAATGATTGATATTGAAATAGGGAGCTTTGGGATGATTTTGGGTAAGGTGTGGAGGTTGGAAATGGTGGAAATTCTGGGCTCGGAGGGAAGGGCCGCGACTCTGTTCTAGAGCGCTGCGGCCCTAGGATGAAGATTAGCCAGGAAGGCTCGGGCAAGGGGGAGCGCCGCGGCGCCCAATGCAAGGGCTACGACGCGTGTCTTCCTTCAGGGAGGGCCTTGGTTCTGTTTTAAGTGTAGGACCGCGGCTAAGCTTTGGGGGCCGCAACCCTTAGACGCATACTTGAACGTTCAAGGTTTTAAAGTACGGGGATCGAGCCTAGGGTGCTCGGGATCAATCTCACCACTGTGCTTGGTGGGATTCGACTTCTCGGAAGCTAGTTTTGTATACGAAAACATATATTTGAATATTAATGGAATCCATTATCTTGGTTGTGACTAGG